>NC_142403.1:8966451-9273237 GCF_059441095.1 Idiotropiscis lumnitzeri | reverse complement strand
TCCCAAAACAGCATAGCAGCATGCACTGAAAATCCCAATCATGAAGCCCTGTCAGTAATTACAACTTCCGTAGCCCGAGAGCCCCCTTTCAAAAAGCTTTCTGCTTCATCTTTTAGTGAAATGGAAACAAAGCCTCCATACTCTAGTCTGGATGCACAAATTACAGTGGACCAGTGGTGCATAAAAGAGAGAAGATGAGGAGAATCCACCAGAGGCAAAATGCATTGAAGATCCTCTCACTTTTTCACTGTGCAGCTCATAGCCGGGAAGAAAATGTTTGTGAAGCGTATCGCGGTTGAGCGCATAAAAAAAACGTCTCTGCGTTTGTGAAGAGGCAAGGTGACATTTGTATGGAAATGGTGAAAGGAAGTATCCGCTCTTTTGCACCCGACAGGAATCAGAGTGGATCTCTCTGTATTTACTTTTGTTGCAAGGTGAATATTTAGCTGATTTCTCTCATCGTGTTGTCATGTCAAAACTAATAAAACACGACTGCGGATTTGCAAATATGACAGAAAAATGTCAAACAGGCTTGCAATTCTGTCGTTTTTTTTCTGATGCAAGTTTGTAAATATGGTCAAATACAATTTTAAAGGTAAGCGATTGGATTTCTTTGCTGAGGTTTTGAACCTCAGTGGATGTTATATGTCAACTACTTTTGGATTGTCAGTTTGTTTGTCAGAATGATGCAAAATAAACCTTTCCTTGACACGATGCAGTAGCGCGGTCCGTGCAGTAAACAGGAACCCGTTGCATTCATCAAGTCAAGTTATCTATTTCTGATTGGGGCCAAGTGGTCCTGGGACCCACAACATCGACATCATTGCTCTCAAATCGGCTCATTTTGTGTTGCAGTTGGCATCCTCTTTGTAATGTGCACTACTGCCACCTTAAAGTAGTCGTATTGGATCACCTGGTGAGTCATGATTTCTTATTCAATATTCAGATGAACTTGTTGACGATTGTCATTATGCTACTGTGTGTGTTTCATTTTTTTCCTTCCTGTCTCTTGAATAAATTTGCTCTCAAACCAAATGAACTTGCACAATTGACGTAATTGCTTGTTGCTACCCTGCTGGCTCATAGTACACAGTAATGGCATATAAGTGGTAAACATATTGTATCTATTAGGGTGTTCTGTTTCCATTCCTGGTAATCATAAATGGAGATGATGAAAACACAATGATTGCATTTGAAATTGTTATTATATTGTCAATCTTAAGAGCATTTTACAGTGCTGTTAATGCATATCCTATATACTATATCTCAAATGCAAAATCCGCTCTATTTTTTTCAGATTATAAAATCCAAACATTTTGGCAGAGGTGTATGTCACTGACAGAAGCTTAATAAAAAGTTAATATGTAATGAAAAGTGATGGAGACTACGGGAATCTGAGTTAGGGGGAAATAAGTACCACCAGAGAGAGCGGAGCCACCACATGCCTGCTTGCATTCCTTTGTTTAAAATTTTATTTGATGAAAAAAAAATAAATAAGACCAGGATTTAGATTGTGTCATACATACCAAAGCGCTTTTCTCTTGCAGTTAATACCAATCTTACATATAAAGACGTAGGTTTTAAAGATATCTTGAACACACACAAACACACACACACACATGTCCTTTGACAAATATTGTATTCAAACAAGGTGACAGGAGGGAAGACCAAAGTAGGCCTGCTTTATAAATGGAGGTGGCCGACAATTTCCTTTGGCCTTGAATGGGTGCAGTGCAGAGAGAGGAA
The DNA here is from genome assembly GCF_059441095.1 of Idiotropiscis lumnitzeri. NCBI lineage: Eukaryota > Metazoa > Chordata > Actinopteri > Syngnathiformes > Syngnathidae > Idiotropiscis > Idiotropiscis lumnitzeri. Next base: position 9,271,491 of record NC_142403.1, on the reverse strand, counting down.
TAGTGGAGAAGAGTGAAAGGAGGCAGAAGGGAATCTGAGGTTTCAGCTGAGAACCGCGAGGAAGACAGTGAGCAGAGGGTCCCCATTTTCACGGAGATAAAGGCGCACTAATGCATTTGAACTAGTGCCCTCGAGGGACGCTCCATAAAGGCAAAATGGGAGGGAGCAGATTGGGTTTAGTGTTTTTTTGAATTTTTTGAATTTTTTTTTTTAACTACAGCCAAACTGTCATTTATATGCGCAGGGGTGCTCCCAATTTTGCAATCACCAAAAGGGCCATGGCCTCACTTTCCAGCTGCCACTGGTGAGGCCTTGCCAGAGCTTGGAGGGTGTTTGATGCCAGATGACATGCGCCCAAATGGCCGGGCTCAAACTGCTCTTCAATTCAAACAAGATCAGTCACTTTGCATTTTGCCAATCCATCCCGCACATTTGTCTTATACCGGACGTGTTTGTGAGTTGATTAGCCTGCGAAAGGATTACTTGTATTGTCTTGCTCACACAGTCTGGACAATTCTATTCTTATTTAAAAATTAGCTGTGGTGCTAAAACTGAGTGTGGAAATAAATGACTTGATATATGGTCACTTATTTAAACAGGATTTACTGCATGCAGAATGTGTGTATTTCTCACACTAAAAAAGAGCGTTTTTTTCTCGTTGCGTTGGTTATCTACCAAGCCCGTATATTTGGAAATCCTCAGGACTCTGAGTTTGCCCAAAGCTACCAAGTGCACACCCTATCTATCATTTTTTACAACGTGTCGCTTAACCACACGGAGAAACCAACAGCTGCCTGTGGCATGTACCCCTGTGAGAAGGTAATGGGCCTATCCAGTTAATAATGAAGTGTCTATTGTAAATCACGGTTGGGTCTTGTTTGACCGACGCCTTTGGGAGACTTGCATGGAATAGCATGTGCTACATAGGGCACTGTACTATAGGTGGAATGAAGAGAATTAAAAACATCTCCCTATTTGATGGATTGTAAGATTTGAGTCTGTGTTATATGAGATCTAAATATAAAGACGACCGGGGTGACATTTATGATCCGAAACGCAAGTTTTATACGTCATGGGCATTATCGCGTGTAGATGAGCATAGGAGGAGAGAAAAGTGGATTTTCCCACAATGTAGAGAGCGAATTTCATGGGAAAAAAACTTGATGTAGTTGTTGTTGCTTAAACTTTATGAAAGCTATGGTGAGAGTGGTGGAAGTGGGGGGGGGGGTGGATGTAAGAATAGAAAAAAGATCCATCTATTTTCTGAAACATATGACAGTAAAAATATGCTGAAAAATTATAAAGTTATGTTTTGTACACTGTATAAGAGAACGTTGCTATATTCTTACGAACCAACCCACATCCCCCGCTCTTCTTTGAATAGAATTTACAGAACATAAAACAAGTTTAGGGAAACAGACTCAGGACCTATCTGTAATCCAAGATAATTGTGTTTACATTTGTGTATTTTTCTACGACTGACATCTTGCAGGACGTGCGTGCCTGTGCATATATCCACTTAAGGACGCCTCCGTGGTGGTTGGGGGCCTTTCTGTTGTCAAAGCGATGAACTCCAGACATCCTTAGCGGTGTGTGGAGTCATGGTTTGATAAGTTTGACTTTTATGGTTAAAGACCGTTTTGTATGGTATTGGAAGGGAACTTTGCAGAAACAATAAGGCATAAAATGATTATTCTTTGAAATGAAGTCAAATGAAAAACAATACCAGTATAAAATAACTTTAGACAATTTAATGTCAAGAACATTACCCCAAAAAATGTTTATGGTACAGTTAAGATTCAGAGTTCAGTCTTCTTTGCCTTGCTCTGTAGTTATTTGTAGCTTATTTTTTTTTGTCCTTTTCTGGTGAACGTGTACTTCAAGGATTTCATTGATTCACAAGCTTGTAAACATCGGTGTTGTATGAAGACACTCACACATGTAAAGTGGACATATGTAATAGTTTTTGACCATTATATATCATTTCATTAGCAATTTGCGTAAGATGTTCTAGTGAGCAGTGACATGCATTCATTCCTCGGAACAATAGAGACTTGTGTTGCATTCCCGAGACGGGGCTCAAGTCACAAGGGTTTCATCAATTTGCTGCACGGTCCTTTCTTCTGCCTGAACCATAGCCAACCACGTTCTCCTGTTTTCAACTGCTAGCACCAGCTCATCGTTGTACGGCCCCCCAACAAGTCCTGTTTTGAAGGTGACTTTGGCTTCTAAGTCCTTGTGACGTCTTTTTATCTGCTAGCTAAACAACACTGTAATTGACTCTCAAATAACAGACAGCAGGCGACGTTGACCTTCAGCAAGCCTACAAGACACATTGTACATTTACATTTTTGACGCTGCAGATTGTATCTGAAACACTTAAAGATGTGCTCGAGAGTTCAAATCATTGCGTACCTGCATTTTAATGCGCTGCAGAGTAAACCCCCTTCATGCAACCAATTTGCACTTTGACTTTGAGTGTGTGAGATATTTTTACTCCGAGTTTGTGATCTCGCTTAATCTTAGTTGGTTTTGGTTGTTAGATGAGGTGACTGCATACGCTTGACCTGCTGGCGTGAGCTCAAAACAGTCAGCGGTGATTCTGGAGGGTTGGCGTACAGAAAAAAAATAGTGTGCTATTTATTTGGAAAAAATACTTTATATTTGATTCAGAAATTGTAGTATAGTAGATTTTATAAGTTGTACATTTTCCTTATTTAACACAGTTATCACCGGTTCTGGACTGGCCGTTCGAGATTCTCCCGAAATTCCCGATGGTCACCTCGGCCCTGGTGTGACTCATCAGCAGTAAATTCTGACTTAAACTTATGGCTACAGAAATCAAATCAGCTGAAAATAAGATTTCAATCAATCTTGATCAAGCTAGTAAATCTATCCTATTAACATTTATGCACCCGCTTAACTTTAATACTCTCAAGTCATTTTCAAGTCTTCTGGTCTCCGGGCTGTTGTTCTATTTCTTATCAAGACATCGGTATAATGGAGTCACTTGTTACAGTTGTCCTCTGCTTTTGAATATGATTAGATTTAGCTTAAAGCTGTTCTGTTCTGAAAAGACATTAAAAGAGAAATGGTTTGACTTTCCTTCACTTTCTTAGACTGCCACCTTTGATGTAACAATAGAGTGTAATGCTCTACAGCTGCATAACTTTTTTTTTTAATCTCGTGGCTTTCTTTTCTGGGATTACCCTCAGCCACCATATTGTCTTGGTTGCAGTTGCTGCCTTTTGATGACCTCTGTTGGGGCTTGAAATAGGCCAAAGGCAACAGATGGAAAAGGCCTCAGCTGACAGGTGATCTGAGGTGCTATGTGCAGATCAAGCGAGACTTGATTTCTTCCTGCTTGCACCTGATTTATAGGTTGCTTTGAAATATCATTTTGTTTAAACTTCAAACATGGCAACATTGCAGAGTGTCATTCGTATTTACTTGATGGGATCATTTATTATTTTCTTTGATTGTGTCACGCTGCGTTTTTCTCCGTTGACAATTCAGTGGATCGCATCCTCCATGGGTTTCATTTTTTTTTTCGCGGCACCGGACTCATCACCTGGCACTCTACAAGAATGTGCATGACACTTTTTGACGGTTACTTGGTTTTCTGCATACTTGCCGGCAATTGTCAGTGCCGATTTTGTTTGACGTGTTGGACCACTCCGGCGCTTTGACTCCCTTCTTGTCACTCATCTCACACATTGCCATTGCAACCTCAAGGTGCAATATGGTTTGGTGATGCACATTGCAGATCATTCCAAGCATTGAGAATTCATTCTGACTTTCAGGCAATGACTGTCACCTGATGCTGTCCTCATTTTAGATTACACAGCATGATGCAATTTTGACAAATAAAGACTCACCTAAATTTGGAACACTTCCTTAGAGAGGACTCCTTGATTTGATTAATACCTTTACATAACACAAACTGCATACCTGTGGAGAAATCCAAATCCACGATTTTTGGGTTTACTGCATAATAGAAAAATTGACCAGCACACTTGCAGTAGTTTAAACTTCTGAGTTTGGATCATCCCTTTCTGTGTGGCACTTCGACGTTCCCGATATGCATTTCGTAAGTTTTCTTCAGGAAAACTGGGAACTTGCCTGCTAACGTTTTCAACTCATAAACAGAGCTTCACTCTTTGTTTGACCCTGTCTTATCGAAGGCTTCATAGTATGGCATGGTCTCATATTTTAGCTGCAGTGACTGTTGTGCTCAATCCAATTTACCTGGCCCGACCCCCGTGTCTGTTGCTACCAGAGGAAAATGGTATGCATAAAAGTGCCATGTTCATTCTAATTTTTCCAGCTCCACCCATAGTCTCGCCTGGAAGCTGCTTGTCTAATGATTTTTCAAAGCTTTGACTTGAAAATACCAAACACTGTTCACACCATTTTCTCTGTTGTATAATGATTGTGTGGCTCAAAGGCACGTGGGCATGCAAGTGGAGGAATGGAGCAGCGGTAGCAGCAATGTGACTCTGCATCAATTGATTAGTTACTGATAAAAACATGAAATGACACATAAGAAGCAAGTAGTGTGATATGTTCCAAAAACTTAAAGAGGAGCTAAACCCAAAATGTCAAAACGTTGTCCTAATATCAGTATCGATATTGTATTCATCAGCTGCAGTTTACTTGAAATTCCAGTGTTTTTTTTTTGTTTTTTTTTAAATACAGTTAAAACATTACATGTGCTCACTGGGGCTGCCATTTTTAGATAATGTGGCGAAAATGTTATGCGTATTCAACAGCAAGAGATATCTATCCATCCATTATCTGGACCGCTTCTCCTCACTCGGGTTGCAGGGGGGAGGGGGGGGGGGTGCTGGAGCCTATCCCAGCTGTCTTCGGGCAGTAGGCGGGGTACACCCAGAACTGGTTGCCAGCCAATCGCCGGGCACACATAGACAAACAACCATCCGCGCTCACACTCATGCCTAGGGGCAATTTAGAATGTTCAATCAACTTGCCATGCATGTTTTTGGAATGTGGGAGGAAACCGGCGTACCCGGAGAAAACCCATGCAGTCACGGGGAGAACATGCAAACTCCACACAGGAAGGCCGGGATCGAACCCACAACCAGTCCAGCAACATATATATCTATTTATATATATATATATATATATATATATATATATATATATATATATATATATTTATATATATATATATATATATATATATATATAAAATAAACAAAACGATTAGCAGTTTGATAGATGGAAATGAAGCCGCACACTTGCCTTTGACACTGACAGAGCTCCAGTTCCAACTGAAGCCATAGCTTGATCAGTTCTTAACAAAACATCCATCCATCCATTATCTAAGCCGCTTATCCTCACAAGGGCCGCGGGAGTGCTGGAGCCTATCCCAGCACTAGGCGGGGGTAGACCCTGCATCGGTTGCCAGCCAATCGCAAGGCATTAACAAAACGTGCATAGTCAAATGTATCTAACTTTTACAATGCAATGGCGTGCCCTGGTAGCAGTTAAGTCAATCTGTTCTGGCGCTTGTTTGTCAGTGCCATATGCACATCAAATTTGGACGAGCACTTCACAGAATTCTAAAGATTAACTGTAGTTACCTAGGCCACCATGAAATGCTATTTTTTTCAAGATGAGTAGATGGTTTTGCTTGAAGCATGAGCTCTATATTTTGCATAATTGCAAAGTTACTGTACATCAACATGTAAACAATTTATACTAACAAAATAATCTCATGTATAATAAATCTAATAGACCATTGTCCGAATATGCAGGGAAAAAAAAACCTTTGCCAGCACAAGCAAAGTACTTGTGCTTTTAGATGTAAAAGCATGTGAATAAAGGCAGGGCCTGCCAGAGATAAATAACATTATACTGTCGTGTATAACAACAGCTTTAAGGGTTGGGCCGAGAAAACCAAATTTAACGAAGAGGCCTCTGTGTTCCTTAATTTCATTTTAGGTTCCCACAAATATGCCAAAAATGTCAGACGGGGTTTGCAAATTCTGGATAAATTTGTTTTTAGTTTTTATTCCCTCGAGTCATGATGTTTTAATTTGGCTCCAAACCTCAAGTTGTGAATATCTTGTGGACCACTACAGCGTAAACAAAGCTATTTAGCATAATTGCACCTTTGGAGTAGGCTTAGCTTTAAGACAAGGTATTGATTTTCCTTCCTTCCCATTCTACTCTTTGTTTTTTTTTTTTCTTCATGGTTTGTTTTTTTTCTCTCACATTCCTGAGACAGAGTCAACGAGGCTCGCTCTCTTCTTTCGCTTCATTTGCCCAGCTCTCCCTCATCACTCTCTCTTTCGTGGTACTTAACTGGAAAAATGACAACATGAATACAATTTGATTGCTATTGAGAAAATAATGCTCACCTGAATGGCACGGATGTCTGTCTTTTGGGTCAATATTTAAATCTACCGCACTAAGCAAGCTCTGGGGAGTATTGAGAGGAACAGGCCATTTAAGACCAACAATTTGTCGCAGAATGCGTGATGCATACATTGCTGAGTGGACACCATTCAATAGAAAATTATCAGGGACTTAGCAAGGCTTCAATATTTTTGGTTTCAAGCTTCTTTTTCAGTGCTCACATCTAGATTCCAAAAATTTGTTTTGTGATCATTTAAAAAAAAAATCAGATAAACGTGACGTTTAATAGCTTCAACTGAGAACTTCAATTTGAAAAGAGATCATTAGTGCAGTCCTTTTTCCTTTCTTCACTTTCTTCATTTTGTGTTTTCTTTCATTTAAGTTTGAGGCTGTTTTACTTATAGTATAAGTTCGTCTTTTTGTAGTCTCGGAAGGAATTGTATTCCTTCGCACTAACTTCAAGTGCAGTTTCAAGTTTTAGTAGATTATACTTTTACGCTAGAGCTCAGGCTCACACCCGTGTTCACTATTCATTTACCGTTTAATCAACTAGTCCGGAATCAAATCAAATGGCTTATTGATTACTGCAAGTTACTAATTGTACTTTTGCTGAAAAAGATGTTGATCATAATGGCAAATGGTAAATGGAACCATACTGTATTTTGTCCAAAAGCACTTTACAAAGCCTCTGATTAACTTTTTTGAAAACATTATCGGCATCTACACTGATGTAGTCGTGTCAAACAAGCCTTTCGTGACTCCACAAATTCTGATTCTATTTTTTTTTCCATTTACTTCGCTCTTCGAGTCACCACCAATTTGTGCACAGCCATAGTAATGTTTTACTGTGACACTATTTATACATTTTTTTTCTGAACTGCTGTTCATGTTCAATTTGTCTTTTCATTGACAAATATGCTCTATTTTTGGAACTTCTTCCACTTATTCCGTCTTGCCCAGGGTGGAACTGTACGTGCAGAGAAACTCTTACTGACAACTGCCACATAGACAAACACACGTACATTCAACCCATTCTGAGTTAAGTCAGGGGAAAAATATTGCTGCATCCTTGTTCGTTTTAAATACCAACTAAAGGCTCATTTTGTTTGGATGAATATAAAAAAAAATAAAATAGCACATGAGTTTAAGTTTAGGGCTGATATGTTGCCATTTATGCTATAGCCATTTTCCAAGGTGCTTCCAACAATAGCTGTGGCAGTATACTCCCTAAACGGTGCGTTTAGGGATTCCATGTTTTCTTTCCTGTCTGTAATAGTCACATTCAACACCTTTAGTGGTACCAGGCATTGAAATGAAGAAGAAGTCGAAGGAACCAAGCTGGACGAAATAACATTTCCCAAAACTTTATATACACAATGTAAAACGTCTACACACCACTGCAACAATCAGGTTATGTGGGGTGGTGGGGAGTTATAAACCACCAGTTTGGCCTGGAAATATATATAAAAACTGTAAGTCGAGTTACCCAAATGAAAGTGTTCTGAATTTCTGGATAATAATTAACAGGAAACATGACAGTATATTTACATAAAGCGTGAAACAATAATTAGTTTTGCTTTACTGACTGCTTTCCCATGCTTCCACCCCTAAAGCGATTCCCTCTTTTGGTATTTTGTTGATGTTTGTTATTTTATTGATCAAGGAAGAAGTCTCGCTGTTTTGGCGGAGTTAACATGAACCAAATCGTAATGGCTCCTGATGAAATCCATTCCGTGTCATGAAGTTGTTCGGTTATTTAATTTTTCCAAAATTATATAATAGAGTCTATTATTGCTATGTGGTGTGTTGACAATTTACCTATATTTCAACTGGTCAGCAGTGACAGCACAAATAATCACCTTTCCTGATCATACGGCATGTGAAGACAAGACGTTAGACCATCATAAGTGAATCAAGTTTGAATAACACAATAAATAAAGAACGTATAATAGGGTGCCATTTTACGAGAAACGTGTTCCAGTTGGGTCCGCAGCAGCAAAAGGATGCTGCAAGCTTTTCATGAGATTCTGATGAGGTTATTCACCATTGACTATTCAGTCACAACTCCATCATTAATCTGCAGGTTTGTTGTCATCCTCATTGTTCTTTTCCAAACTCAACGTTGAACATTTGATGTTTGTACCATATGTTTTCGCACATGTTCTCTCAAGCCTCACTGCCAATACTTTTTTTAAAGAATCCAAACTTAGCTCTACCTTTTCGACCAGTGCCAGGAAATTCTAGTATCCTCTTTGCAGTGAAAACGACTGTCGACAAAAAAATCAACTTTGGACACATTTTTTTGACCACTTTACATTGTGCTGACTTTGCACAACAGGACATGGAGGAGTAAAATCCATCCAGTGTTTGGACTGACTGATTCAGACATTTGTGGTCTCACATGCAGCTTTTCTGGGTAATGTCCAGTTCAGGTTTGCGGCGCTTGTATGAAAGGGGCTATTCAGAGTGGGGTGTGGTTCTCCCAAATTTGAGAACACAGACACAGTACTCTACACCCAACCGTATTTTCACTGTATGAATAGCTTCTCACAGCTGTTCATGTTTATAGGGGCCTCATCAGCTCCAATTCAGACCTCCCTTCGAGTAGCTGCGTGCACGCACACTCACATCCCAAACAATTTGGATAAAAAGGGAAGGGGTTATCAACAAGCAGATTAAAGTCTTACTTTTTAAGAAACCTATCCACAATTGTATCCCATCTCCTTTTTATCCATCCCCACAAACGTTCCCTATCTTGCTTTCGAGAATACAATATTCATCACATAAGCTCAAAACCGGAGGAGTCTAAAAATGAAGCATGAACCCTTCCTCACCTGCTCTGTATGACAAATAAAAATGTAAAATCAGCAGGATTTCCCCCCCGACCAAAACCACTCATCAGACATTCTTCTTTTCCTACTGTAATTGCTCTATCCATGTGGTGTTCTTTAACTGTACCTAAAAATATGATTTTTTTTTTTTTTTACTACAAGATTTGCAATTTCACGTCAGCATCAAGATCAGAGGCACGTTAAATGTTCGAGTATCAGTATAAAATGGAAACAGTATTCAGACCATTAGATTTGAATGTGCGCTTTGGAGACTATCCTAGCTGACTTTCGGTAAAATGCAGACGCCACCTTGATTTTTTTTATTTATTTATTTATTTTATTTTTTTTACTAAATCGAGCTGTGTGCACACCTACAAGTCTTTAATCGGGAATCGAAACCAAGCTAGCTCTACTGTCACCAGCACTGCCACGCTTCGTTATCAGGGTAACTGCCAATGTAGCAGTATCATTTTAAAGAAGAAATATTATTGGTCCTCTGTCATCTTCATTTTAACTGTTTGAAATATTCCTTTTCATGACAAGTTATATATAATATTATTACTGGAACCAAGGGGTTACATTATATTCATAATCGTTTTTGTTTTATATGGTTTGATAAATAATTGATGATGCCCTACGGGATTAATTTTAGTCGTTTATGTCCATGCATTTCTAATTTCAGTCTGATTCTTATAATAATTTTCAGATTTAACCGTCGTTAAAAGTCTCCAAATAAAAACATAAAAGGGTTCAATTAATTTCTTCATATATAAGTTGTGGTCAATTGATATTTTAGAGCGGGCCTCCTAGTTTGGACTGACTACAAAGCCTTCTTCTGGATTGAAATGAATCTGGGCTGGGGTTGGGCTGCTCTTGTCTGCCACTATTTGCACACGCTTCCACTTATTTAGCTCTTCAGTGCTAAACTAATAAAGAAATGTATGTTTTCAGTCTCGTGAATTTCAATGAGGCTCAGACGATTACCAAAAGGGGAGGGGTGGCACTTAGTAAAGATTGATTTTCAGCTGAGCGAAAGCAGATGCATGAGAGCAATTGAGGTACCGGCGCGCACACACACACACACACCCCGATACACACGCTCATCCAAGTACATGCATGTGCAAAATATCACTAAGCGCTCGTCAGCCAGTCTGCCCAGTAACTTGCCCCCAGTCAAACTACTTGAGCACTCGCCTGTCTTCAGAAGGAAGGTTAATTGAAGGTTATGAATGGGTAGTTGGCTACGAGAGGCTTTCAGAGGCGTGTGTTTGGCTTTGTGTGTGCGTGTCCGCGCCTGTGCCTGCATGCGTGTGTGTGAGTGAGTATGTCCCTTGGTTGCTTGCCCTGACCTCCACGCTCCCCATTTCGTCTTCTATTCTCCCCCTCTATGTCCTCGTCCAAAGCCCAGTCAAAATGTGCAGCCATGCAGATAGGTACAATCTCATTAATTCAACCCATGGGCAGTACTGCGTTGCTAGCTCTTCCTCTCCTCTCTTTCTCCTTCTCCACATATGCTAATTCCCTAAAAGGTTAATATAATCTGACGCCGCCCAGGTTAACTATCTGCAGTTCTGTCAACACATCTCGCCTGTTTTCACAAGCTGTATCAAATGCTTGTACATACGCATTAAAAAAAAAAACATGATCAATAAAACTGTTGTTGGTGACCTTTAAAATCTGTGCCCAGAATTTTTTTGTTTTGTTGCACAATCGGCACACTATGTCGTGCCATCCAAAAGAGATAAAGAGGAAGTACTCAGAACTTATTGAATACAAATCAAACGAGTCTGCATCCCATTATGGATCGATACAGCTTCACATCAGAGCGTTTTATGCCATCTCACTTTCCCCGCCATTCTAAACAATCCCCGCCTCTCTGTTTCCATGGTAAACAGAGAGATGGATCCCTTAATCCTGATCGATTTGTTTGTTTCTGACTCAAATGTCAGGTTGTCATTTGATCCCGGCCCCTTTTCTCTTCTCATTATTGGCTGGGGCTTTCCTCTTTTTAGTAATGATGATGCTGATGATCACGAGAATAAGTCTCCACCACCGTATGAGTATTGGAAGCACCATTATTTGCTTTTGGCACCATTTCCGTTTGTATGCTGAGCGCATATTTGCTCGAAGTAATTTTCTGTTGTCTAGGTGTGCATTTTGCCATGTCTTAAAAGATGCAGCTGTGCGTGTTTATTTTGTGGCCTACACTGTTGGTCTGATTGTGCAAAACAACCACCATGTTGTTTTGTTGCTTCTTATTCCTCTGCTCGCAAAGCAGTGAAAGGGGGCCGATGGGGGGTGAAGAATGAAAGACATAAGCGCAAACAACTACAAAAAAAGAAAAAAAAACACGGCAGATGAGTCATTGTAAGAAAAAAGGAGGGATGCAGATGGAAAAAAGACGCGACAGCGGGGCAACTTTGGGGAAAAACTAAACAAAAACAAGTGATCGTCAGAGGAATTAAGTGAGGGCACACAGAGTAGCAGGAGTGAATGACAACATGAAAAGAAAAATAGAAAAACAGCCTGTAGTGTGTTTACTGCTTCACCGGATCAAACAAAACACGTTTGGCGAAAAAAATCATTTTTGATAGTACGTGATCAAGCTTTGGATAAAATGTAATTAATTTAACATACCACATGACTTTGCGGCTTAGGGATCCCTGCTGTTGACATCCCAAGATGAAGGGTTTCTTACGCAAGTAGGATCGATTTGAGGATCAAATGTGCAGAGGCGATAATAATTACATAGTACCGAAACATGTGAACAAGCTGCTTTTCTTACCCTATGTCGTCTCAGCATGGAGATTAGCTACCATAAATACTGTATACTTGCTCTGCTTTGTAGAATTGCAGTCTCTCAAATTCTCATATTGATGCACAGACCACATTAGTATTTCCTGAACAATATACATGAATGAGATCCAATACAAATGAGTATTTCTCCGATTTGATCGACACTGACCGAATGGTATTTAATGCTTTTTATACTGATTGTGGTTTGCAATGTTGTATAAATGCACTGCATAATGCTGCAATAATGAAATGTTGTTTTGGTAACATTACAGTGTTGTAAAATGCCGAGGGAAACCAGGGCGGTACGATGATTTCATTATCATCCAGTTAGCAAAGCTGCCTCTTCTCTGTCAGCGAGCTGACCGGCCGTGGTGTTGAGATGCAGAGCGACTTATTCAGCGCTGTTTCTACTATTTTGGTAGCTTAGCTAAATGAGTGGGTCAAACTTTTCGGAACTGTCATTAGTATGATGCGGTATACACCTGCAACCACCATAGCAAACACATTCTTTATCTGTAAAATTGCTCATTATTACTTTTTATTAAGGGCCAAAAAAGATTTACAGTGTTCTGTTGCATATTAAATTATGCGGATCAAACAGTTGCAATAAGTAATCGTAACTTTTATATTACAGTACAAAAGACAGCATCTTAGGCAATTGGTAGGTGCCTACTGGAGCACAATATGGACATGAATGTACTACTCTAAATACGTTAAATTGATCATATATTTACTCTTAAGCCGTTGCCCAGAGATGGGCACTTTATTTCACCTATTTTGCTGATTAATCCTCCGTCCTCGACCTGGGCACCCTTTGTCATCTTTCCTCCGTCCCCATTCATAAAATAATTGCCCTCCTTCCTCAGTCCGTCCCCCAAAATTAATGTCTGTCATGGACGGACTATACCGTCCCTGGGATGGAATGCTCATCTCTTCGGGTACCTCCTATGTCCAAATTTGGACAACTTAATATTTGTTCACAAATTGCTGCAATTTGTCAGTTTCCTAGTAAGTCTGTTATTTTGACAAATTACTCACCAATCTAAGCAGTGAAAAATGGCTTTGCAATGTTAATGGCTCAGCAAAGATGCCCTGAGTTTTTTTTCCCCCCTTATTTTCCTGAAAAGTAACCGTTTTGAAGAAGTGAGGGTTCCACCTGATGCCAGCTAATTCTGGATATGTTCAGCCATTGTCAAATATTTCATTGCATTCAGAACTCATATTTCTGTTTTTAGATGGAAGATAATGACCTTATACGCACAAAAAAATGGAAACACACGCACACTCACAAGTATACCAAGTCCATGGTCATGTTCAATATCACGTTTTTGTTTCGGGTTCAATGGTGAGCCAAACTCCGAGCTGCTGTGCAAACTCCCAGTTGGCTCAGGCAGCCTCACGGGACCTTGTTAGTGTTAACCTCACGCTTGCCATAGAGCCTTAATGCAAGCCGGAATCAGATATCTGGGGCGTGAGGTGTTCAACAAATGAAGCGCTCAGGTGCACAAAATCATTCAGTCGTATGATTTTGACCTATTATTTATAGGTGAGTTTAAACATATGATGGAATCACATAGTATTTGTTTTTGCAGGTTGGACACATTCTTGAGGATGAAATTGTAACTTGAGCAGAACCTTTGGTTTACGAAATCTGCTGTCATTTTTTAAAATTCAATTCTGCTGTCTGAAATGTACAGCTTGGCTACTATGTCAAGTATTTGTTCTGGAGTTACATGACCCCACTTTCTGTACATACTGTACAGTATGTGGGTATGCGCATAACTTGTGATCGTGAAAAGACTGCTTGCACACATCCAGTGCACATTAACACAGGAAAGTCATATTCTTACACACCGAGTCTCTGGAGAAGAGAGAGAGGAGGTGGGCCAGGCAGATGGAGCAGCCTGCTTCTTGCTGAGCAGGCTTGATGACAGCTGAACAGCTTGAGGTGTGCCGGAGCGGCAGGCCATAAACACACACAACATACTCACGCAATCATATATAATAAACACACATCAACAGATTAGTTTGCTCACATTTCTTTGTGGACAGCTGTCCCAACCCATCTCTGATCCACTTTTCTTGTCCCAGGGGCCCACCTGAAGTGTGTGAATACAAATCTTTGCACATACGCACCTGCATTTGTGCGTACTATAAGACAATAAGGTCCGCGTCGCCGGTTCTTGAGTCCTTCACTTGTCATGCTCGATCAAAATCAATAAACCGCCTTCACTCACAGCATATTCTATCAGGCCTTCATTCAAGCTTTGTTTATGCGTAATCAGGCACTGAGCTGTCACTGGTCCTGATGGCTTATTGGCTCGCTGTCGTTCAGGCCATTATTTAAAACCATTTCCTGATAGCCACCTGCCTTCACGCTCCCTCTCTCAATTTCCATCGCATGTCCCCACATCTCCTTCCCTTGCTACAAATCATGACTCCTCAGTCAGCCTACTCCCTTATCTGTGATTAAAGCCTTTGGATAGCAGCCCGCATGCATTTCAAGGCCTTCGGGCTTTTGGGGAAAAAAAAAAGCAAAAAAAAAAACAAGGCGTCTGTTTTTTTTTTTTCGCCCAATAAATAATTAAGGCGATCCAAAAATGCAAATATGCATCGTGACCAAGCAAGTGACGAACAGAACTCATATGGAGACAAAGATACAAACAGGAAAGAAAAAGCAAAGGAAATTGTTTGGTATACGTTGATTGAACGTCAACATTGCTGCCAAGATGAGTGGAGTGGTTTGGGTGTCATTTATTTATCCTCCCCATCCTCTGTGTACTCAAGAACTGTTCTGCATCTGTTAATTGCTCTTACACATACTGGCTTTGCATGATTGTTGTTAAATTGATTGTTCGTTCTTTTTAATTGTCACTTCAGCCTTCATATTTTTCCGAGTTAAATGGCATTGCACTTCTGACGCAGCTGCACACACATCCTCATTCATTTTCACAGCATTCTATCACACACTGCTTCAAAAGATCTGCCAAAAAAACGTAGCAAGGCCTTAACCCACCTTTAAATCGCAGACAAACGATTACCGGAGACAAAAGCCTGCCGAAAGTGATTTGCTCTCTTGCGTTCCTTTGTGCCTGCTTATCCCCAGTAATTTGGTTTGAGCTTTTAATTAGAACCAATTCACAGGATGACCGGTGGTTATTTCGGCACGAGTAGGTCGTTGTATAAATGACGCCAATTTAAGATTAATGTAGATTTGTAGAAATCGCAGACACCCACAGGTAGCCATGAGTAGTATCAATATTGATATGAACTGTTTCGAACCTGGATCATCTATTTTAGCTGACTAGCATCACGGTGCTAATATTATCTCTTAGAATTGTGCGTTGTAAAATTGTAACTTTTCAAACATGCTGTGATCGATTCAGGAAAGGAAGCACGAGGATGCACAACGTTTGCTCCAAATGCTAAAATTCAATTGTTCTGCAAGTCTGTATTGTGATCCTTAAACATGATGGTCACAAAAATCCTAGTTCCAAAGGTCACTGCTTGTTGCACACTGACCAAACTGACTGCAGCAGGCTGCATGTTTCTCTGCATTTGCTTCCAGACTTGCTGAGTGTACAGACAGCTGTGGCCATTACTGGCTCCACAGTTCTGTCTGGGGCTAATATAATACATACATCTGGCAATAATAAGTCCATGACCTCCATCTCAGACCGTCCGTCCTGTAGTCTTGAAAGCAGCCTGTTGCACTCATTGATCAATTAGACTCATCTACTCTGATTGCGTTGAAAGAAACGGAATACGTCTGATTTATGTTTGGTTATATAAAACATTGTGTTGAAGGAGGGGGTTTCATTCACTTTGTTGCTATGTGGGGGTGATCATATTTACATGCGCACACTCACACACACAAAGCGATAGCAGAAGTTTTTCTCCCCCTACCCTGTGCCGAGTGACACAGCACAACAATAGCACCAGTGTGCCAAAAGGGAAATGGCGAACTCATAGTGAGTCGGAGAGAGAGTAGACGCTCTTAAACCCACACCCCACTTTTGCATCACTTTAAAACAGCATGGGTACATTCAGGGAGAAAAAAAAAATATTAGACCGTTTTTTGCCCTATTGCAATTGAAAAGCATGTTTGATTTGTTTTGGGTTTTACACAGAATAAAACATCACAGAGCATACCAAATAAATACTGAGTGGATATAACCATTAAACATGGTTCTTAATGACAGACGCACGGTGTTAAATCAGTTCGGATGGATGCTACGCTAGCTGTGTCCTGCTGTGAAGGAATGTCTGCTGTTGAAAGGGGGGAAAAAAGGAGGATTTAAAGACATCTACCAGATGTCTGACCTCTCACCTTTGCCCACAAGACCCCACTCAAAACTCCCCTCAACTCCCATCCCTCTGATATTTATCCTCAAGTCACTGGTACTCAAAATAAATGGGTTGGCTCGGCATGGGGGAGGTTGTCCGTGGTACTTGTGTTTTATACGCTTGCCTAATAAATTCAAAGCATACGTTGCATGAGAAAAACAAATGGAGTGTTTTAAGCTATGATTACTGGTAGATATGTTGCACCTATCGCCGCTATCTGTAGTAATTTAAATCTTTTTTAATGTTATCCAAATTCTGCACTATGATTGACATTAACAGCACATTTTTCATTCCCTTTGTAAAGTTATTAAAAAAAATTCAAATCTGCTGTGCATTTTGTGTTGCACAGACTGTGGGAGTTGCTTTGCTAAAGGGCATTTAGTCAACAAGAAGTCAACTAGCATCCCTCCAACAATTACTGTAATCACCATTTCATCTCATCTAAGTTTGGGGGAGAGGCAAGGTACAGCTTGGACCGGTCGCCAGTCAATGGCAGGGCACGTTTTCAATGAAGCTAAGATGCATGTTTTTGGAACGTGGAAGGAAGCCAAACCAAGCACAGCTAACTATTACCTCAGCGTGCTGCCCCAAAGGAAGCCATTAGTAGAAAAAAATATTGGCTTTCAGACAAATCTGCTCAGACATGTTCGACAGTTAAATGTACAAAAAAAAGTTTAAGAAAAATCAGATTTACTTTCCTGATTTTAAAATTATCCAGTCATATGTTATGTTTAATTTGTAATATATTTTGCTGTGTATCATTATGTTGCTCCTAGAAAAAAAAAAAAAAGAAGGAACTCTGATATCGGGAAAAAAACGCAAATAAGTTTGGTAATTATGAAATTGGTTACAAAAAAATATATATAACTTGAATAGTGAATAAAGAGAATCCGGTAAAAAAAATAAAATAAATAAATACAATGCGAATTAGTGGGGTCTTCTCTGAATAATGAATATCAAACAGTAAACATGTTCACCGGTCAGTTGCAATATTCGAACATGACACGGAGTGTCTTGTCCACTTTTAGAATGTCTACTGCATTATCATTGCCGATTTTCCACTGGCCTTTACCCCAGTCCATTCCATCGCCCACAATAGGGGTTTGACAAATCACACATCAAATCATCTCTTTGTTGCCGTGGGTGGGACCAGCTCACAATGCCTTACAGTGTATTTTTTTTTCATAATACACATCAATGCCAATCCGACTGCATTATTATCTCCCACACCAAGCATTGACTAAATGCTGAACAGGTCACACGATGAAGCCTTGTGCTTAGAAGTTTGGACAAAGGACTGAGCACTTTTTATGCTGTCACGCGGTGATCTGTTATAGAACAGTGAGACGGGTTTTTATAGCAATAATTCAAATTTAAAAGCTTCCCAATCGTTTTGCTTTTTTTTTTTTTTTTTTTTGGGTTGCTCTTTCAGTCAAGCTTGTGATTTTGTGTTATGATCAAGTGTGAAATCAAGATTATTTTACAAGGAAGCTACTTTGTGCAAATGTGACTTTCCATCGTGACTCGTCCTTTTTTTTTCCCCGATTCGGTTTATAATTTGCCATTGTCTATTGTTAGGTTTTGTTATCTGGCATCCGTCTGCACCTCATTTTGGCAGTGTGGTTTTTGTGCCAGCATATGTGGGAAAGTAGACTTTATTTGACTGTGGCACTTTTAACTTGCTATAAAAACAAAACAACACTTGTCTTTCCCAGGCTTTTAGTGGTAGTGATGCAAGCAATACAGAGTTGGTAAAATGACAGGCAGAAAGGCCCGATTATGGGTTATCTTTGCCATCTGTCTCTTCTCTTTATAATGCTGGGTGATTGACAGCGATGCGGATGCTCTGCATACAGCCTGATTCACATGATGACATTTTTATTTTAGTTATAACAACCAAGAAACATGGGGGGCAATGAGATTCCATTGTTTGCAAATTGTTCTGAACTTGCATCCTTTGATATGTTTAAGACTCATTACTGTGCAATGAGACAGTACTGTAGTTTGTCAAAGTCTTTTCATAGTCCACTCTACTATTGGATCGTTTTGTGTGAGTCAACAGCGGTGCCATTTTGGTGATCAGTTCTCCTATTTGTAAATAATGGAGAAAGTGGTCCCATATTATTCCCTCTGCAGCTGAGGCTCTCTCTGACTCGGCTGTTCAGCAGTAAATTGTTTTTCCTATCAGTAAAACACCAAGCTTGATATAAACTATAGTGTGAGACTACTAGTATTTTTTTTTTTGGAAGGCCTAGTCAGGTGTCTTTGCCCTTAGCTTTTTTTCCTCATTAAAAAACAAAACAAAACAAAAAAAAACACAATGAACTATACAGTGTCACTATTTTTGACGAACGGAGCAAATAGTTTGGCCATGTGTTTAAGTGTGTCTTCATAGATTTATATTTTGGAGTGTAAATGTTCCTGTTTGTTTGACTAGAGCTAGCTTTTGTCATCTCCACTTGAAACGGAACTAATCAAAGTTCTCTCAGGACAAGAGGCGCCATTTAATTGAATTCTGAAAAGAATCATTGCAGAGGCTCCAGCGTGATCATTATGTTGAATGCTGGCAAAGCAGACAATAATTTGAGTGTTCACTAGGTAATAACAAACCATGGGTTTATCTTTCATTGCAGTCTATGGTGGGGAAGGAAGGCAAAATTAATTTTATTTAGCATTTTCTACTTTTTTGTCACTTTCAGGTATTATTGGGGATAAAATTAACAAGTATCACCAATTAAAACAATGAGTTTCATCTAATATTAAGTCTGACTTGTAATATACCATGGTCCTTTGTTGTTTTTTGTTTATTTTTATTTTGGGACGAAATTTTTTCCAAAAGAAAAAAATCCCTACCAGAGGAACTATTTCTTCACGATGGAGTCAGCCACATTTTTCTTTCCTCTTCCCCCTCAGTCTCTTCAAATAATCTCCTTCTCTCTTCCCCACATTCATTTCCAGAGTGAATATGAGCCATGCTTCCACAACTTTCCCAACTGCCCTTCAAACACTTCTTTCCGTCTCCTGTGGCAATTTTTAAAGGGCGCTCAACAAGCGTTGGGACAGTTGGTGTGATGCTTGTCTGAGTCTGTTGGCAGAAGGCCAGATGATGATGCCACACCTACAGCTACACTTACACACACACGCACGCACACACGCACGCTCGCAAACATCCAATCCAATCAACTATATCTTTAGTGTCAAGGACTGTCTCGCACCCGTCTCACCTTCCCTTTTCAGTTCCCAACTGTTGAAATTCATTACCTTCCTTCTATATATTAAAGCATCCCTCCCGACCTCCCTTTCCCTAACTCACATTGGCCCGGTTTCATTGTCATCATGGACAATGCCACCAGTGTCCTTTGACCCGAGTGATCATTGGCCACGGCTGCAAATGAGGAGAGGCAGAAAGCAAACAGCATGTGTGCGTTCATTTTCTCTTGGAGCAAGGTGTCACCCCTTAGTGGTAAACAAAATGGCCAGGCAATAAAGTCTGCATTTAGGAGGTCAGCCCAAGAGCCATGCCTCCCAGATGCCAATCTGCACACCTGCCCACAGCATGACCCCGACGGCTGCTGGTCTTATCTAAGGTGGATTTTGACCAAAGCCTCCCAAGTTTGGGTGTTAACTGCAAGTCAGGGCTGTACACATTTTGGATTATTTAGTTCGTTTTTATTTTACGGTAATTTTTTTTAATGTTGTTACTTTTGATTAGCTTTCACAACATGTTAATTTTTTCTTTTTTTTCACGATTTTTTGTATATATTTTTTTTAATTTGGTGTATTTCTTGTGAGCAACATTTAAAAAAAAAAACATTGCGGTAACTTTTGCACGGTACAAACTAAACAAAACTTGTTTAAAAAACAATTCCATACAGCACTAGAAGCCACTTGCTTTTATCGGTCAGTCATAGTAAAATTGGATAGATTACGGAAAGATGGACGGACTGGTGGAGGGAGAGAGAGCAAGACAGAAGGTAGAAGGGCTTTTGGTTTATTTGGCTGTAACTTAAACATGGTTTTACTCTGTACGATTTTTTTCCCGATATGAATCAAAAAAGGAGAGCGCTTGTTACCTAGCTTTGTGTTTCGTTGAAAATTAATTTGAATTTTACGTTCGTCATTCTCTCTTGTACAAAAAGTACAGGAATCCCAAACGAGTCACTTTGAAAAAATCAGAGGACTGAACAATGCTGGCATCAATCGAAACCCTCTAGTTGGCTCTGGGTATTGAATCTGAAATTTCATTGGTTCAGATTCCGAACATAAAATGAGCAGACATTTAGATCGAGCTGATTTGGCATCGGCCAGCAATCCTGAGTCTGAGGCACTGGGAGGTTTACGTTGATATTGCAACACATCAAAGCTGATATTTCAATGGATCAAAAAACAAACCAAAAGTTAAAACAAAAAAAAATGCTTTGAAATGAAGACAAAAACTGTTGAAAATAAATTAATACATTTTATTTTCACTTGAGTATTAAATGCAGTTCAGTGATTTTGATAATATTTCAGCCCTGACACACGAGATTTTATATCCATATTTCTTAAACCTTCAGTTAAATGCAAAATTTTAAAAAGGCTGTAAAGACAGCTGAAAATGTGACAGTTTTACAACATTCTGTTATTTACGTGCTTTACAAGGCAACATTTCAAAAACAAACTTCCATTTGCCCCACCGTTGTTCTAACGAAATGCATTAGAATGTCAGCACCCAAAATAAAATGAAAAATGCCCTTTCTAATTTATTTACCAAAGCCTCCTTTCGAAGCAACACAAATTATCCCCCGAAGAATCCTGCGGGACTAACAAATGGTCAACATACATACAATATTTGCCGGGGTCATAAATTTGGGAACGGTGAAGGGCAGAGGCTTGTGGGAAAGCAACTCCCATGAGAGGTTTCCAAGTCTGGGAATTTTGCATTCTCGTTATAAGGTCACCGTGTTTCGATTCCCCTTGCCAAAACAAACCTTCATTTAAAAAGGAGTCCTCATTTGAGGCCGTAGCAAGCAATGCAAGCATTGTTTTTGCTCCCACACTGTCATCTATTACTATTGTATTTAGCTTCTCTCAACATCAGAAAACAATTGGACTAGCAAGGCAAGTATCGAGTTGTTAAAAATTCTCAAACCTTCTTTTAACTCCATTTTTTGCTTTGCTTTTTGCCCATCTTTGCTTGTAATTTTCCTCTCAAGATTAGAATCTTTCTGATTTACCATTCCACCTGCTACATATGAATGCGGAGCAGCTTGCCCTTGATGTAAGTTACACTTAAAATGTAAATGCTCCAGGCATCCTTCAGCAATGGGTGTTTTTGTTGCGTAAGCTATTCTGCCTCCTGTGGGGCTTCCCTATCCATAGCAGCTAATGACAGGTGTGCCCCATATCAAGTTACCCTGATCCAGATTTTGCAGGATGTACTGGATGGGAACGAAAGAATGATGCTGGGAGGTATACTGGACCATTTACATAATAGTCCTGCAGTTCCATGCAAATTCATGTGATTCTGGGCTGCACATCTGCAATGCAAGCATAGTTTAGTATGCATGAGTTTGAAGGAGGAGGAAGCACAGGGAGGAAATGAGGGAGTAGGAAAAACGAACATGAGGGATTGGAAAGATGAGTGTTTTGATGAGGGAGATATATTTAGAAATCTTATACAGTGGACCCCTTCATGCTCTTGGTTCTGCACCCATGGATTCACATAGTCATCGATTTTTTTTATTTATTTTTATTTTTTTTAATGCAGTCTGCATCGGACTAAAAAAAATTAATCAGTATATTGTCAAACATTATTCTTCTTGTCGCCAGACAATGATCCATTTTCTATAACAAGAAAATGGATCATTGGTTGATGTAAAAAAATAATAATATTTGAAGTCAATATACTGTACTGTGCTCAAAAAAATGTATGTAGCAGCAATGGCTGAAGGCAGAACATAAACAGCAGGAGCACATAGCGTGCTGTGAAATTCAATTGAAAATCCGAGTTTTACGACTGTCCTACCACGGTAAACCGTCGGAATGATCCGCCTGTTTATCTGCTAAATCTACTCTATCTGATGTCTCCGTTTCGTATAAATTGGAGGATACAAGTTTCCACTTCCTTGTCGTTCTGCCGCATGCCTCAATCTCAGTTATCAAACACATTAGAATCCGTATTGAAAACGGAAAGTGCTTTAATTTATAGCTTGGCCGTGTCAAAATGAGAGTGCTTAGCAACAGGCGACTGCCATCACTCAATGAAAATGATGCTGTCATTCTTGCTGTAATTGCTCTAGACTGGTGTTTCATGGTCCGTTTTTGGGGGTGGTAAGTCGACAAGTTGCCGAACCCACCTTTTAATTGTATCCGGGTTTGCTTTGATCACTTACTTATTGTACAAGGCGTCTCTGAGTAGCCGAAAAACATACCGTGCTGAATTACTCACGAAGCAATATTTACGTGTTGGAAAATCGACGAACTTGACCAACATGAATGTAATTACATAATTCACAGCAGGTTTCTTAATTGTAGGAGGGACTTCCAGCTGTTTCTGGTGTAACGCTGCCCTAGTTAGTGCAATTTAATACTGCAATTGCAGATAAAAATGACACCCAACGAGTGGTTTGGTTTTAATGATGTTAGGAGTTTTGGAGCTGGAGGGAGCCTGAAATTGTGTGGAGGTGACTGCCTCCAAATTATATATACACGAAAAATGTTGCCTGTAACCATTTCTGGAATTTCAAAACTATATAGCGTTCCTTCATACAGCACGAGAAGGCTATGTGGCAGAAAGCATGCCTTTTTTTTGTCAGCATGGATCTGTACGTCAATCGATGAATGTAATTTGGCGGTGGAAGTGCTGCCTCCACAAGGGAAAATCAGCCGGCGATGATGTCACCTAAGCGTGGCTGTGTATAATAAGATGAATATCTTCTTCTCACCCGATAGGAGGGAGCCTCAGAGTCTCCTGAAATCTCAAATTAAACCAGAATCAGTCACTAGATTTGTCTGTAGTCGCTTTTTTCAACTCGAGTCATCAGATGAGTTTGGATTATGATGGCAACATAGTCATAACGTTGTTAAAATAGGCACGCCGCTCCTTTTAACGTGACTTCTGCACACTTTACAGTAGAAGCGATGTGGGGTGAGCAGTGGCACACTTGCATGAGACAAGACAGCCCCCTCAAAATTTCAGCCTCAAAAAGAGGACTAAGAAATGCTTTAATCCTTGATCGTCTTGGTGTATTGTGAATGTCGCAGACATGTTATACCGAGGAACCTTTATAAAGATTGAAAACAATGCTCCTCTAAGTAAACATATCTTCTGCCTTATCTCTTTCGCTTGGTTTTTAGTCGAGCGTTGAACTGCCATAAAGAGAGTCATGCAGAGCCAGCGTTAAACTGAATCCCACACATCGCCTTAGGTTATGTTGGGTTTGCACGTTCAACAACAATAGGTGTTGTAATTGTGTTGTGAAGTTTGTATAGCGAGCTGAGGTGCAGATAAAAAAAGCATGCCCTACGGAGAAGTCCATAAATCATAACCCTGGCCATCCTCTGTGCACGGATGGAGTAATCTCCCTCAGGCATGGCAATGTTTCCTCTACCTCCAACATTGTTTACTGAGAGAACAAAAAAGCACATCACTCTGTAAGTCACCTAGACAATTGCTCTTGTCATCTGTCTGTATTCCCTTTAGTCGTTACCAATGACTTCCTTTACCTGCCAGGCAAAGTAATAGAACTCTGGATGCGCGGCATGTTGGTCGCGTGTGGGCTATTGTGTTGAAAGCTAAGCTGCATTTTTAAAAGACGCCTACTCTTTTCAGGAAATTGTGCTCTATTCCTCGACAGCAGAGGTCCTCAATCCTGTTCCTCGAGGGCCGGTATCCTGTAGGTTTTCCAATTCTCCCAACTGCAACACAGCTGATTCAAATGATCAGATAATCAGCAAGGTCTACAAAAGGTAGATAACGATCGTTCAGGTGTGTTGCAGCAGGGAAAGCTGGAAAACGGGCAGGACACCGGCCCTCGAGGAATAGGATTGAAGACCACTGCTCTACAGTGTTCATGCATTAAAAAGTTCAATGGCAGAAGGTATTACGTGGTAGAAAATCATTACCACATTGTAAAATGTCAGGAAATGCCATAAGAACTGTCTTTTCAAGAATTTAGAACTCTTCAATCTTGAAAAAAAAAAAGCATCATTTTGACATTGGCTCTTTGTGTCTGTTTCTTCTTGAAGAGTGCCAAACCATCCTGCCAGCAGAACTCAATCGTCCCCGTGCTGTTGGGGCCTCGGCTCTCCAGCCCTATCCCTGCCCCACCCGTCATACACGCCCACTGGAAACAAGATGGCCACAAGGTGTGCTGCTCATCTCCCTTTTCCACTCCTGCTGCCTCTTGCCACTCTGCTGCTGTCACTGCTGCTCACTGGCTCACACGCCTTATGTAAGTACCAGTTTAATTCCGCAACTTTCTGAATGAAACTTGTCGACAGGTGTTGAACTCTGATCAGGTATTTGGTTGGTTTGCATGGGGCCCAACATAGTCATGCCGTGGATTTAACTTCTTTCTGTTGATGGCATTCTTTTCTCTCTGTTAGCAAATCATATTGAAAAAAATCTCATGGTTCAGTTATCAATGAATTAAAGGATTGATAAAGAAAATCGTAAGTGACATTTTACATTGTGTGAAAGTTATGCTGCCCTTTTATTTGGCTTAAAAAGTTATGACAAAAATTACAACGCTAAAATGATTTTCATCAAGGTCAAGTTTTCTCTATGACCGAATGGTAGATGCTTGAATTAAAATTAATATTACCAATACAATATTGACGTCACATAAAATAAATTTGCTGGCGATGAGTTCCGTAGCCTGAATCAAAATAATTTATCCTATTTTTTTTTCTAATGACAAACATTTGTGCGAGTCGAAGAGCAGCCTATAGTTCCACTCCCTATAGTCTGCTGTATCTGTATAATTATATTCTAATTGTTTTATTTTCAAAGGGGGCTTGGCAACTGACACCACGGAAATCAACTTCTCATGAAAAAAACGTGTCCTTTGAATGACCATTTACTCTTCAAATGAACAAACCCAACTTGGGACAATTTTTTTCCATGACACTGACCATTAGAGTCTGTCAGTCAATCACTCCAGAACAAAAAGAAATCTTTGAGGATGACATCAATATGAAGGGTTAATTCTCCCATTTCAATATTAGAGGGACATCAGTCGTATTCCGCCCTGTCAACTCCTGCTTCAGATTTATTCGGCATCATTTTTCCATTAAGATGGGTTCAAAACGGCATTACAAAGGGAAACAAAGGGGAGGCTCTGCAAACAGAACAGGAGTGATGACAATGTTGGGGGAGTGTTCATTGTTTGTTAATGCTTTGCTTGTGTGATATATATTTTTGTACCGTATATCTGTTTGAATGTGTTGGTGTGCAAGTCCACTTTACATGAAAACATTTGCATAGGATATGTAAATTAGGACATCAAGTTTTTGTGATGACATTTAATTTTCTTAATTGTGTACGTGGGAAAAATATGAATGGGTGGATGCAAGTGGGAGTTGAACAAAAAATAACATTACAAAGCATTTGTACTTGTGCTTTGTGTATTCAAACCAATCGAAATATGATTCAAATTCATGATGAAGGGAAAGTTGTTTGGCATAAGAAAAAAAAAATCTAATAAATACATACAAAATAAGTGCACGACCTTCATGGGCACCTAAACCCAACTGAGGTGGAATCGAATGTGGTCATGCTGCAACAGAGTTGTAGCTGTCTTCCTTTTGCATGGAGGTTTACGGAGTCTGGTCACATGATTGTGCAGTGTTTTTGCTCAGCTGGTGGAAAATATCCCAAATTGCATGCAAACAGGTGACAAGCCAATGTCTTTTCTTCCTATTTGGCATTTGCCAAGGGTGAACTATTCCTTTTTTTCAGTCCACTTTAAAGAAAAGTTTCTCTCTTGCTCTCTCTCTCTCTCTGTATATATATATGTGTATATATATATATATATATATATATATATATATATATATATATATATAATTTATTATTATTATTATTTATTTATTTATTTATTATTTTTTTTTAACTGTTCACATTTCTTCCTAGTCTTTCCTCTGAATTTTTTCCATAACCGTGCTGTCATAATTTTGTTGACTTTTTTCGTTTACTTGAACACCACCCTGAAACACCATGAAATACACACAGTGGACGTGACATTGTTTTGGAAACAGCCCACTAAAAGCATGTCAATCTTCCCCTGGCCTTCCTTTCTCACCATTCATGTCCATAAATCACAGTGAAATGGAGACCTTTTAATCAAAAGAGAAAGAACGATGGGGCAGTAAATCCACATAACAAAACCTTCCATCATATGTAGGTGCATTAATGTATTTAATTTCTGTAGGTGCTTCTAGAATACTGGGGATACTTGGAAGATATTTATTGTCATAGTCCTGTGGTATATACAACATTGCTATGCATTATTCAACAACAAGTAATGAGGAGGATGAGAGACAAGTATACGTGTAGACACATAAATATGTCTATACACATAAATGCATACATACACATACATTTGTGAATAAACCGTTTAAAAATGTCTGCTTTTAACCAAAATCTTACGCAAACAGAAGCGATATTTGAATAATGTAAATCCAATTATTCTGTTCCAGACACCCAACAAAATATTTATAAAGAATAACTGTAGTTTACCATGCAGAAAACAATGTGAAATTAATATATACGACTAACAAAATGGGCAAACAAGCTTTAAAAGTCACTTTTACCTTTATTGAAAACTTTTGATGGCGTGTGAAAGACAACAAGAAGGTGAGGTTAATCTCATTCAGGTTAATCTGCCATTTTCCTACTTTGTTATTTAACAATCTTTCCTTCTTTATCAAAAGGCCGACACTTGGGACTTTTTTTGAATCTTTGAGGGGGCACACAAAAAAAAAAAAATGTTTCATGTATGCCATGCACAGAACGTTTGACAAAATTATGGCAAAAAAACAAAATGGTACGCTAACTAGGGCATACAAAAAACTGTGGTAGTTTTGGCATTAAAGACTCCACTGGGCGCAGAGCCACACTTGAATGATTTTGAAAATAACAAAAGCGGAAAAAAAAAAACTTAGTGCATTGCTTGTTTTCTTGTCCCTGTCTTGATAGCTTCTTCTTTGTTTCTTGCCTTTATTCGCTGCCAATCATTCATTCTTTCACACATTATCTTTTCTACTTAATTCATGTGTTAGTGACAAATTGTGTCAAATTCAATTGAGATGTGCCCAGCTGTTGTGTGATTGGCCCTGATAATTTGCTATAATCTACAGTTTTTGTTCCTCTGTAAAATAGGAAGAAAACAGGTTCATCTTTTATTTAGACCCAGGCAGGAAGCCATGCGCCAAGAAGTCTCTTGGCACTCTTTGCATTCTTGGAAGATGGCAACAGTTTGGAAACCTTTTCTTTGGCCCCAGTTAAATAATTTAGAATGTTTAAAGAATAAACAAGCACTGAGTGGTGCTGCTCAAGACCATAAAACCTAGACAGCACATCAAATAGGCACATGGCGTGAAAACATTTTGACAGTAATATGTAACGAATATCCTGTTTATATGGATTGGAGCATCAACATTTGAACACAAACCATTGAGGGATTCAGGTTGAGCTCCCAAAAGGTCAGATTTGCAAACAGTTTTACTTGTGTGAAATAAAAGGTGTAATAAGTGTATGGGGGTGTGCGTGTGTGTGTGTGTGTGTGTATATATATATACATATATATATTATTCATCAACAAAGAAGTTGAATGTGGTGACCTTGGTTGTGGCTCATGTCTCATTTATTTCTTCATTTATTTTTGTGCTGTTATTGGAAAATTTCCACCGTAACAAAGCAAATCAATACCATGGTGAGACTTTTAGATTCGATCTTTAAGATGAGAAATTATGAGCAAAATACTCTTACAGAATTACAAGTGGAAACAAAACCAGCAGCTTGCCCCTTAATTCAGATGAATGACTCCATTGCAGATAAATAACACATTTTTCCTATTTTTGGGAGGTGGAGCAATTAACCCATAATAATGGGTTAATAAACACTAACATATTTGGAATTAAAAAAACAAAAAAACTACATCTTACATCAAAATGCAAATCACTCTTCTTGTGCCAACACCTGACAGAGGACCGCCATCTCCTCCTACAACACAAAAGCAGTAACCGTATTCAGATGAGCCAACACATCATGACAGGGCACCCACAGCCAAGCAGCCATCACAGGGAAACAAATAACAAATGAGAAGAGTGTGCAATCACAGCGACACTTTAAAACATTACACCATAATCGGCATTGGTTAGGCCTTGTAGCGCGATGCCATTACAATTTTCTTTTTTGAAGAAATGCATAGAACTTGTTCCTGTGCTCACCCACGTGTAAATAAAGCCAGTGGTCCTTTTCCTTTTAAGCTACTAATTTAAGAAAGCAAAAGAATACTTGGGGTGGGCATTTGAATAAATGACCTTGAGCGAACTTCTATGTAGCACATTCCATTTTGACTCTCAAGATGTGATTTTTCAAGAATGAACTCCAGACTTTTAATAGAATTCTTAAAAATCAGTTGATCAATAAAAAATGTTTTTTTTTGGTTGACATTTTGTCAAGAGTATTTTAGTTTTATTTTACACATTTTTTCCATGTTTTAGCTCGAGATTTATTCAGTCATTTGTTTAATGTCCCTACATCACTGCCTCTTTTAAAAAAATATATATATTCTTTTCATTTTATTTTCTGAGTCGTAAATTTTTCTACTACCTAGAGTGTGTCTTGTAAACAATATTTGTTGTTTTTGTAGCCCCTTCTCTTCTTCGAGCCAAAGCGGAAATTAGTTAAATCTTGAGATCTTTATTTTTTTTATTGCCACCAAATTAATGCTATTCATTTCCATTCAGCTAAATAATTCTCAGCGGTGCACGCTCATGCTAAACATCTCGACCCCACCGCTTTTTTTCAGTTTCAATGGGACCAATTTATGCATATTACAAGAATGCAAGTCTTTGTAGAAATGCTGCTTCGTACCCATAACGCTCCACATCTTGGTATCAATACTTATTTCAGACATTTCCACATCCCGCCGCATGTCCCTTGTGATCTAAATATTCCCAAAAGTTAGTTTGCAGAGCAGTTGACATTCATGATACACTGTATGATGCAATGGGCAAAGGATTTTCCAAGTCCATATGGTATCCCTTTTACACTACAAACCATTAAATGTGTTTTGCGTTTTTTTTTTTTTTTTATCATGTTAGTCAACTTGTTGGCTCCATTCACACTTGTGTTTTGAGAACTTTTTTGGTGGGGGGAACTAGGATAAAGTTGACTTCTGATTTCTGTGATTTTTTTTTTAAACAGGCTTAATTTAATGTTTTGAAATGTAGATCGTTCTGGTTTGCGTCACTAAGGCTGGAAGTAATTTGCACAAAATAGTCCAAAAAAATGACATGCATTACATTCAAAAACACATTCAGCTCATGCTTGCTTACTGAAAAAACAAACTTTGGCGATAACACACCTCACCAGTGTACAGTATAATATAAAGTATCTATGTCTCCTCTAGCCTCATCAGCTAGCATCCACTAGTACGCCCAAGTGTAGAAAAGGTTGACCTTCTGCTTTTGCATTGACCGAAACTGCCTGATCTTATTTCTGATCGAAACCATGTTAATGGCACA
The DNA here is from genome assembly GCF_059441095.1 of Idiotropiscis lumnitzeri. NCBI lineage: Eukaryota > Metazoa > Chordata > Actinopteri > Syngnathiformes > Syngnathidae > Idiotropiscis > Idiotropiscis lumnitzeri. Next base: position 9,241,396 of record NC_142403.1, on the reverse strand, counting down.
ATTCTGCTCTGTTTGCTCAGAAAAAGATCTGTATTTGTCTTTCTCTCACTCACTCAAACTCCATCTAAAACAAGCGGCAAAAAAAAAAAAAAAACTCCAGATAGTTCAAGTTGTTTGGCCTTTGTTGGGTGAATGTGAGTGATTGTGTGTGAAAACCTACTGACAAGACAAGCAATGGTTTAAAGTAAAGGCCTGGTTGCTATAGTGACGGCGCTTACCCAGGCAGCCTGTGTGAATTGGCTTTGATTGATGGTTTGGTGTGTGTGTGTGTGTGCGTGTGTGTTTGCATGCAACAGTATGAAGTGGCGGGTGGTGCATTTCAGATCTGGGCCTTCAGTTCGGACTTAATGCAATATAACCATGTTTAGTTCTATATAATTATCAGGTCATCTGAAACGCGTGTCAATAAATCAAAATAAAAAGAACGCTGATAGCATAGGTTACACAAGTTGAGCTCTTATGTATGGAGTGCACAAAGACGTCGCAACAAATTGTCACTCCTCATCATTTTTGCCCAAAGTAACACCCAGAGGATTAAGTGTTTGAAGTGTTACATCTAATAGCACTCTGTTCAATTCAAACATTAAGAGGTAAAAAAAAAAAAAAAAAAAAGATCTTTTTGTACTGTGCCAATTTCTCTGCCTCTTTCTGCAAATCACAGAAGGGCTTTGTGTCATTCTGCCATCCATTTCGCTAATTCAGTGGGTAATGGCTACCATTTATGACCAAAGAAGCTTTCCTCCGTCTATTACTGCATTAGTCAATAAAGACGCCCTCGTTTCTCTCGCCACACCATCCTATCAAATAACAGTAAAGTAGTGAAAATGGAGCTTTCTCATATTTATCTGTGGAGCTTTCACTCCCCTCTATTATACAATCATATTGCCAGTCTATTTTGTCTTATCGGGTCCAACAGAGGTAGCAGCCGGTAGCAGGTGGTAGCTGTATTAGCGAAACAAGCGTCTGTGCGCTCAGTGTGAGTTTTGCTGCTCATGCTAGCCAGCAGTGTTTGCGTTGATGTGTTCTATTATCAGGGACTTGAAAGGGTATAGGAGCCCCCCGTGACTGGCTATTTTGGCTCAGGCTGTCTACCCCTGCCAAGCAGATAAAGCCAAGTTGTGTGGTCTTATCGAAGTAGTTTTGTAAAGGACGACTTTGGTCAGAACACCAATATAACTCGGTACAATTCCCCTTTGAATGTCATCCATAGTAACAAAGTGGAGGGAGACCTTTCCTTGAGATACTCCAAGCAAACAACATTACATCAAATGCATTGGTAGTAAAAAGTGAGCCGGGTGGATATTTGCTCAGTGATTTTGTCCTTGTATTAAACTTACAAAAGGAAACGATCCTGAAAGAAGTTCATGAAAACTGTCTGTCAGTGTTGACAACAACAGCGAAAGAGACAAAATGTGTGTGTGTGGGGGGGGGGGGGGGAGTATAATGTACTGAAGAGCTCAAGTAATAACACCGGAGAAACCCAAGTACTGTAATTGTCTAAAACAGAAGTTCATGGGGAAAAAAAAACATTGATTGCTAGGAATTTAATGTAATGACTTCATGGAATCAGTGAAGCGACTAATGAGAAGACGAAGACGTGCAGGTGAAGTTATTATTATTATTATTTTAAGTCTTTGCTGAGAAATGTGAATAAGAAAGAACAGTTCAAACTGCCCTGAATACGTCAGCAGCTAAATGCACACTGTCATGCGTGTACTGTCGGTGTATTTTTTACTCTTGCCTCCTTGAGAATGGATAGTTTTAAATTGTTATTTTTGTTGATGGTCATCGATTTATGATTATTTTATTTTTAAATAACTCCACTGGGTGTTAAACTGTTACGTTTTCTGAATGGTTAAAAAAAATAGTCACTGAGAATAGAGTGAGCAGTCTGCCATTGTAATAGCCGAAGAGATACTTAACACATTTCAGTGATCCTTTTCAAGAATAAAGGTAGATGCATCATCAAATTGCTAGCACTTAAGTGATTTTCATCACCTTTCAATGTTTTTGTGCCGTTTCCTTTTTATTATTGGCTAGTTCAAACCCAAACCCCAAAATTATTTTCCCCAATTGTTGTCTGAGAAATAAAGAAAGTACACCAAGTAATCAGGGGAAAGGATAATTCTTTTGTCCCAGGTCCCGTTGAGAAACTACATGCAAAAATGTATTTAAAGAAATGTCCCTTTATTGCTATTTCTACTAAAATAAAGATGTTCAATATTATCACTTCATAATGAATAGTTTCAAAAACAATGTGTGTTCAGGGAATGCAATACAAAAAATAAAATCTCCCTTTCAGTGCATTTCATTTTTTTCTTTCTGAAAATACAATTGAGACAATATAATAATAAAGTGTAAACATCTAAACAATCCTCTAAGTCTTTAGTCAAAAAAGAAGCCACCATTTGTTGAACGAACGGGCTTGGTTATTTGCGCTACTTTGTCACATGACAACACAGGATCGAAACACAAGAGGGGATGGCAGAAGCTAAGTGTGCCACCTCCGCTCTGTGTTAGAAACGGTGAGTCGGGCATCCTTGCTGTTTTCTCCACCCAACAAAAAATCTTCAGCACCAATATTAATTGCTAGTTAAATCCATCCAATCATACTTAAGTATCTTACACTAACGCTTACATCATAGCTGTTCTGGGTGGTATTCAAGTGCAAGGGGATTAACTTTGCATATGGTGCCCCCTAAGTCCCTTTACCAAATAATAAATGCAGGGACTCTCCTTCATGTGGTTAAGAGTGCCTGGAGACTGGTGTCGGCCTCCTACCCCTTAATTATTAACTTGACGTTTTGTGCTTGCCGTTTGATCACCACACATCTCTATAAATCAAATGTATCATCTTGCCAAGGACACTTTTGTCCCTCTTTCTCTCTCTCTCTCTCTCTCTCTCTCGCGCTGTATGCCGATCAAGATTGAATGTACACTGAGGCTTATTTTGGACAAACATTATCCAAGGTATTAGTAGCATTGTGGGAAACAAATTTTCCAAATGAAATGTAATTTTCCTTTCATGTTTTGGTGAAGCTGTAGAGTTTTGGTTACCTTCATTACAATACACATTGCCGTGTTTTAAAATTCTCTTTGTCGAATGGAGAAGAATATCTTGTGTGAATCTGAGAAAAATGTCTCCTTTTTCTTGATCAAGATGAAGTGCTTCAAATTGTTGATGATTATTATTCACTAAGATAATCATCTCAGCACCTTTACTGTAAATGAACATTGAATAACGGCAATCAGAGATGACCCAAACCATATTTTTTATAAAGATTTTATAAAAATTAAAAAATAAAAAACTTTCCTTTTTTTTCTAGCACATCAATTTTTTGAGTTATTTAAGTTTGACCAGTTAAAGCTTGCAGAATACGGATTTTGCCATGCATGGTAGTTTACAGCTATGATGTTTCAGAAATTAATTCCGAACACTTCATTCGTAAATATTCCTGAATATTTTACTTTATTACACATTTTATTATTGCTATTATATTATTATTATTCTATGAACATGATGTGCTCGAGAAAAAAAACAAGGGAAGATTCGGAATCAGCACAAAAATATCACTTAGAGGTTTAACCGCATCTCATTAAAAAAACATTTATAGTCTAGTGCTTACATTGTGCAATTGAACCTTTTGCAGAATTCTTTGTATCCTCTTACATAGAATACGGTAATAAATCTACTCCAATCATGTTCTTGACATTTTTTTTTTTTAAATATAGAAATTTAGACAAATTGTTATCAAAGCAAATTTTTGTAGGTTCTAAAGTACTACCTATGCCCTTTTTCATAAAAAAAAACTACAGCAACCATAACTCTTGCCTTCTATGAAACAGTGCGCTTAAATTGCAGAATGGAATGTGTTTTCCATTCTTACCTTTTCCATGTTAAAGTAATGATCATTCCATATGTCATTTTATTGTAACTGCCGCCTACTCAAAAATGCTATTTTGAACAACTTAAGTCACAGTTCTACCATGGATCATGTTAGGGTTCCTTCTCCATCTGGGGATTATGTTTCTTGTATAATTCCTTTTTTTATGACAAGTTGACTCGTGTTGGCACATTCGACATTTGATGTTAAAGCAATTGTGCTCATGTTTCCTCTTCCCTTCCTTCTCGACAGCACCACCACGGTTTACAAAAGTCCCTGTTGACCAGATAGGTGTCTCCGGGGGTGTAGTGTCCTTTGTCTGCCAGGCGACAGGTGACCCCAAGCCAAGGGTTAGCTGGAATAAGAAAGGCAAGAAGGTCAACTCCCAGCGTATAGAGGTGAGTCAATTGGCAGAGACTTTTTTTGCTTTGGGACTGCCTCTGATACCTCACAACACTACACTATTGACTGGAAAAGGAAATATCACTACTTCACATTCCTTCTGACAACTCTCAATCCGTAGCAGCTTAGTCAGGACAGTGATTCTAAACAAGACATGATCTGCCTGCAAACACTCTAGTCTTTTTATATTGTTTGGATAGCACCGTTTTGAGGTCCCATTTTCTCCTCTTAAAAATGCTATTTCATGTTCATCACGCACACCTCTCTACACTTGAAGGACTGATGTCATACTTGCTAAACCCCGTGCTAACCTAATTCAGCCGTTTCTTTGCCACTGTACCTTAGGCACGTTATTTGCTATATCTGTTGTTCCGATTTAAGCAGGCCTCCTGTACGGCACCAACAAAACTCTAGATTGATGCTCAGTATGGTTTAATTAAAAAGACAACTGCAGCAGGCAGAGAAAGGCGTACATATGCTGCAGCGTCAAGGGAAGCACATGAGAGAGAGCTAAAAACACAAGAAATGACAACATCATCGGGGAGACAAAATAAAAAGTTGTGCTCTCCTCTTTTGCTGCATGTTAAGTGCAAAACAAAGCCAAGAGCATGACGCGGCTTGCGAAAATGGACACTTAGCTCTCTGAGCATGCTGTAAAAAAATATATTGCAAGGGTTTTTGAAGTATTATTATTTTTTTCCTACTGTTTCCAGCCTCAAGACATATGCTTTGATATTGATCGGGATGCTCTGCTCTGCAGTGTTTTTGCCTAATTAGCTGCTCAGCCCTGAGACAGGCAGCAATGGAGCAGCAGGCTGCTCAAGACACATATTTAAATCTTGAAGTTTTGCTTCAACCTAAAGATTTCCGCAGGAAGCTCCTCTTTGCTTCAATGATAACGCGCCTTTGGATAAATAGGCTGAGTTTGCTGTCAGATGGACTTTCTGAATGACCATCTCAACCTGTCAGCCATTAAAGCTCGAGAAAAAGATATGTTTGAAAAAGAGCTGCTAGCATAAAAATCCAAAGAATACTTAAGGATCTAAAACCTTCCTTATATAAGGCACGGATTCTACCTGACCGTGAATAGGGCTGAGTTGTGCTATTACGCAAGATACATTACAGTGTAGTAATACAATACGTGCCAACTTTATTGTGATGTATAGTTTTTAGGCGAATAAATAAATTAATATTAATTGATTATGTTAGCAGTTAAGTGGGCACTTTCTGTTTTACCTCTTTGAATGCCATCTATGGCAATTAATCATAACGAGGAGCGCTGTCAACGTAAATTGCATTATGTTTTTTTATGGGAATGGGAGCGGAAAAGACTTGGCCAACTCTAGTTTGATCATTAATATGGAAAATGAAAACCATCAAATGGCAAGATGGTTTCTTTGGAATGAGCTCACTGTGTATAAAAAACAATGAGGATCACTGGAATTTTTACCGTTTTAAGTTGGCGGTCATTGATCAAAATCTTAAATCTTCTACAATGAATGTCACAAAAGGAAGAAAAGATGATGTGCAGTGTTTAAAGTTTAGAAGTAGAAGTGATGATGTTTATACACAAACACACACACATACACTTACACACACGTATGACACGGTGCACGCACACACACTACTAAATATTGCTACTACTACAAAATAACGTGCAAATACTTTAAGTTTGTCAAATACAAAATCGTTATGCTGTAAAAACATTATTTTGCTGTCAAAAGCACATTTTCATTGCTGATGTTGGTTTTCATTTGAGGCGTTACTAAAGAAAAGATTAGGGGCATAAATGTCACTGTTATATGCATAAAATATATATTTTCACAAAAGGTGTTTTCTGCATTTTATGGGGCCAAAATAGGTATTTTGGAGGAAACCAGCTCATATTCTACTGTTGATTAATAAAAAAATGGAATAAGCGAGAAATAAACCGTTCTTTGGCTGTGTGTGATAAAAGAAGTCTAATCATTCATGTGGTAGTTTCTGTGTTTACAAAAAAAGCACAAGCTTCTGTGATTTATAGTCAGAAAGCTCTAAATTGGCTGTCACTCAATATATCTTTTGAAAATGGCTAGCAATGAAAGCGTTTTAAGTTTGGTTGACTGACTCATAATGGAAGGTCAAAGACGTCACTGCTGTTAAGTAATGCAGAACTGCCCTCACTCATTCAAACATTCAGACTTTCTGATTCTAAAGTGTTTTTCTTTGACTTTCAAACTACTCATTTGTCGAACAATGATTAACTTTCGCCCAACAGAACATTGAATTTGACGAGGGTGCTGGCGCCGTGCTCCGAATTCAGCCTCTCCGTGCACCGCGTGACGAGAACATCTATGAATGCGTGGCTGAGAACAGCGAGGGCGAGATCACAGTCAATGCCAAGCTGTCGATCATCCGAGGTGAGTCCTGCAGTATGAAAGAGTGTGCAGAGGGGAAACTACACAATAAATCACAAAGTGCACATCAGTGAGCACTTGCAGTGTTGTTATGATGATATCTTACCCTGCAAGTTTTTATTGTACATTTGTCGCAGAGGGAGGCAAATTTTTATTTGGCTGATCACATATTGAACAATATTCCAAATGTGACCAGACGTCATATGGTTGCAAATGATTACGACTTCTCATTAGAGCGTTTTGGGGAGTAAAACTCACATTCCGATTTGACACATTTTGCAACTAGACTGTACTGTGTTAATTGATTGTAAACTAATCAATATACTGGAAGAAGCCATTTAGGTTAACTGAAGGCTGGGAGTCTTTTGTTGATCAGCATGTATTGGTAATGTTTTTGTAAATTAAAATCATACTGTCCCATGTAAAGCCGGACATGTTCAATTACCTTTTTCAAGAGGAAAATGTGTTTGATCAAGAACAAAACATAAGCAATACTAATTAAACCTATCAAGTGCTTTAAATGGAAATATTCTTTCTTGCCAATAAAACTGTATTTTAAAGGGGAGGTCACCCTTAAAATGTATTTGCAATAAAATATTTTCAGTTCCTTCTCTAGTAGATACATGGCATTCTGATTAATGTTGTTTTTGTGGAAGGAGCCAAGCAGCAAAATCCACTTATTTTTAGCATCTCAGGGGGCGGCCATTTTGTCACTTGCCGTTGACTGAAAATGACATCACAGCTGCTCAGGGCTCATATAACAACCAATCATGGCACAGCTTCAGAAAACAGATGAGCCGTGATTGGTTATTACCTGAGCCCTGAACATCTGTGATGTCATTTTTAGTCGACAGAAGTGACAAAATGGCCGCCTCCATAGATGGCTAAACAGAGGTGCAGTTAGCTGCTTAACTCATATTTCACAAACACAATACTAATCAGAATGTGTTGTTTAGACTAATGAAAGCATATTGAACATATTATTGCAAATTATTTGGGGGGTTGACTTCCCTTTTAATGATTTTTTAGATAAACAGGGTTCACAATAATAATAATCATCATCATCATTCATTAAACTAGCTTGTATCACAAAAAAATAGCAATATTCTCTTCATTAGTAAAGGCTAATCATTTTATACATTATTCGGACATCATTGAGAAATAATACGAATATTTGAAGCTTCTTTTTGAATACTGTCATAAGAAAAAAGACATATTTTACTGTTTAACCTAACTTAAGAAAAATAACAAAGAAACTGTTGTAAAGAAGGCCATTAATCATTTTTCCAGTTCTGAGATAATAATCCGCTGTCCAATCATAGAAGGCCATAAATAGTGTCTGTGAGCAGAAAGATGTTGATGGACACGATGATGATATTATCAGGTACCGGAAATCTCAGGTTTGCTTTTGCCTCCTATAGGTGTTAGTTTTCTTTTTAAGTTCTACCATATGCTCTGAGAGGAAGATAACGGATGGTCACGCAGATTTTCTTCTCTCACACAAACACACATACAGACCCACGCACACTCACGCACACGCACACACACACCCCACGTCCTATCTGTTCTCTCCTGCTACCATCTGCCATGGACTGGATGAAGCAGAGCTATAGTTGGCTGACAATGCACATGGTAGGCCCTGCTGGCTGTAAGAGGGATGAGGTGGGATGCGTGTGGGGAGGTTTAGGCAAGGCTTGCCACCACGCTAAAAAGAAAAGAAAAAAAAAAAAAAAAATATATATATATATATATATATATATATATATATATATATTCTTTAAAATCAGATACTCTTCACAGCAGAACTGGGGTCTATGGTCCGTCTCAGTACGGGACCTGAAAAAAAAAAACTATTTTACCGCCTGTCGTTTTAGGTTCACTTATCTCAGAGGGTTTTATTGTCCTTTTTATTTGGTCAATTTTCTGTTTTTGCACAATGAAAATACAGCAAAGGAAAACTGTCAGTTGTGAAAGATGGATAACAAAAAAAAAAGCACAATATTAAGAAGGCTGATGAAATGAGGCATCTCGGGAAGCAATGGTGAAGAAGGAGGTAAAAATAAAGTTTTGCTGCAATCAGACCAAGGCGATGAGGGGTGGAAGTGGAGCGAACCAGATGAGCAACAGACAGAAAAATAAAACGAGGATTTGGATGGAGATGAAGGGGGACAAAGGGGCCATTGTGGAATAGGTGAGGTGGAAAAAAAATAATATTGCCACTTGGAACATGGGCAAGTGGATTATGGGACAAGTCGCATGGGACGCATCGACATTAAAGGAAGCGGCTGTGTTCTGGGATGTCAAGATGGCTGGTTTGGCTGGGTATTCGAAAGCAGATTTAGCCATAAAAACCAGTCTGTACATACATTGGCCGCTTAGTATTATTAGCCGTTGGTCTCTGCGTTATAACATTCATATTTGCAAAGAAAGAGGTCTTAGAGATGGATGGAAAAAAAAAAAAATTAAATGCTGGTAAATATGTTTTCTTCCCCAAACACCGCAGAAGATGGCGAGTTACACAGTAGGCTCCCATAAAATCCATTGATTGCTGTCATTACCTTCCTCCTCATGCGCACTAAACCGGAAAAAGGCCACTTCAACGGCCCCAAAACTCCTTCCGAGCCTCTCTTTAGTTGTCGCTGGTGTCCGTTACGTCATGAGGCAAATTTGAGGATGAGCCTTTTGAAATCCGTTGGTAAGAGTGGCTTTGTTGACACTACTCTACGCTGCCAGGATCCACCGACAAAACTCAGCAATTGTTGCTCTAGGAAGCCCTACTTTTTACACTTTATTCACTCGTCGCATGCGGACAGTTATGGCAAAAGATTGCATTGCTAAAGACTACGTAAAAGACTTCTTTTGTATGAGGGCGAACTCGGACAGTTTCACTGGCCCACTGTGGTGTGTTCGGTATTTTTATCGGGCAGATGTGATGAGACAATCAACAAGTTTATATATATATATATATATATATATATATATATATATATATATATATATATATATATATATATACTATGAAGTGACTAGTAACACTTGAGTTTCAGTGACCCCTCTGCGTTTGTCTGCATGCGGCAAGGGCAAATTTAATTATCTTTGCCTGTGATGCTGCCTTGGCTATCCTAAAACCTTAGCTGAATAGCCAAGATACCGGCCATCTGGCTGCACATAGTCCTCTGGGAGTTATTGGAAGGAGGGCCGACAAGCGAACGAGGCGTACTCTTGAGAGCTGACTGAACATGCTGTTTGAGCTGTGTTTTTTCTCGAAGAGGAACATCGTTATTGCTTTGTTATGGGATTTGTTGCCTTTTTTTTCTTGTAAGAGTGTCAGGAGTATGGTAACTTTTCCACTTCCCATACTGTCAGCTCCTGCTGTTCGAAATGGGAGTTTTCTTCTTGGAGTGTGCTGCAGCCTGTAGCCTCCTGATTGCTACTGTATGAAAGAAGTTTGCCAAAACATCTCAGGGAGCAGAGGCTGTGGTTGAAAGATGTGTATATATATATATATATATATATATATATATATATATATATATATATATATATATATATATATATATATATATATATATATATATATATATATATATATATATATATATATATATATATATATATATATATCTCTCATCACAGTCTCTCTAAAGTCTTTCCAAAGCTGTTTCTCGCTGCATGCCAAGTTCCAAGCCTGGTTTTTATCCACCGCACTGATTCCTTAAATATATTTTTAGCCTCCCTCCTCCTCCTGAGTAGAGTAATTTCCCATTGGGTGGAATAGGAACAGGTAAATATATTTTTGTCAGCATACTGTGTATGCATATTTTGTATTGTTAGGTTTGTTTTTAAGGCTCACAATTTGGCAAGTGGATTTTGAAAGTGCTGGTAAATAAACTATTCTATTTTGTCAAAACCATAATCTGCCATATAAAGGTGTTTATTTCCCCAATATTGACATGGGGTTGTGGTCATTATTTTAGTAATTAATTACAGCATTTATTTTTTTACTCCTGACAATACGGTGGTTCGGTCGTCTGTGCCACAATACAGGGCTCCAGGGTCCTGTGTGGATTTTGCATGTTCTTCCTGTGCCTCCGTGGGTTTCCTGCGGGTACTCCAGTTTCCTCTAACATTCCAAAAACATGCCTGGTTGGTTAATTGAATGCTCTAAATTTTCCCTGAGTGTGAGAGTCTGTTCCCTGCGATTGGCTGACGACTAGTCCTGGGTCTACCTCCTGCCCGAAGACAGTTGGGATAGGCTCCGGCACCCCCATGATCTTTGTGAAGAGAAGCAGTTTGGATAATGGATGGATGGATGTTTTACACCTTTATTTCTTTGTGTTCATGAGTCACAACAAAATCATTTTCACATTAATTTACCAAAATGCAGTAATGATACAATACAATAAAACGGGACTGGATATGTAGAGGTCTCAATAACAGTCACGCACAGTGCACTCCTATTTGTAGGACGTGTTGCATGTCTTGGTAACGCTCGTAATGCCCAATGTGACTGCTCGGTATTGTGCTGGATTGCTCGTAAAAATAAATTAGGCACATCATGGAGAATTTGGGTGTGTGAGTGCGCGTGTGTCCACATTATGCATGAGCGAGAAAGACCTGGTTATTGTTTGTAGACAGTGCAAATAATCATGCCTACAGCCTTTGTGAATAGATGTTTTATTCTGTGTACCTGCATTTGTGTTAAAAGAACCAGTGAAAAATAAACTCGGCTAAATCAGCAAGACATCTAAGTCTTGTCCTTCCACATACTGCTTTTATTCAAAAACATAAGAGAGAGCAGAGAGGAAGTTGATGACAATATTTAATAATTTATGGTGTACATACAGCCTGAGTATCTCCAGCAATAGTGCTGCCAACTTCCCCTTTTTGCTTGGAAAGCACTGTGTTCCATGTGTCTATTATGTCACCGTACCATGATAGAATCAAAGTGACTGACTTCCAGTCGGGACTCTGTTGTGATGGCAGCATGATAACTACGCTCCTGACAGAACCATCTGAAATAAATAAATACACTTATACAAACGGAGAATACCATCCAGTCAAAACACAAAAGGTGTGAGGCGTCACCTCTTATTTAAGATGGAGGAAGGGAGAAAGACTAAGAAATATCCACTTAAGCTAACACGCTAACATGAGCGTGAAAAACCACTGGTAAAGAAATGGTTGACCCAAAGCTGATTCTGAGAAAGATCAGAAGGTTTTGCCGGAAAAATAAAGAACTTTTCACGTACTTAAAGATAATTTAATGTGAATGTATGTTAAGCCGAAGCCAAGGGTGAATCAAAAAAGTATAGGAATGTGTCCAAAACACTGAAGGTATCATCAACAATGGTTTCATTTGTGGAAAATTTACTCTGGATGGTCTCGGCATGGCGTAGAGTGAGCTTGACTGATGGAGCCTTAAAAACAAAGGGAATATGCAGAGGTCCGTAAGTTTCTGAAAGACGGGGATGCCATGAAAATGGAAAACGTGTTGAAACAAAAAATTTAAAGTTTCAGTCGCAGATGGAAATATGACATGGGTCATAAAGTGGGTGGATTTGGCAAATCCATGACTTGGTCAAAATCCAGGGCGTTGTTGGACCGCAAGTGGCTGAGGATGGGTGACGCGCAGAGGAATACTGAGCTGGGCTTAGTGGATGTATTTTTTGTGGCACCAGTGGTGATGGAAGACAGAGTGTTTAATCTCCATTATCTGCAACTAGAATCATTGACAAAGAATGGCTAGTGATTTATGAATCAGAGAATGGCAAGTCAAGCAGGAAATGTCAGCCCATTCCATTTGGGAACAAACAGACAGGCTGCACGTATACCTCAGAGGTCTGCACCTCCACAATGAACTGACTTGAATGCTCAGGATGAATAAGGACAGGAGCAGATGAAAACCGACACTAGAGTCGGCCTCCTCAGACCAGTCGAAAGAAATCCTCGGGGAAGTGAGAGCAGTAAGCTGAGAAACAACGTAGCTGTCCTTCTTTGCGAAGCATCTGTAGAAGTGATCGCGAAATTCAGAACATCATCCTGGTAGACAAAAACAAACGTCTTTATTATATTTCAGAGGACATAATTTACCTCGACCAGGAATGGCTGTGATGACCTAATAGTGTATATGAGCTCTCTTGAGCTCATCTTTCTCCTTAATGCAGACAAGTTGGTAAATAAGTAAATACAAATATATAAATTCCACGGAGTAGGGTCAAGGCGGTAGGCAAAAGACTGTGAGTTCTACTTCTCCATAGGTTCTCGTTCCTTTGGCGAAATGTTTTAATAAACAGATGTGATATCTGCAACTGCATCTCCTATGAAGGCAGCTCTGTGTGACCCAGCCACATCGGCATGACAACTTCAGAAATGGGCGGTCTTGAAACAATTCCGGTGAATGATGAGTGGGTCTATGGCTGGCCGTTGATGACAAATTATTTGGCCTGGGTCCAGTTGTCCATTGTGATTATGCTTCGTCTCTGAGAAGTCAATCAACCAACATTTATGGAAAGGTTTACAAGTCGCAACACTATAGCAGGTTTATCTCGGGAAGCCAACTTATCCTTGACAGATTAATTGAGAGTGTGGCGCAGTACTTCCTGGAATGCCTCGTCATTGAATTCAACCTCTACGGCAAGGGTTCTTAACTCAACTAGAAACTCCACAACACTTTGGGAACCTTGACACAAGGATGTTAAGCGTTTAGCCGTGTCTTTTCTACGTACAGTGTGGTCAGATTTATTTTGTACATCCTCTCTAAATCTTGAAGATGTGTTGGACGCAAGCAATTGCCTCTCCAACTCTGCCGTGGCCCAGGAAACAGCTCAAAGTCAACCATTGGCAATCTGGGATTGGGCCATACGGTACATGTGTATGGTTGCTGTTCAAAAAACAAACAACACAGTTTGGGATGTGCATTAAATAACTAGCTGTTTCACTGCCGAAACACCTTCTGTTGCTGGTTTTAAACCATGGCCCTTTAAGATGCTCACAGATGGAAGATGCTTAGTTCATGTTTCCGCCCGAGCGTCTTTTGGGATAAATGTACTTCCAACTAAAATTGTACCTTTTTCAATGTCTGCTAGTCCGAATACCACCTAGATAATATATTGAATGGACCGATTGGCAACAAGATAGGTATTAAAAAAAAAAGGTCAGAATTAAATGAAGGACTATGCATTCAAGAAAATTAAAAGGTGCTATTGGAGTAGTGGGTTTACAATATTATTCGGATACATCACAGCTGAGACCTTTATCGTAACTATAATCTTCGAGTGAAATTTGTGTTAAGTGCCTCTTTTCTCTTTTTTTTGTCGTTGGAATGACACGTTTACTATTCTCCATTTTTATTTTTTAAGTGAAGTCAATCCAAGCAAGTTTGAAATAATGTATGCACAATGAGTATGAAAATGATTAGCTTTCCAATAAAACATAATAAAAAAAATAGAAGTTAAGCTTATTTCAGTCCGGTTATCAGCAGTAATCTGTTTTATTGTATGTAATTTGATGTGATTTGCACTGACAAGTCTGTGGGAATAGTTCATCTGCAAAATATGCTCTCCCAAAATATCAATGCTGTCCATGTACTTGACTTTTTGACTCTTTGGATGTGCTCTGTGAAGTTTGATGCTGCTGTGGTCACAGGGATCAGTAGCTCAGTCAAAGCCCAGTGGGAGCGAAATTCAATAATAATGGTTTGAGCCAAGCAAAGTGAGAGGTGAAGCCCACCAGAGGGTAGAAGAGTGGGACTACATGGAAGCTCTTTTGAGTATCATTGGAATATGATAAAATATCCCCCACTGGTCCCCTGATGGGGAGTTCAGGTGTCAAAGCAGTTAAAATTGGATTAAAACCGCAATGCAAAATCAAAATGAAATCATCCTTCTTAATAAGATTATCATCTGTACAAACACAAACCTTGCGGGTGAAATTGAGACATGCCTCCAGTGCCTCCTCAGCATGGGCGGTCAGCCATTTTGATATCTAGATTAATGTGGGCATATGTAGAGATGTGCACGTTCAAAACGACTGGTCGTAGTTTTCTAAAATTAACCAATGTGCCCTTTTTTTTAATTTTATTTTTTTACATTAAGTGTTTTAGACTGGTGCAAAACCATTCTTCAAACTCCAGGCAGAAAATACAATCGTTTTTCCCTCTACATATTCACTCAAGAGCATGCCTTGCTCCGAGCGACTGCTGCCACGAGCAGGCTCCCACAGAGTCGTACCAATTTTACCCTAGCTTTCTGTAGACATTATTTGCTTCACTCAAACTGGGTGCGACTATTAGCGCTGATGTTAGTGTAGTAGAGGTGGGCAATTTTTCTACCAATTATATGCATATTATCTCATTTAAATACATGTGAATACCACCAAGACACATTTCTGTTGGCAGTGCAGTTACTAAAGCCTTTCATCATCTGCGCGTGCTTTGTGAATTAGATCCTGTTTTCTCCATTTTTACCAGTTAGTGCCACAAAGTGTTTTATTTGCCACAAACAAGTGTGTGATTTTTAAAAAGGTGTATTACTTTCAATTTGAGGCTGTTATTGCTATTTTAAGATCAGGATATTTCTCTTCATATGGGACTAGTGGTGTTATAAAATGTGTTATGAGTTCAGATAAATGGAACTGGTCACTATTCATTTCAGGTCTGTTCAGTTTGGAGCAGTATGCCTAGTTGTGAGTTTATATTCATTATTTGTAATTATTACAAGACCTAATAATACTTCACAAAGTAACAGAATGATAAAAAACACATCTTGCACAGTCTTTTCACCAAAATACACAATTTTATGCAGAAATATGATCCCCCTTTGGGCCTTCCCAATACTTTGGTCCTCATGAAGCCAGAATAGCTTTAACTGATGTATTTGTTGTCTTCGACTGATAGCTCCAAAAAAGTTACGGTTACTACGACTGATGATAGTTTATGGCACCCACATTCATTGATCCTTGTAACCTGTAATGCTGCAGTCACGTGTGATTGGAAGCTAACATTGGAGACATAAGACGAGTGGAAGGAAAACAGGCGGAGGATGAAGTAACCGAAAAAGCAGTACTGATGGAGCAAGATAAGTGAAAGGGATCCTCTAACTCAAGGTGACTGACTTCTGAGCTTTCGTCATCAATTTTATATAATTCCTGCTCAAGCAGAGTAACCCCGTGACCCCTTACATCTAGCCTGGCCTCTGTGGTAAGGAGGAGTGGGGGGGAGAAAGGGAATGATGAAGAGAAGAGGAGGTAGAGAGTGACCTGTAGAAGAAGTAGTACAGGTTTTCGGATTGGTCTGTCATTGGTTGGATAGTCCAGATGCATGGATCATTTTTATGCGGACTGAACTGAAAGGGAAGTTCTAACATGATAAAAGGCAGATTAAACAAAATAATAATCATATTGTTAATTATATTGTTATGCGCTTCTTTGGCTGCAATGTCAATTTAAGCATTGGATTTATGTATTGTATTAAGGGTTTGGGATTTATTAACAAAGAAATTAAATGGAAAAAATTTTAGGCCCATATTCACCATAATGTGTTGAAATCTAATCTACATTTTTACCTCACCTGAGCAGCGAGTGAGAGTTGGGATAGAAAGGTGGTTTCTGATGATTAGAATCGGTGCGAGTGATGACCTTTGAGTGGCCCATCTCATACATAAAGAAGAGATCGGCTAACTTATCTTCCTTTTCTTCTACATATAAATGATCTACCAGCCAAGATGACTGAAGTTGTTCTCCATAGAGGTTGCGATGTAGCCCCTCTGGGTACAACTGATTGAACCGAAAGCCCCGTGTAATCTCAGTGCTAATATTCAGACTGCACATTTTATGAATCCTGTTCCTCAAATGCAAAACATTTGCAGTCTTTTTGAACAAATACGGTAAATTAAAATACTCTATCATTCGCAATATATCACGTGAAACTGGAGCTCAAAAATATACATTTAGTGCCACAAAATGGGGAATGCAGCAAATTGGCAAGAGCCTAGGCAGGATGGAGGCGGCAGTATGAGCAGAACGAATTTTAAGGCAAAAGCAGCTAGCTAGAGACCAGCGACTTTTGGAAGTTGTATCGAGACACCTGACGCAATACGTGATGATCTGCCTTCATTAGTATCACTCACCGATCAATCTGCCAAATGCTGAGTGCAGAAGAAAATGATCTTTTGTCATCTTTTCTGGTGAATAGCTTATGAATATTTAATGCACATGCACTTGCAGTTTGACATATTTACCCAACACTCTGACCACTGTCACCGTGTTGAAAGCTATAATCCTGTTCCACCTTTTTGTTTTTTTTTGCTGCATATACCTGTCACCTCCAAATTGCATGTTAACGTTTGGCAATTACCTGGTCGCCATCGGAGTGGCCCTTTGCTCATTTCCAAACACTACCTATTCAAACGTGTTGTTCCCTTCATCAAGCCAACCTTCAAATATGGCATTAGTGGCATAATTGCGTGCAGCTTAATGCTCCCTCGGACAATGACCGACCAGCCTACTCTCACACATTCATCTATCGCCAAATCCTTTAGCAATTATGGAAATGAAAATATGGTCTCCTTTTGATGTTCTGATGTATTATCTGAGATGACCCATGCGATACATATAAACAACACTTCAAGTCAAATCAAACATCACAAACAACCAAACAGTTCATTAGTAGCAATCTGGCAATTTTTATGGAAATTCTGTTGATTTACTCCCTCAATTTCCACTTTTAAAAACTTAAAACAATTGTAGGAGTTTACATTTGAAAAAGCAGAATAATCACACCTACTGTGTGGGGGGCGCTGTCACATGATTCTCTCACTCCCACCCTCATGAAGCGTACATTCAAACCACCCACCACTAAACCAGACCTGACTGGTTGACGTTTCTCTACGGCAAAACACTTCCTGTAATGGCCCCGGCCTCATCTCCTGTCCCCCCTGGAGTGTGCCTGTCTTGGCCCAGTCGCCTCAGGAGCCTGACAAGATAGATAAAGAGAGCCAGAGAGACCTTAGAAAAAGAAATCACCCCATTTTTTTTTTTTTTTCTCCGGAGTCATTTCCTTCTCTTAACAGACTCTTGGTATTGTATGTTCCTTCATCACACGCAGACACACATGACATAATTCATAAAATTTCAATCATTTAAACCTTGAAAATAGTTTGCTTCTATATTTTTTTTTCAGTGGTTGTTTCCACTGTCAGACATCTACCCTTAGCATGTCGAAAGAACTAATGCTACCTTAATGGCCTACCAAGAAACATGCATGCATCATGCATGGAGCATGTTTCATTTGATATAACAGTTTTTGAAAATGATTATGCATAACTATACTATATATTCAATACTTGATCCATGGAATCTGTCTCTATACTGTGCCTTAAGGAGGCGATGCAGTTTGACACCCTGTACTCATTTTAAAATTGCCCATAAGTGCCTGTTATGCATTCTGCTATGGTATCTTACAACATGTTGACAATTGATTGCTTTCTGCAGTGCAGGCTGCCAATTGTTCATTTGTTTTTGTTATATCACACCCTCCCATACCCTTGGCCGCAATGCCTATCTCCTTTTTGCTTATTCTATCCTATCCTGCATTCACCATTGGAGGTTGTCCGCAATCTCTTTGAAAGCTGCCGATAAGTAGATTGGTTTATTGTTTTTATTTTCATTTCATTCTCACCCGTTTATCAATTTGTAGCCATGTTTGCATTATAATGATTTTGCTCACTAATACAACATTGTAGTCCAGCTATGTGCACGGATCAACAAAGCTGATGCATGTCATTATGAAATATTTGCCAGACCAATAGTTTTGTCTGTTTTACACACTCTGTGATCTATACAGGGAATGAGAGTATGGTGTATCGTTTCTGGATATGTGGACATACAGTAAATGATTCCTGTTTGATGTCAAGAATGTCAATGCAACATATCCCTCTCACAATGGTGCAAAATATAGAAAGGTGGAGGGTTGGCTGGATAACAACCATAATTCAACTGAGATGGGTATCTGGAGAGGGTGAGTCGTGATGGGGCCAGCGTCGCTATGATTAGATTTCCCCCGTGTTGCTATTCTCTCTATGTCCCAGAGATCTCTTTGTGCCTCTTTTTCCCATGTCATATTTTGTATCTCTCAAAAGCAATTCAACAGGGATCCCAATCGAGAATCGGGGGGATTGCAATTCAAAATGCTTTGATCTGTGAGTACAAACACGGTAAAATAAACATTTGTTGCTATAGCCGTATCACAAAATAACTGTCAAAGCACATTGCTAAAAGCTGCTAAAATCTCACTCTTGCTTGCACTCTCTGTGTCAATCTCCCAGCCATCCCTTTGCATTATTGATGCTCATATCTGCTCATAGCCTGTCTCCATGCTGCGGCACTGGGTAATCAGTTAACCTGATTAAGCCTCTGATGGAATTAAATCATTTCAGTAAGTGAAAATAATAATGTGAGTAATAGGTGTGGGGGATGGTGGTGTTCCCTATAGCATTTTCTACAGTGGCCACAAATCAATTTTTATCCATCTCCGTCCAATGATATCATAGATGGCTCAGAGGCATCAGCAAAAAAAAGCCACCAATGTTCGCGCCTGATGAATGCATTTAGAATTTTGATTATAAACGGTGTCGTGACAAAGTATTTGCCCTCTTTTCAAATTCGCATAGTTTTCCCCTTTAATGCTCTCCTTCAGGACCTTCTCGTAAGGCAGAATCACAGAAAGTCATCCAACTCCTGAAAGAGCAAAGCGACCCCAGAGCATCACACTACCATGCCCATGTTTGACTGTTATCGCGATGTTCTTTGTCTGAAATACTGCAAATCATTGTCATGATGGTTGAATATTAAATTTTTTCAAAATGTTAGAAGTCAGAAAAATAACTAAACAAACAAAAAATATTTTGTGAGAATATATGACTTTGGGGTAACCATTCCTTTTTTTCCGTACCAGTGAACCACAGGGAAGAGGATTAAGTCAGGAAAGTTAAGTGAGTGTAAAGGACAGACCTTTTAAGCAGACCACATGATAGCATGCTGAATGCAACAGCCGGCATGAATCTGCAGATTATCAGCACTGGCTCAACTATCCAGAGGCTGATTAAAGGCTTTGCACCTGTCACTTGTGTAATGATATTAAATGTTAAATCCAAATTATAGACAGTTATAAAAGTAAAACTAAAGGCAAGTGAAGTTGAGAGCAGTGGAGAGCCGTTGTTTGACCTTAACATGTACCATCTGCCAGGGTAGACCTGCATTCATACTCGTATGGAATTGCAAATGCATGCCTCGGCTGAGGCCATTTGAGTTGAAACAACTGGAATTTGTCTTTCAAAATCTGTTGCATGTATTGCTTGAATGTACTGTATAAGCTCAGCAGGAGGACTCCCCCTCGATCTGTAGTCTAATGATTATTGGCCTAAGTGGTAAAGGCTCCTGTTGGTAAAATAAACAATGCCTAGTCATTGATGGATAGTGCACTTCCATTGATTCTATTTAGCCTGTAAAGATCCGTCATCACAAAAAGTACACATCAGAGAAGAAATACAATTACTAGACTGATATGGTGGAGCGGGCCTTTGGGAATAGGTAGGATAGCATCAACGTATGTTATTGGCTTCTTCTTCCCTTCACAGTCAGGCTGGATAACCCTGAAGTAGCACTCCCTCGATGAGTGATCTGTTTATTTTTGCATGGCCGCCTTTATCGACAGAGCCTGTAAGCTTGAGAGGTAAGATGCTATCTGACTCTATTCCTGGGGATGTAACAACAAGCATTCAGTAAAAGCTGCCCAAAGAGCATCAGGTCAGAGTAGCTGTAGAGATGGAATAATATAATTCTGGTTTACTGCTGTTTTGGGAGACTTGTTTGCTCACCTTTTCTTTTCCAGAGCTAAAACTAATTCCCTGTGCCACTTGCCTGCTTTTGTTAGTATCAAATCCACTACTTCAGTGAATTTTAACTACGGGTTGTCCTGACTCCGATTTACAGTTTTCATATCATGTAGGTTGGTGCCTGAAACCACAGACCGGCCTCATAAGCATCCAGTATATCATACGGGAAAAGCCCAGCCCGGTGCAATAATCCCTCTCCGACAGACAGACCACGCTTGAAGGGAATGAAAGTGCCGCACCATTATGGCATGTTTAACATAGATCATTGATGACATTCAGAAGAGGGATTTTGTGAGAACATATTGCACTCTCGTGTACTGAAGTTTCAGAAGGGAAATGTAGTTTGCATTTGCCTTTCTAAGCTTCTGGGCGACTTGATATAAAAAGATTATACAGCGGTGATCATTAATAATCGATGGAGAGGATACAGCACTAGAGCCTAAAACTGTGTAAATGCCTGTATGTCTTTGAACCCAGCAGTGAAATATTCATCATGCTCCGCTGATTCCAGCATTACTTGAAGGTAACCAGATCGGCCATCGTTGTGAGACGAAACCATCTTTTCTCCAAAATGTCTTTTATTTTTTTAAGTCTACTCTTTTATTTTTAAGAACCTAGCAAGCATGTGAAGAAACACATTTGTCGAACAGATGTCATAGCTTTGTTATTGCCGTACCTAAGGAGTGACAATAAAATAAACATGTGCTAACACTAGCTTAGCATATTGCTGACCCTTCACTCTGGGAGTTGTAATATTCTACACATCTTTAGCTTGCTCCTCTGACTCTTCTCGAATAATATTTGCTGGCTTTGCGTGGCCAGTCACATGTAAAACATATGTGAATACAGGAGGCCCTCATTCTCCTCCATTGTTGCTGTTTGTTGGCATGTCTCATTCTGACTGATGCGTTCAATGAGGTGTGTTTTCAGCACATACATGCAACCGGTTAAGTGATACTACTGAAGTGGAAAACTGATTGCTCCTAACAGAAACAACTTGAACGGAGCCTAGCCAGCACTGTTGTGTGGAAAAAGAGCGTTTTATTTCAGTTTTAAGGCTAAAATAGAAGAATGATATTAACTCACTGCCATTGACGGATACACAAGCCAAAAAGTACATTCATTTTACCGTGGCTGGCAGTGAATGAGTTAATAATCTTTAATATCAGGATATACAGTACACTACACTTTACATGCGTACTTATTATTATATTAACAAAACTTGTCCTCTTTGTTTCACCCTTCATAGTAGTGAGCACCCGGTTATTGCCACACATTGGAGTAGGAGCCTATTTTTACACTCACAGAACAGTTCGGGGCATCTATGTCTTTATGTCTTGCTCAAGGGCACCACAACTGTGATTCTTAAAGATGTCGGGCGTGGTTGGTCCGTGGCTTGAACTGCACTTGGGCCGGGAGTCCCACAGGGGCTGGCAGTGATCTTGCCACTTGCCCCTTACTCCCAATTTAGTGTTCCCTGGGTGCCGATACTCCCACGATGTCTCCATGAGGTCGTCGGCTCTTGAAATGGGCAGTGACCTATGTACCACTGACCAATTTCTTAGTCAGTCATTCTCAGAGTTGTGATGTGGCCTTGAGCTTCTGATGCATATTGCAGCTCTAGGCACCCCCCCCCCCACAGCTCTCATAATCTAAGAATGAGTCACTACTTTGGCTCCAGTCAGGGTAGAGGTCAGGCGGTTTGACCCACGGGACTAATTGTCCCAGCGTGACAGCAAAAGGAGCACAATGACTATGGAGAACACTTCACTCTCTCATCCATTAATAGTGAAGTAATTGCTCAATCATGCATGATTATCAGCTGCGGGGGTACGTCAAAGATTGTAAAAAAATAATCCTGCCTAGTGCTGTGGTTCTTGAATGTGACGAATGAGGGAAGTGCGAGAGCTCAAGTCTGGTACATTTTGAATTTTAAACAGAAATGTGGGAGGCATGTAATTTAAAAGGTTTTGCTCTTTTTTTTTTACCTTTTACAAAACTTGAATTGCCATTTGATTCACTATTTTGCAAGGCTTTTTGTCATTAGTGTGATCTCATATTGACATTTAAAAAGGAGTGTCACAGGATGTTATGATTTTTCAAGAGTACGCATAAAAGGCAGTTTATGTGTTGGTGGAAATGTATCGATTAGGATGGTGTATCTCAAATTTAGAATTTACATTCGGCAATTTTCTGATCAAAAAAAGTCTCCTATATGTGAGAAAGTATTTTTTTATAGCTTGGATTGGGATCTTTTACAGTGTATTGACTAGCCGTGTGCCCTGTGATTGGCAAGCGATCATTTCAGGATGTAATCTGCCTTCCATCCAAATTAATCTGGGTGAGGCTCCAGCTTCCATGATTTTATTAATTTTTGTGATTGCCACCATACATCTTACTCTTCCAGTATGTACAGAAATGTTTTCTTTTAGTCAAATATATCTATATCTTTTATGTACATTTAGTGGTGTCCTTTTTTCACACTTGTTGTAAACTGTCATTTTCTTCAAAATAAAACTTGTTGCAATGCTTTTCTGTTTATATATGTGATGATGATGATGATGATGTCCGTCTTCCTTATACAGAGGATCTACTCCCTCCTGGCTTTCCTAACATTGACATGGGCCCTCAATTGAAAGTAGTGGAGCGCACTCGGACAGCAACGATGCTCTGCGCCGCCAGTGGCAACCCTGACCCAGAAATCACCTGGTATAAAGACTTTCTGCCCATTGACCCCAGTGCAAGTAATGGGCGAATCAAACAGCTACGCTCAGGTAAGGAAAGGCTGCATCTTGATGCTATTTTCCTTAATGCCAACATAACATTTTTTTCTAAAGTTTTAACTGTAGCTTATTAATAATGCCTTTGAAGTACAGTATTTCATATTCATTGAAAGCCCCGTTAAAGTTGTACTGGCACAATTCAGCGGATATGTTTACGTCTTGTTCCGATTGATTCAGCCCCACTGAGAGGCCCACTAAAGCAAAGTCTAATTATATAGCTAATTAAGTGCAGACTCTGAACTCGCCCTGGGCAACAAAGGGTAGATATTTTAGGTCGATCATTTGTCACCATTGGAAAAATCCAATGACTATTATTTAATCTGATACTGCACATGTAAATTAGCACGGATGCTGCTAAATCGTCTCACGATTGAGTTCATGTCCCCTTTGTGGTATACTCAAAATGATTGATTGGTCATCTCATTATATATGCCTATCCATGTAAAATATAGCGACAGCTCAGAAGCAAGGATTTCATTCAGAATAATTCACATATTTTAAAGGGGAAGTCAACCCCCAAAAATTCTTTGGAATAAAAGGTTCTCTGGGACTTAGCTAGTCTAAACAGGGCATTCTGCACAAATATTTATTTTGTCGAGTAGGAGTTAAGCAACAATATCCACCCATTTTTAGCCATCTCAGGGGGCAGCCATTTTCTTACTGTTACTGTTGACTAAAAATGACATAACAGTTACTTAGGGCTCAGCAAACGACCAATCATGGCTCACCTGCAAGTGGTAAAATGGCCGCCGCATAAGATGGCTAAAGACGGGTGTATTTTACTAACTCATATTCCACAAGCGCAATAATAACCAGAACGATAATTCAGGGGTTGACTTGCCAAAAAGTATTGACTTCAACTTGCAATTTTTTTGTGCAAATATGAACGTGGGTGATTCAGGAAAGCAGATTAAGCAAGCAGGTTTTTATGATTTCAGATTGCATAGTGTTAGTAGGCTTGTGTGCTCATTAGCTCTAATCAGGAATTACTGCAAGTCTTGGTGAGTATGACCATTTGGTAGATTGCAGTATATTTGTTAACGGAATTATATCTTGCTATGCATCTGTTTTTATTTCATTGACAGGGTGACTTATAATGTCAGGCAAATATGTTGTTTTGAATGGAGTAATTGTATGGCAACGCATGATATGCACATGTTATAGCATAATATTCATTTGTTCAGGAAAACTTTATTACAATGAATATCAGTGCTGGTTTACTTGACTTAATTGTCAACACTTCTCTCCATGTTTAAATCTCTGTCAGTGATTTTTGCATGCTATCTAATGTAAGTTCTCTGTCAACATTCTTGTGATTCTCCTTCTATAGCATTTGTATGTCTTGTCTAAGTGAAGGATATCTTTCCCCCTTCTGTGTACTTTGTCTATAATTCTATGTGAAATTATGACATGTCACAATGAATGCACATTGCAGAGTATTCAACACATTTAATTTAATTGAAGACAATAAGTCTGCTTAAATTCAATTTAAATAAAAAATTAAAAGCCAATATTTCAATAGCTACCAACGTTTATACAGATAAAAAATATACAATAATAAAAATAAATAATAACTTCCAACCTTTTAAATGCTAATACATCGCAATAAATGTTTGAAATTCCAACACAAGCCAAGATGAAACTTCTGCACTTAAATGGCAGTTACCTCCAACGTTATCCTAAAATCAACTATGTTGTTCTTCCTCTTTCCTCTATTTACTTTCATCTTGCTTTGTGATTTACAGAAACCTTTGGTAAGTGTTCATCTGAGTCTAGCAAGCCCACCCACTCCTTCAAGCAGATGGCATATTTAAACTCTTGTCCAATATGCATGCATCCCTTGCTCTCCCCTCTTCCTTAAACCCTTTTCCTACACTTGTTCAGTTCTTTCCACCACCGCCACATTCAAGCAATACCATAATGTGAAGTTTTTTCAAGGCATCTTGATCCTGTTAAATCCAATATACATAGTGCTACATCTTTACCAACGTAACTTCATTTACTCCATTTAGCTACTATGAGGCCTACGTTTCTTTAACAAGCTTAACGTAGAGAAAAGCTGTGGCTGATTTACTTTTGCTGATCACATGGTCCAAATTTTACATTGAGCAAACCCTCTACCTTGTATATAGATACACGTGATTTTCGGATTCTGGAGGGGATAATTGCATCCTTATTTTTTGTGCTCACACATTGCAAAAGTGGAACATCAGTTTTCACAACATTACTGTTAAAAAAAAAATCTGAGAATGCTGTGCAAGTTCTGATAAAAGTTGAAAAAGTGTGGGTCCTTTTCCATGAATAACAGTGGTCTACCTTTTATAGGACAGCGTGTGCAATAATTGTCAAAGCCGCCTCTATTGGGGTTTATCTGTTTACTTGTTTGCTCCAGGCAAACCTTTAGGCTTTTGGTGGTAACTCCTTAATTTCAATTTGTCACAGTAAAAATAAAATACGCAGGGAAAGACAAGTGAGAGTGGAGATATGAGACAATAAATGCGTTCGGCAAACATACTCAGGGTCCTGCTGCACGATCACACCACAATTTTGTTGTGGAATGCCTCAATTGAAAAAGTCACAGAAAACAACATGAGCCTACTAATAAATCGACTGACAAATTTAAATGTACAAAGTGGAATTGATGCCACCCCCCAAAATAAAGATGTCTCAATGTTCCAAACCAGGCCAGTGATATTTTGTGTGATTCCCCCAAGGATTTCCTCCAGAGTTATGGAGGGGCCTTGACATTTCTCACAGTGTGCTTTGGCTGCAAACATCATGCTTTCACTGGCCTTATCAGGTTAAATGTCCCAAAGGCAGGGGAGGCCCCAATTTCCTTTTAATGCTCCTTGAATGGAAGCTCACGGCCCCACACATTAAAAGCCTCTGTTCAAATCATGCTTGGATTATTCTCTGAAATTTTCCAGAACATTAATATTCCCTTCTCCCTTACTTCCCCAAACATCTAATGGGACGAGCTCGTCAGCCAAATACTCCATGAAGAATCAACTTAAGTCAGACGAGTGTGGCAAACCAGACTTGTTTGCAGATGAACATTTCAGACCACACTGCACCTGGACTACAGCCTTGAAATATATTTCTAATATATTTAGAGGACTGTTTACCAAACATCTGGGATGATCAGTGGAGTAAGTAGAGCCACAGCTGATCGGTCAGTTGCTTGTTGAGGTATATTTAGGTCATTGTCAATGTAAGCTGATCAACCTCTCACTGACCAACGCTTGGAAAGGGGAAGGCTTATGGCCATTACGTGACATTGCTGTAATATAGGTGGATTGTAATTGTAGGCCAAGCTGTCTGTTTTAGATGCCATTGATCAATAGCATATCTATTCATCACTGTTGCTTTGAAATTTAACTTTTTAAATCGTCTGACCTGTTCATTTTCTCCATCCCCTTTTTTCACAAGTTTTAAGTAAGCTCAACTGCAATTGTCATCCCTTCTACAAACCCGCTTTATTAACCATAACCTTGCCTCAACCTTTTTTCTAACCATGCCCTTCACCTCACCCAGCCTTTAACTAGTAACACCCTTAACTTCCCGACTAAAAATTCATATTCGCTGAATTAAAATGAGTCAACCGCTTCCTGCAGCCTCTAATAAAATTCTAACACCTTAACAATATAACCTCTTTGGGGTCATAATGTGCTCTGTCTTGTGATTAACCTTATGTGACTTCTAATCTGGTCGCCAAAATCATTTTCACAATGCCCCCCCCCTTTTATTTTTTTGTCTTTTTGTTTCAATGACTTTTGAATGTGTGTGTATATATATACAGTACATGCAGTACATATGTGTGAGTGCGCAGTGAACCCCTGTTGATCGCAAGACCTTTTGAAAACATTTTTTTCAAACTTTTTGTTTCTGTTATATAGTCTTACCCTTCTCAACGTGCTTAATACAAATGTCAACATACTCAAAGACACAACCTCATAAAAACACTTATGTCTTCCTTGATCCCGCTTGCACAGTTTTCCAAATAAGAGTGCATAATTCAAGCTCTTCATTTGACTCCAAGTTGAAGTTTTTTGTAAATATGACACATTTTGGATATTTAACAACCAAACTGTTCAACCAAAACAATGTTTTTTTGCCTAACAAAACCACTACTTTCATACTAGCATTCTGTATAATGCTAGAAGAACGTTAATGACTCTTAGTGTAGACGTTACAGTAATTGTAAACTTTCAAAAAGCTGCTGACTTTACAAACGCAGAGCCTACGGCAATGTTCACAGGTACTGTGTATGTTCTCTCCATTCTGTGAGAATAATAAACGTTAAAATGGGAAGACATGATGTTGTATTACATTAGAGGGATGTCTTCTTTTATTCTGAAATCCGCTGCTTTTTTTTCCCCGAAGATATCAGTGCTTCCTGGCATGTTGTGGCGCAACGTGGTAATACATTGAAGTTGTCTACGAACTTAGCCGTAAACTGTAAAAACCAATGAAAACGATCGCTTAGAAATGTTGATAATGATGAGCCGCGATTTGACAGTGGGACACTGTTTGCTGTATATACTGTATATATAAATATATATGATATATATAAATATATATCACTAACCAGGCAGACCTTAGAATTAAACTCGATGCTTGCCTCCTATCTGCTGGTATCACATACAACCCAAATGTAGCGAAGACTCCACCCCTTTTCTTTTCTTGCTGTAGAGATGACAAAGAGCACTTTGCTCCATGAGTTGTGCTACTGACGCAAATGGAAGGGGGTGGAACTCTGAAAAAGGCACAATTCCTCACAATAGATAAGTTGAAGGGCGAAAGATGGAAAAATGCTCATAGTAATATGTTAAAAAACAGTTTGACAACAATTTTGCTCTGGGCAGAAGAACAGTTTAATGCAGTGCATGCCAGAGTGAGGGGGTTTGAGTTAATCTCTGTCCCCTACAATTCATGGCTCCGCCTGCAAGGGATGCATTTTACATCCAAGCAACAACTCACAGCTACATTTTAAAAAGCCCACCAGTGAGTGAATAGATAAGCTGGGTATTTTATTGTCCCTAATGGGCTATTTGGCCTGCAGTCAAGCTTGTAACACAATAGACTTACAATAAACAAAGAATAGGCAAGCACACAGCATAAGAGAAATGAAACAATGGAAAAAGCCAAGAGACAAAATGACCGAGCAGGAGTGGTGAAGCTTGAGATGAAGTGTCTATCTATAGCACTTAAAGAGGTTTACGATTTGTGGAATAAAAAAAAAAAATACAAAACTTCAAGGTGTTTGATTTAGCATGTGGTTGCCAGAAGGTATACGGTCTGAACTAGATCAGTGCAGTCTGCATTATCACCTCAGCAGGTTTGTAATCTAGCTACCCAGGATAGTATGGTGACACCAGTAACTGCTTTACTGACCTCATACTCAAGGTCATTCAGCTGGAAAACGGCTTATGACACTGGAGCAGACTATGCTGGTGTAAGGTCGTGCTCTAGCAATGCCTTATCAACAATGTTTGCAGCCACTACTAAATGAATACCAAGTCCTGCCATTGTCGCATGGAGTTTTTGCTATTAGTATGGACCATACGGCCTAGAGAGAAATAAAAAGTCAAGTACCTCGCCTATAGAATCCCATTGTGATACCAGCAGTGGGAGAGATTATTTTATTTTTGTATTCCTATAAAAAGCCCCTCTTCCTAAAGCCTTAAAAGGGTTATAATCCAGTTCTAGCGATCCACTCCCTAAACCAAATCTAACTCTAACCACCACTAACCTATAACTAAATCTATGTTGTGTCTTCATTTTTGTGTCTCCTCCAGAGGGTACCCCGATTCGAGGTAAGACGTTTAACCATCCCAGTGAAACAATATAAATATAACCTAAAACACCATAACCTCATAACTAGAACTAGATTATTACGCATCATCCCGATGACTAAATAGGGTGATAATTCTGTTGGTGCCCCGTATAAAACAACAAAAAAACTAACATAAACATTACTGTGTCATCTGTGTTTTGTATTCTGTGTGATGTCTGTGTTAACCATTCCCATTTCACCAATGTTCTTCCAACTGTGTCTTCCTTGCGTTTTCATTTTGTAGGGAAAACAATTTGTGACAGTTTAACTTTTATTTTGGGTAGTTGTTAGACTGCTGATGTTGAGGTGGGCAAGGATGTCCTCTTAGGCCAAGCTAATGAATACTGTAAACTTGCAAGCTTTGTGACCCGCTTTCTTCCCGCATCTTCTCCGCTTTGATATCCTTCTCATCCTTCTGGTCTCCGCTAGAGCCGAGAGACACTCATGTAATGTTAATAAGCAAGTTGCATTACAGAAATTTGCATTTATTCCCCCCTGTCTGTGACAGAGCTTCTTACAAAGATGAACCTAGAGATGCCCATGGGGGCAATGGCTGCTGTTTAAAAATGAAGCTGTAGTGTAGCATTTTTTTTTCCTTACATGAGAGGGTGGAAATCAAAGCTGGGAATGGAATGACGATGTGAATCTGTATATTAATTTTACGTGAACTTTTTTCCCCACCAGATGTCTACTGTGATTAAATGTATTTATTGCAAAATTATTGTTTTTGTTAATCAGGTAAGTATGTCACATGACTTTTATCAAGGGTATCTGATACAGTACATTGACAACTCACAGCGTTATGACAACTTTATTGAGATATGATCCAAATTCTATATCGAAAATATTGCTTTTACAAAGATGATAGTGCTCAATTACAACTTTAGCACAGAGGTATGAATTGAAAAATGTTTTACTCTTGTGGTTTTTGTTTGCAGTATACTGCCCCATAAGGAGAGTGCTTTCTAATATTTTGGGTACCCCAATTAGTGATATCACAGAATAAAACACAAGACATTGCCATTTATGCTGCATTGCTATTTTATTGCATACTACCGCTGCCTTAGTTAGCTAATTGTTCAAAACCAAGCATCCTCGTAAAGGCACAATTTGATAGAGCTCTTGTACCAAGTGGTCCTAAGGCTGTGATTGGCCAGTGTATATGTTACAACCTTTCACGTGATATAAACCATGTCTTGAAAGTCAATCTGAAGTTCTTTCTGTCCCTTTGTTCCATTAAATTCTTGATTGGGCCAAATGGAAGCTGGCCAAGTCAGCAAAAGCTTTAGCATTTACGAAGATCTCGTTCATCAAACTGTGGCAAACAGCGGGTAGATTTATGTACATAGACACAGTCATCGGTGCAGTATATAGTATAGTATATGTCGAGACTTCACAAAGAAGTCCATATA
Source organism: Idiotropiscis lumnitzeri (assembly GCF_059441095.1). Lineage (NCBI taxonomy): Eukaryota > Metazoa > Chordata > Actinopteri > Syngnathiformes > Syngnathidae > Idiotropiscis > Idiotropiscis lumnitzeri. The sequence goes on along the minus strand of NC_142403.1, from coordinate 9,210,791 downwards.
AAAAATGTCTAAAAATTCAGGTGAATGCGGGGAAAAGAAATCCATTCCTCTTCACACAAACTAACATGAGTGTAGGATAAGACCTACAATAAGTGAAAGGTGGAAAACTGGAATAGTTGCACTCCCTCCCTGTGTAATCACTGATTTCATGAGTGCCACTAGATAGGCACCGACAACAATGGCATCACACATTGGCCTCACACTGGGTTGGCCACAATGCAGTGACCTTGGGTTGGTGGCAGAGCGTACCTGAGTGACAAGTGTAATACACAAAGTAGAGGGAACTGCTGCCTTGTGGTTACATGAGTGTCTTTTCAGCTGTGTCATTTTAAAACATATTTTGAGCAGAAATCCGACTTTTCCTGATCTTTGTCAAAGTCACCTTATCAACCGCATTGTCAATCTGCGCGGGTATGAAAGTAGTCGGGATATCTTATCTTTTAGGAATGTGAACTAAATGGAGCTGATGAGATAAGCCCTCAGCCCATGTCATGACATTGAAACAGGACCAGACTGTCTATTACCCTTCTTTGCAAAATATTTTTCTAAAATCCAGATAGAAACATGGCTATATGTTTACTGCTCCGATGTACTGTATGGAGTTTTTTTCCCCTCATATGTCCATCTTTGCAACAAAACTGCTGTATTTGAAAGCGCTTGTCCACTTGATCACAGTTGGTTTCCAATCAAATTTGTGTTGCAATGCAGTGAGTAGTATTCGCGTGAGAAGGTTGAGGGAAAATGGAGAGAATAGAATGCCTCTGGCAAGCCTGACTGGCCTCAGAACAAGAATTAGGGAGTGAGACTGGGCCAGTTATTTTGTTGATTGCCTACAGAAATCAATCAAGGCTTGCTGGAGCAAACTAATTGAATTACACAAGTGGGTCTGGCAAAGGGGTGTACTATTGGCAAAGCTGCTGCAAAATAATGACAGGGTGGGCAGACCATAACTTGGGGCACTTTACACAATTAATCACTCATGCCTCAAACCATCCATCTCCTCCTATTTTTGTTCTTCTTGTCTGTCTTTTCTAGTTTTGCCCTCAATCTTTTCATTGTTTTTGTCTAATTTATTTATTTAATTTTACTTCCCATAAATAAGACTAGTGGTCCCCAACCAACAGTCCACAGTCATTTGGTACAAGATTGCGCAGATAGCACTGGGAATTTACTATTGTGTTGCAGTTAAACTGTCATCGCGTTTTTGCGTGCTAACAGTACATCAGTCCTGCCTTAATCAAAGTCAAGTTGGTCGCCACAATGATTGCTTCCAAGGGCCAACATCAAAATAAAAGAAAAGGCATATAGATATCCATGTGCATTACTAAACAAGTATTGGCATTGTGAGATCAGCTAGCTTACTTTAGCAGTTCGGCAAGGCAGCCATCTAAAGTCTATAGACCAGAGGTGGGCAAGCATTTTGATTGGCGGGCCACAATGGGTTCTATAATTTGACCGAGGTGCCGGACCATGAGAAGATGGATGGAGTGTTTTGGTAACCTCACCAACATTTAATGGGCCGCGTGTGGCCCCCGGGCTGTAGTTTGCCCACGCCTACTATAGACCATGAACCATTCCGATTCAGAAAAGGGAAGGAAAAAATGGTTGGGGACCACTAAAAAAGGCTCTTGCTGGATCCTGTTATTGCAACTATTCATTGGTTTTGAATGTAGCTTAAATTCAGGTATATGGTTCCAGTTTGTAGTTGTCGCCACTGAGCATGTAAGCTAATTCATACCATGTGGCACGGTTCAGTTCAAATGACCACGGGGCAGTTTGGAATTGTGCATTGAAAATGCATTGACAGCAGAATATAATGGCAAGATGGCGTATCGGCTACGCATAAATGTGACATTTTGAAATGTTGCGTTCCGACTACCCATAAATAAGAAACTCATATTTTAATCCCCTTTCAGAAATATTCTCCGTTATTTATTTTTTCCTGAATGGAACTGTCATATGGCAAATATACCTGTGCCCACTGACGGGATACTGAAAGGTGGAACCCTTAGGATTGGATATTTTGGGTCACCCAACGTTGATTCAAATATTGCGCTTTCACAACAGCTGCAGCTGTAATAAAGCACTGGACACATACAATCAAAAATAATCAAAGTTTTAAAAAAAAAAACTAACTTAACCTATTCCTACCTCATGGTGGAAAATGAAAAGAAAAATATGAAACTGAAATGTGTTTAGCAGCGAGCCTTGAAACACTTGGTCTTTAAAAATGATCAACTCTGCATTTTTCTCACCTCTTTCCGTTTGAGTGGTGAGAAAGACCTTTGATAATGCATCCCTCTTGAGCAAGGTTGTCGTCACTGCATGGAAAAATACTTCAGACCTCTCTGAACATTTTTATCTTTTAAATGAAAATGATCATGGGAGTCTGCCGTATGACAGCAAATACGGGCAATGATCTACAGAGCTGGAATTGTAGGCATTTTTTTTTTTTTTTTTTGTGGTCATTTATAGGTTTTTAAATCTGAAGGTGTGGGGTAGGGTGCCGGTAAGGGGGTCAAGTTAGACAAAACTCACAAGAGAGAGGGTCAGGCAGGGTGAGAGACTAGTTGCATAATAAGTGTGTTTTAAACAAAGGTGAGTGCGTGGAAATTAGTAAAGATTTCAAATTGTTTTTAGCGGAAGCTGCTCGAAATTCTGCAGGCAGCGCACACCAGAGTATAAGAGCCCGAAAAGAGAAAGCTCTAAAATCTACCTAATTATTTTTAGCTCTCAGTCACCTAAAGACTAGGATATTGTAAGTGTAACGCACAACGTGAGCTAATTGGTAAATGGACTTTCACTAGTATACCAACGAGACATTACGATAGCTAGTCATTAGCCACCTTTGTCATGGCTGTCTCGGTGTGATCCACCCTGAATCCTGAATAAAACAGTTCACATAGATTACTAGAGGCCATGTGATCATTAATCTGCTGTGCGGTGATTTTTAAAAGAATGTCTTAGATTAAGGGGAGTATTGACACTGGTCTATAGTTGTTAAGACTCTCAAGGGTTGAGGTTGGGTCTTTAAAACGTGGAGTTTGCATTCTTGACGGCGGAAGCAAGGCTTCCCTCCCATAGAAACAGCCCCGAGTCACTAATGCACAGGCACGACTGCATATCAATTCAAGCTTTGCTATCATAACTTGTTCATGATGGAGTATTGCCAAAATCTAAATGTTAACCAGTTTGATGTTGTACTGTATTTTCCGGACTATAAGACGCTACGTTTTTCCTAGATTTTGAACCATGTGGCTAATACAAAGGTGTGGCTTTTCTGTGGATTTTTCTTTCAATGGTAGGGGCGTTCTATAGTTCTGAAAATACGCTAAATAAATCTTGGGGTTTTTTTCTCTTGGGTCAGTTCTATTTTAATTACGTTTTACGTGTTTACGTGTTAAAAGGGACTGTTTTAACAATCTGTTTATTTACCCTTATGTGCATTCACAGTTCAAAACGTTCTGTACATGCAGTAAACATTTTTTTTTTTTTTCAACATAGCAAACTGCGGCTTATCCCCTGGTGCGGCTTGTATATCGTGTTGTTGTTGGTTTTTTTTTTTGTTCATTTTCTAATGTACAATCCGTGAAAATACAAGAGAAAGGCAATGAACTTGTCTGATGAACTGCGGTTGGAGCCGTATGCTTCTGTCCGTGCCTCAAATAACACAATTATATCACTTGACATGAAGTAGATAGCACTCCAGTTCCTTCTTTCTGACTTTTGTCGCTAACCAGAGTTAAATAACCAGCCAAGAAACAATAATAACCTCCTTTGCGAGAGCCTATATGAGTCCTGTGCCGATGTGAGTGGCGATGCGTGTGAGAAAATGATTGACGCATCTCTTGGTCAGGCCTTCTTTCTCTGCAGTCTGTCATTGGCTAATGTTAAGAAATAATTATTAAAAATTAAACTGGAGGCATAAGATGGGACCAAAAGCATTTATTTTACCAAAAGATCTTTTAAATAATATTCAATTGTCAGCAGTGACACACATTGAGGTACATAACGGGCACAAAAATTATTATATATTATTAGCATTTCGAGTTTCACCGTCATTGAAACATTTGTTTCAAATAAGATAAAAATGGAAAATAAATGCATGCATTCCCTCAATAGTGGTTATGTACTCTTTTTCTGCTTCTTATTCTAATTTAATAAATGGAGGGTAGCAGTACTACAAGCTGTTAGTGGCTCCGTTCTTCCTTGACTCCAGGGTACAATTTGAGTCCCTTTTCTGGCCCGAAGAGTGACTAAATATGTCACACACATTCATTCAATATAATAGACAGTTGAACAGCAACGTCTCTTGTGTGTGTGCAACTGCCTGAGTCCGCAGTGAAAGTGAGCGTGGTCACTGAAGTCATTAGTTTTGGCGAACACATGATGTTTTTTTGAATTTCAACAGATTATCGTCCCATGCCTAATGTAAGACCTTAAGTCGAGTCGCATGCTATTTGCGCTGAAGATTCCTACATGTTTGTGCTACAGATCCCATCAGTGGGCCAGAGTGTAGGTCTCTTAGGATTGTTTCTTTTCCTAATAGTGATACGGTGTCAAAGGAGTTACAGAAAGCCAAAATATATAAATATATCGTGAGATATTCAAATATAGTCCAACATGAGAAGGAAAGGACACAGTTGCTCTGGGTCTTATCATATATATATATATATATATATATATATATATATATATATATATATATTACAGCCATTGATGGTGATCAGAGAAATTGCAGCGGGCCAAGACCTCAACTTTAATCAATTTTAAAAAAGGGCAACATTGCAGACTTAACATGCAATGTGTGTCGGAAAAGGTTCAGGTCTGGTGGCACAAAAGATGTATTTCAAATTACAAAGTATGACTCTTTGAATATGGGCCGATCAAGCATCTCATAAACTATGAGATCCTGTGAAGTTTGCTTCATTTACTGAGGGACATTGCCTGGAGCGTCTGACAGTTCCTGGCCGAGATGAACATCGCCAGTGCTGCAGCAACCTCACAAAATCACCCGACCTATAGCGTCAGCACAAGAAGGTTTTATTATAAGGGGACCCATTTTGAAGACATCAAGATGGCTGTGACGGCGGAGCTGCAGAGGATCCCGGGGGAATCCTTCCAGCAGTGCAGTTACGCATGGCATAGAAGGTTTGGAAAGTGCGTTAGACTCCAGGGGGATTAGTTCGAAGGGGAAAACGTGTAGCTTGTGGTTTGGATTTGAAATAGATTTTTTTTTGTGACACCAGTACTGACACACATTTCTAACACACTTCATAGGATCACGGAAAGGCTCCATAAATTGCTTTTGATGGTCCGATTATTCTTATAAGTGAATACCCATACTGTGAGCATGGTGTATGTTTTAATGAGCTTGGGAAGGATACATTTCTGCAATTATTTCAGACCTGTGATTCCACTTTAAAAGAAAATAAAATAAGAAAATGTCATTCCAGCTCTGCCAAACCGCAGACCGGCTGAGTTGACTACATGAGATGAAACTGAGAGTGTGCTAAAAAAAAAATCCGGGACAATAAAATGTTGAAAGCAATACATATTGGCAGTCTTCTTCAAAGGCTGTCTTATTGTCCTCTATGCAAACATTTTTACGCTATGGTATGTTTGTTGGTTTAAAAAAAAAAATAATAATACCTGTAGCTTTTACGATAGTGACATGAGTATATGTCTTCTTCCACTCAGTTAAATTTTCAAATTTTAAAGAATGTCGGACTTGTAGTCTGAATGATGTATAATAGAGAATATTTTACTTTTTTATCCATTTACTATTGAAGTATATAGAATGTATTTTATAAATAATTGGTGAAAAGATCAAAGGACATTGCCATGGATTTTATGTAATTTTAATAAATACGATATTGTGATATTTGTAATTTTTGTGAATCTGTTTATTGGAGAGCACTACTCGGACAATTGTTAAAATAAATGTTGACATTTTCGTACGTATTAAATTTAACGTATTGTAATCCTTCATATAAAAAAAAGTGTCATTTTAATTTGAAAAGAGCAATCTTTGACTCTCAACTAAAAAAAAAAAGTAGCGCAAAAAAAAAATCCAGATTTTGTTAAGTTTAAAATGTTAAATAAAATACAAAACAAGTGCAGTACTCACATAATGATGTATTTAAATTAATATGACATAAACATGCTGTAAAATCACTGTAAATTTAGGCTAGAGGAGGCATAAACTATACAGTGGGCAGCGGTCTAATACTTTTGTTAAGGGCTGTACAAAAGAGTCTCAAACAACTGTAAGGTTCCCGTGGAAACACTTTGCTTGTCTTTAACCATGTATTTCTAAATATTCACTTTGGGTAAAAAAGTGTTTCCTTTTGATAAAATCCCAAGCTATTATTTTTGTTGTAGATTTGGCATATGAACGAGGTGGGCAACTATGAAAATGTACAACTTGGTGTTGATCTACATTCGGATTTCTCTGCCTTGGCGGCGATCAGCACTGAGTGCCATTCTAGTTGACTGTAAAAAAGATGGATAGGAGCACCTCGGATACAGTCTAACAAAGTATTCTGGGTGGTGGCTGGTACATTGATGTTTCTTGGATCAACACTAATGAGCTGTGTTGCAGCATTTGTCTGGGAAGCCTGGGCTGCAATCTGTTTGCTGAACCAGCCAGAAGCGCTAATGATATCATCAGGACATGCCGTCAACTGTGCTCTAATGCGGAATGATGTGACGCCCGTTGTTTCACCCCACCTACCGCCCCTCCCCCCCCTTCTTTCATGTTGCACCTAAGTGTTAGGTGGAGTTCATTTGCACATTGAAAGGATACAATCTTTAATCAGATAAGAGAGAACAATCTCAGAATCAAACAAGCCCCTATGGATGTTACACTACCTAAAATGTTGGAATTTCTGAGAATTTATAGGTGACATAAATCACCCATGGGTTACAGGAAGATAATCTAACTTGTTTTAAAACTCGTAACATTATGCTGTATTTTGTTGTTGTCTCCCTTCACAAGTGTTATGCAAATTGTTTGGTTTAATCCCTTTTAGTTTACGCCGCCATCTCAATGCCTTTTTCCAATAGCTTTCTTTACATTTGCATTATTACTTTGTCCTTTTAATTTTTGTCGCATCCAACTGCTTCCAACAAATTTGCTGTGACTGATTCAGCCTGCTGTTTTATTCATTAAATTTGTTCCCTTTTTATCCGTGTATAGCGGATGCTGGAGGGGATCGCGGTTTGTCATGGTGAACTGTAGTAGCACTGCAGAGAGAAGCACATCTTGATGAAATAGACCGAGATGCACCCTGTTTAGAGAATTTTCAGACTTCATTATGTACTGACACCACCCCCCCCCAAAAGAAAAAAACTAATCAAGATCCTCCTTCCTTTTTCTCTTTTTCTGTCTGTCTCTTCCTTTCATTCTGCTTGTTTTTGCTGGATATGGTTGTTTCCAGGTGCCTTGCAGATCGAGAACAGCGAGGAGACAGACCAAGGAAAGTACGAGTGTGTGGCGTCCAATTTGGAAGGCGTCCGCTACTCGTCCCCTGCTAACCTTTATGTGCGAGGTAGGGAGAACACCACTGTTTGACCAAAAAAAGGAAAATGTCTGCACAATCCCCTTTTATTGTCATTACTGTTGAGTTTAACAAATGTTAATTACTTCACTTCTAGCTCTAGCTCTATTTTAACGAGTATAAATATTTTAGCACTGATAATATTGCCTGCCCATTGTGTAAATGAATGTGCACTATAAAAACCAATTCGTCGTCTGACCATCTGATGTTCTTCTGTATTATGATGTAACACTTCGTTTTGTGTCTTCCAATGCCATGCCCAACTCGCTTGGAAGGAAATGCGTAGAACAAGAAGCCGTATGTCTTTGCTTTATCGGTTGCCAGACACCTTTTTAACTGTAATTTTTCACCCAAACAAATGTTTGCCCTCCATCCAACATGTGGAAGTTGCTTAGTTTTTTGTTATTTTCAGGTACTGGAGCAATACGGTAAGTCTGGATTTTGATTGAGTGAAGAGGGATTAGTCGCTTCCAATCAAAATCGAAAACGTATTAAATGAGCATAAACACAGTGAGCAGCACTGTATTGTAACATGCTATCATCTTCTGGAGCATAATTCCATAAAGTTCCTTAGTTCTGCTACGTTTTATATATTTTTGTAGTAGTACTTTTGGTCAGCAAAGCTATGGGAAGGAATCAGTCTCAAAGGACACATGCAATATGGACAAAAGCCATCACGCTCCCACTAATGTAGAAAGACAATGACTCCATGTTTAGTGAAGTTTAATAAATTGAAGCAGATGCACTTTCACCATGTATAATTTATATGGCACATTTTAAATAAAGATGCCTCGGTGTCTACCCAGTTTGTTCCTTCTGCTGTGTACCAAATAACTTTGTTCCCAATAAATAATTCACTAGTATGACATTATAAATTGGGTCAGGGCTGGTATTTGTACTTACGTTTGCTATTGTATGACCGCAATAGGGAAAGTCATGATTTTTAAAATACGATGCTCCAACACTCACTATGTGGTCGCTCATGCAGCTAATGACATATTAGAGTGAAGCGCTATACAGGAATTATTACATAATAATAATGGGAACACTTGGTACAGCGTTGGCATTTATTAGAAGATTATTTGATTGGGAGACAACAAGAAGTAGTGATAAATAAATAATTCATGCAGTTTCCCCAACAATGGCTTCATCAGGATGCCTTTAGTTAAACAGAGTTCGCAAAGGTCGTAATTATTCCGGTGCTCTCACTCTACTGTAGGTAATACACTTGAATGGTGTCAGCCTTTTGTCTGTTTTCAGTTCACTTTTGTCAATCAATTCTGATTCGTGATGTTGACAATGTTTTTGTTCACAAGTTGCACCTGAGATTAGCAGCTGTAGTAGAGATACATTTCTAAGGATAGAGTCTTAAAGATGATTGTGCCACAATTATTTTCAACTCTGCATCAAATACAAGCCTGTAACGATGTTGCAATTGATTCCTGGTCAATCATTGTCTCTTGAACTGCAGCTTCTAAATTCAGCCCAAGCGTGTCTATTTTCCTTTTTAGTACTCATTAGTTTTTCCTTATTTTGTATTTATTTAACTTCCTTCTCTTAAAAAAAAACATAATTAGCCATCAGAGGAACTTCTCCTTGTGGTCTTAAGGAGCTTTTGAACCTAAAATTATGATACGCATGATCTTTACTCCAGTGGTGCCTCACCACTTCTTTCTTTTTTTTTCTTACCAGCAACAATGAATGATCTTGATTGTTTTGGTTTATTTATTAAATATGACATTTATTAAAGGGGTGGGCAGGCAAGTGTTTTTTTTTTTCAAAATGGGTGTCACTAGTAGCAGGGACAGTGTGGGGGGAAAAAAAAAAACACGGGAAAAGGGATTGAAGCAAAGGGAAATGTAGCTGCAGCTAAACACCTTGAGGTGGCTTTTTTTACTCTCTCTGTGTTTCCCCTATTTTTCTCTTCTCCTCATGTCATTGTGTTCTGCATCAACCCCTTTACATCCCTCAGAGCTTCGAGAAGGTTGGTGTGTTTTTTTTCTTTTTTACTTTAATGAACCCACAATTGAGAAAAGAAAAACTAAATGTTGAAAAAAAAAATAGCTAGATTTGCCTATTACTTTGCTCAATTCATTTCTAAATTAAATACATGTTAATCCAGTAAATTCAAACTGCTAAATTAATTTGAAAGCGTTTTCTTCTATATTTCCAAGGAAGAAATGATGAAATAAGACCTGACTAGTTCGGGTTTTTTGTTAATTTACTTTTATGTTTGCATTGTGGGGCCTTTTCTCGTTTTGCATCCTCTGGTATTGCTTCTGCACAAAAAAGGCTTTCGTGCATGTGTTGTCATGGAAACCCAGCACGTAAAAATAACAGGACATGTTGCACGATGGAAGAATGTAACTGCGCTTGCATGCCTGTCCAGGACACCTTTGGCCGCATTGTACTTTTTTATGCTTTCTGTGTCTTCTGTTCCATTTTATCCTTTCCTTGTTTTTTCTAAAAGTCTTTTCCCCAAACATGTTTTGGCTTTCCCTTGGTTCTCGTATTGTTTTATGTTGTGATTTGGTGTGTTTGTCAGTTTTCCTTTTTTTTTCCAGTTATATTTCATAACGTCTTTTTCAAGTATAATTTGTTTTTCTTTTTTTTTGCGGATTTGATTTTCCTTTTCCAAATGATGCTGCTCTGCTTCTTGACTCTTGAAATGCATATGGAAATGCCGAATGAAAGTGTGAATACAGCCAGCGTTTCTGTCATCTTGTTTAAATGTAAAAAGCCTACACTGAATTTTTTTATACTTGAGTGGGCATCACTATGGTTGTGTTTAAGGAGGCCATCAAGTGGATCGATAGCAATATAATATAATATAGAGACACAAATAATATCACTATAACCACTCATCCACACGAGTTACAGTTTGAACATGGGAGCCAGCTAGTAAAAATAACACTTTGTTTTTCTATGACTTTTTGAAAATTATAACATAGCAAAAACAATGTCAAAAGCATCACTATCAGACACAGCTACAAAAAATACTGTAAACTCTTGAATATTCAAACTGGGCAAGAACCAAACATTTTGAGCTATTTCAAATAATGCATTTCAACTGGTCGTTGTAAATATACACACTTTGCCTGAGACATGTTATCTTATTATTGAAAGGCACACATTAAACAACAGTAGGTAGCTCTGATGAATATGTGGGAGAATAGTGCAAGCACAAAATGAAGTTTCAAGTTATAGAATTAGAAGTGCTAGTGTAAGACAAAAAAACAATAATTGCAAAAATCTATCAGTCTGATCATTTTTTAAAAGCAAGCCACCCCATGAACGCCATTTTTTTCTTTGATTTAACTCGGGCTGCGCGTGTGTGAATTGGATTATTTGTCCAACTTGTGTAACAATGCGTTTAAAACTTGGGCAAGAAATTTCTTTCATGGCTGATGTGGCGTGACTTCAAGCCAACCCTTACGTCAGTTCAGAAGCTTCAACATGTAATTGTTCAATAGGCAATATGTAGCGATTTGTTTTTTACTGCCATTTCGAAACATTTGAAATTAGCAAAAAAGGTTCTCCCCAGCAAATCTTAATTGACCGAAATGACTAATTTGTTCATATATATATATATATATGCAAAACATTTAAGACTAAATTGAAGGACACCAACAAATAATATTTCATCGCAAAACCTGGCAAAGTCCCACTCCGAAAATAGAGCCTAATGAAAAACTAGTGACATTTAGTCACTTGGACTTTGAAGTCAAAATGATGACACTGATGCAGAAAGACTGTGTTGTTAATGTACGCATGTGCATGTATGCCCTCCTCTGATCATATCTGCTTGGTTCTCAATGTGCTCGCATGTCTAGCTATGTATCTGTGTGTGACGTTGGGAAAGAAAGCTAGATTACACCTTATGTTCTCAGTGGCCAAATTAAACTAAAAGCCTGGCTTTCCGAGTCGACTTTGGTAGACAACCCTCATAGACCTGAGTGTATTAAAAACATTTATTCTTGTGCAAATATATGAATGCACTCCCAAAGTGAATGACAACACTCAATGAAGGGAAAGGCACATCGAGACATACTTGAATGACAACTGGCAGCTTTTCCGTTTGAATAATAATAATAAAAAAAATATATAAGTTGATTCACCTACACATCTCTGCCCCTGTAATGATTCCTGTCACATTTCTTTGCGTGATAATTTCCATCTTGATGAGATGCCCATAGACCCTCTTTAGCTTCAGCACAGCCAAGGTATTAATACAGGCCGACCCCTGCAGCTTCTATGTAAATTTTGTAGACTTCAACCACAAAGCGTGACAAAAGGATCTCCATATGATGCCTGTGTCCTCAGGCTGAAAGAGGGTGTAATCTCAGCTTCAAGGTGACACTAAAGGCTGCACATTATTTTGGCTTCCCCATTCATTTTAGGGCAGCAAAACCTGCCCTACCAAAGTGGCCAATAATGTCCACCTCCTGTTTTTTTTTTTTTTTTTTACATCTTTTTTTGGTTTGCTTGTTTATTTTTGGGGCACAAATCCCTCCACAACACCACCCACTTTTAAACTTAGTGGAGTACTCTGGCGTTCTCTCTCGACTGCTTTTCACCTCGTTCACTGTAAGTCTTTTTGTCTTTCTCTCCACATTGGGGCTTGAAACAAGATAACGTATCCAAATAGAACTATGTGTTTGTTGTTTTTTTTCCACTCTATTGCAAATGGGCCGGCTGGGCTCCTGGGCTCTGTGAATGAGAAGCCTGTCCTTACCAATGGGATTTTTTTTCCCCTCCTAATTCACACGCTACAGTTCAGAGAGGAAAGCACAGGCTCGTTCTAAAAAAACACAATGTTGACTTGACTTAGTGGCAGGTGATATATTGGAACTTTCCATGCAGCCTAAATTAGGTACCAGCCACAGCCAAATATACCCCTCTTTAGCTTGTGCCCACTTTACTATATCATTCAGTTCAGTATAACACACAATAAGTCTTGCGATTGTCATCTTGCTGATCAGTACCACGATATTCACTCCGCTTTATTTTAATACCTGCAACATTTGTACTCAACGTTGGACAGTTTGGGAACTAATGAACCCCCCTGACAGCAGAAAATGATTGTGAAGAACACAAACGTACCATTATCAAAACATGCAATAGATTTAGAAAAAGATAGAAATCTGTATTTTTTTTTTGTTCTTTAAAACTTGTTCAGAAACAGTCCAGTGAAGACAGTTTGCGTGCCTTAAACTGAGATGGACCTCGCAGTGTTTGACAGAATGTTCATGTCGCGATAGTTGTGAGACAGCCTCATTCACCTAGCAGCTCCCAGTCCATTTGACTGACCTGAGCCCCTGGGAGAGAAGCGCATGATCAGACACTTTTATATCTCGCCTGTTCGCAGAAAACTGACCATTTGTCCTAGGCTGGTGTTAGAATTGGAGACCAAATTCATGGACACACAAAACCTATCTGTGAAAAAAAAAAATACTTTTGATGTATTCTTTTTCGCACAAATGCTGTCTACGGAACTGTGCGACCTTAGATCTTATTGTGGACATGTTCATTTTAATTTGTCACCCATCATTTGTCAGTTTGTCTGGAATAGTCCTGTACTTGGGTAGTGACGGCATGCTTGGAAGGGCTTTGCGTGACATTTTTGGATTATTCTAGTTCTCGGGTGTTAGCCCAAGTGGATGGGGGCACACCTGTATGTCACTCTTGCCACACCCATGCATGTCTGTGTGATGAATGGGCTGCCCTTTCACCTTTGTTTTTAAGGCATTGTTATTGATAAACTTGCAGCGTTTATACTGCCACCAGGCGGTGGACGTCTGTTATGCTACTAATTTCACCCAACCGATCAATTTTAACAATTCAATTTCAAGTAACAACTAAAATGATAATTTGCTAGTGCTTAGGTTGGTGAAAATACTTCATAATCTTGCATTTTATTTTTAACTCCTAACACTAAGCCGTTATTTAAATATGTATACGGAAAATGGGCATTTCCTTAAAGGTTAAGTAATGCCGATATTTCATAATTTTGAAGGCGTCTCCAAGATTGTCAATTGTTTGACACCGAAAAAAAACAATAAAATAGGAATTAATCCGATTGTTTTTGATCAGCCATTCTATAACTCACGTTTTGTGTTCGAATTAAAGAACAAATCGTGTTTATAAACATTTGATTATTAAACAGCACCCTCAATGACATCATTGTCAACATCCTTTTAGTAATGAACAAACCTGAAGATGAAATGATCACGTCAGTGCAAAACAGTTCCCATTGTCTGCACCCTACATTGTCTGGGATGAGTCAAAAAATGCCCCAATCCGCCATCACAAACTCCATATTTTTAAATAAATGGCTCCAATAGGCCATTTAATCTCCATCTCCATTCCCAAGACAACACCCACAACCCGAGAGTTCCCAAATTGCATTTGCACGCTTCGGTGCTATGTTTCAGGCTGTCCTCGTGTAGTTAACTCTTGCTTTGAAGCCCCAGTGTGTGAGACCTTCAAACCCTCTTTAAGCCATGGTCTGTCCTTTGCTTTGGTTTGGAATCACAGTCTCCTTTTTCTATCTACTTATACCTACTTATGCCCTCCTCCTCCCTCCCTTTCTTCGACAACCCCGCCTTAACCCTATGCGTACTGTACAGTATTTCCGTATCTCCACCCATCTATCTGCTTGTCAACTTCTAAATGTGTGTTGTCTTGCTGCTCAAGTTTGTTGTTTTTTTTCCCGCTCTCGTCTTTGTCTGTCTCTGCTGTTACATTTGGGTTCATCATTTTTTTACTCTCACATTTGTACAAATTTTCCGTCACTCTCTTTTGAGCTTCTTTGCATCCCAACAAACATGCTGACAGCAAATAGTATGAAGGCTGCCAAATGTAGTCGATTCACATCATCGTCAACTGTAGTTGTAGGTTTCATTTTTATTTGAAGTCCTAAATTAGTTAGCTTTCTGTTCAGATCCGCTTAAAATATTAATTCAGTGAAGTACCAAAAATGAACTCGCTCTGGCTAAGCAGAATGTGCTGCTGAACCACCTGGCATGTGCAGGGATAATCCTCCCATGTGTTCAAATATTTTAGGATTGGTACTTATTTACTTGAACCTTTTTATAGAGCAATATGTGACCGATAGTAAAGGCAATTATATCACCTCACCATTAGCTGCACACCTTGCGCTAATTAAAAACTGAAAAAAGCCATGCTTGGTTTAAACTCCCTTGTGAACATTTAGTTGCCAATTTTGTGTTCCTATGTCAAGCGTTTATTGGGATGCCTATCATACACGTCATTTATATTGTTCCACGCTTACATACCACATACACAGACATACATCTAATAACATGAAATTAAAAACAGCACATGTGTGTTGCATCATATTCATCATTCAGAACGTGTTGTATCTTCATTACAGCTCCTCTCCATTGAGGTTTCCCTTTTTTCTGTTTTTTCTCATTCTGCCCTTCTTCATCAACATTTCCCCTCTGTCAACTTTCTCCCTCCTTCTCTGGATTTCTACTCCCTGTGGATCCAGTTTTGTTTCTCGACTCCAACACTGTGATAGTAGAATTTCTTGTCACAACTCTGGTTGTTTCAGACGCACTTGTAGGCACACACCTTGTTACTCTATTCGTATTTTGTGTTAACTGGGACCGCGATGTGACAATGTGCCAACATCACATCCTGTCACATTAGCTGATGAAAAAAAAAAAGTTTACATATTATTGAAGTGGGTTACTCCCCCCCCTTCCCCTTCTCCAAACCTCCCCACTCTTTTCTCTTCCTCTGTTAACTCTTTGCTCCTCCGTTCCCTTCCGTTCTATCCACTTCTCTAATGCTTTATCCTCTCTCTTGTATCTCTTCCTTGCTCTCCAATCGTCTTTTGTCTGGGCATGCTAGCGACCCTTCAGTTATATTCCTCTATGCATTTTATCTCAATTTTTATATCTGATTTTGTTATCATTTATCCTTAATTTACCTCAATCTATTTATGCATGCTGTCTGTGAAACTGATAGCTGCATCTATCAATGGAACCGTGTCAGATCTTAATAAGGCTTTGTCCAGTGGATCTACCCTAAACCACAAAAATCTGATTAAAGTTTCTCATCTTTAAGGTATCTAGTTAGATGTAGGCGACGAGTGACAATCAGTGCTAGAATATGTTTGATATGTTGATATGCCCTCACCCTAGTGACCTTACACTTCCTGTGCTAAGGGAGAAGCCTTTAATGGCTGACTTCCTCTGTGGCCGAGTGCCTGAGTGGACAGGAAGTACCAGGTTGCCATGTTGGCCTTATTGGTAGTCCTATCACAAGGCCTATTTCTTCACACTTTGACAGGCTGTGATCAGGTTATGAACAGCAGTTCAGCTCCAAAGATGAGAAACTCGTAATAGATTTTTGTGTCTATAATTGTGCTGTGATGGGTCTAATATTGGTCAATGGAACCTTGTTGCTATGAATCGTTGCTTTCTTGTTAATCTTGTTGTTGAAGCAGTTCTGTTAGTTTAGTTCCTTCTTCTTATTTGTATCTATATTTTTAAGTTTTTTAAAAGTCTTTTTAGTTTGTGTTTTGTTCCCATTACAATGTTAAACTTTTTTTTGTGTTAAACACTTCTACGAGAAGGGTCCATTTACATCAATCTGTGTTGTTATTTCTCTTTCTTCTTTGACTCTCTTTGCCCTCTTTGTCATCCTCTCCCCTCCTCATGCCTTCTCCCAGTCCGGCGGGTGCCTCCTCGCTTCTCCATCCCACCAACGAGTCAAGAAATTATGCCTGGTGGGAGTGTGAACATAACATGTGTGGCGGTGGGGTCCCCCATGCCTTACGTCAAGTGGATGCTAAATTCAGAAGACTTGACGCCAGAAGATGAGATGCCTGTGGGCAGGAATGTTCTCGAACTGAGCGGCGTCCGTGAGTCAGCCAACTACACCTGTGTGGCCATGAGCAGTCTTGGCATCATTGAAGCTGTGGCGCAGATCACTGTCAAATGTAAGCGATAACTTAAATTGAGAACAGAACGTCAGAGGTCATTGATCAAAGTAAACTGTATCAGAACACGCTTTTGAACCAAACTCCTAGCAAATTTTATTTCATTAATCACTGACTTCCTTTTGTCCTGTCACCATAACAGCTCTTCCAAAGCCTCCAGGTACTCCCGTGGTTACTGAAACCACTGCCACCAGTGTGACTATCACCTGGGACTCCGGCAACCCTGACCCAGTAACCTACTATATCATCCAGTATCGCGCTAAATCCCCAGAAAGCAAGTACGAGACTGTGGATGACATTACCACTACACGTTATAGCATCGGTGGCCTCTACCCCAACACGGAGTATGAAATACGAGTTTCAGCCGTCAACACAATTGGCCAGGGTCCTCCCAGTGAACCTGTGGAAACCAGAACTGGTGAACAAGCCCCTGCCAGTCCACCTCGTAACATTCAGGCCCAGATTATATCCCAAAACACCATGATGGTACGCTGGGAAGACCCAGAGGAACCAAACGGGCAGATTAAGGGCTATCGGGTTTATTACACCATGGATGACTCCCAGCCTATGAGCCTCTGGCAGATTCATAATGTCCAGGACAGCATTATCACCACGATTCAGAGCCTGGTTCCTCAAGAAACCTACACCATCAAAGTCCTTGCATTTACCTCAGTAGGTGATGGACCCTTCTCAGAGCCAATCCATGTCAAAGTGCTGCAAGGAGGTAAGAAAATAAGGCTTGAATTTTACTAGCTGGGCTACTGTGGTTGACACTATAAATAGATGCAGATACATATTTAAATATGTCCATTATATTGTGAATATTAATATATATGTCTTATTGTCCATCAATTCCTTTTTCAGTTCCTGGCCAGCCTTCCAAATTTCACGTTGGAGATGTATCTGATACCAGCATTGAACTGACCTGGGAACCAGCCTTTGACAAAGAAGGAATTATAAGTTATGAACTTCGCTACACGGAGGGGAGTTTTGGCTCTCAAGTAAGCTTATCACTAACGCAGGGATTAAGATGTGCTTATTCAATCATTGATGATGACAATGTTATTCATTGATCGTAGATCAAGAAAACATTTGGACCTACGTCTTCATACATTGTGGAAGGTCTCCGCCCAAACACGGAGTATCACTTCTCCTTGGCAGCTATCTCTAACAAGGGCATTGGAGCGTTCACCAATGACATGTCGCAGAAGACCTTGCAAGCCAGTATGTAGCTTTTTTCTCAATTGTTTTGCTCTATTGTACTTGCTTAACCAAAGATTTGATTATTGCAGGAAAATAACGTTGTATAGGCATTGCAAATGCTCTTTGCTCTGGTGTTGAATTCTGCATCAACTTTGAGCAATGTTTTCAATTTAGACATGACAGGATTCAAAGCTAATCCGTATGGATTAATATTTTGGAAATGTTTCATTTATTTGTGTGCATTTAGATGTATAGTGCTTTATTTAGTTGGATTTAGACTTTAGACTGAGTGTTTTTCAACCTTTACAGTCGAAATGACCTTATTGGCTGATATGGCTGTGGTTCCAGATGCACAGGAGTGTGCTCTACACGTAATCAATGTGTACTGACATGTGCCAGTTGTGTTACTAGTTTCTTCTTCTTTTTTTCCCCCTCATTTATTTTCTTTTGAAATGAGCAAGTGCACTTTGATCCATATCATGAAGACACAAAAAATGTCAACTCTGCTCTGAATCCACCAAGGTTCTCTTATGAACTAGGTCTCAATTGGGAATGATAACCTGGGAGTTTGGTCACCAAAGAAAACAAAAAGTCATCCACATATATTCCTGAATTTCTGTCTCCGTCTGCATCAATTATTTCAATTAAAATAAAATCTATTTCTACTAAAAACAGATCAGAATATGTTTGTGACTATAGACAATGTATATCTAATTTGTAAATAACCTGACCAATTCATTTCCTGAAATGTTGTATTTTCCCTTAATCTACCCCAGTTGAAAACAGACAATTTTCTTAATTTGAATCTGGCTTTTAGTTCTAATTTGCTTTGCTGTAATTTTTTCCTGCTCTTTGTTTCACTCCACTTTAAAATGTAGACATGAGCACCTCCAATACCTACTCAATTCAAGACAAAATACAAAATCCTTACACATCAGTTATGTGACATTCAAAGCAATGGACTGTTGATAGTCTGTGCTGTTGCAAAGTTTTATCCTGCAGTCAAATGTGGGCGTACTAGACTTATTACTTGATATTTGATTTATTTTTCTTTTTTTTTCTTTTCAAATTTAGCCCACTTCCCACTCAAACTGCCGCTCTGATGTTCTTTTAACACCATTTGTGGAACTAAAATTACTGGTTCATAGGAGAGCCATGGTGAAGGAGTAGACATCCTTTAACACATTTTCTGTTTCTACCAGTGCAACTTGTTGGCTGCCTCACACCCCAAATTTTGGGCACCGGAACTTTGAAGCAACCACCTCACTGTTCTTTTTTTCGTTTGTTTGTTTTTATTTCTGAGCAGCAGAGCTACACAGGCAGTGCAGCTTCACCGAGGAGAGCGCCAGTTGCATGCAACACTCACTCCTACCCCCAGGGGTGCTATTATAAATCTGTCATTGCATTGTTGATCGGTGTAGGCATGAAAAAAAACGTTATGTTCTTTCAGCTCCATCCCTCACTTGGTGTCTCTTGGGTGTCTTTGTCCATCTTCACCTGTCACTGTGTCTGCTATTTCCTTAACTGTGTTTTATTTATTTATTTATTTTTTTGGGAACGATAAACCACAAGCACATTGGACTGGGTGCACACTCCATCCTACATCAGCCTATTCCCGCCCCCCCACAACCACCTCCCTCGCCCCTTTCTGTCTTTGCCACTTGTTCCACTGTGAAAAGGAACATAAGCTCTCCTTGGAATGGCCTTGCTCACATTGCGCCCCCTCCCTCGTATTTTGGGTCTTTTCAAAAGTTTTTGAGTTAGTCCTTTTTGTTCCTTTCTATTTCTTTACTTTATTCAAATGGATATTAGTTTGACACTGTGTCAAACTGTAGCCTGCTGCCGCTTCTTTTTTAGTTTTGTTTTGTTTTGTTTTGTTTTTTAGTTAAGTCTACCACAGCCAGCAAGCATAGTGTCACATACGGTACATGCTGAAAATGTACCAAACAATTTCAGAAAAGGGGCTTCTCTTCTCAGCAACAAAAAGCAAGCAACAACCATAATGTTCATAGGAGTGTCGGTCCATATTTGAAGTGTTGAGCATTTTTTTTCTCTATATTTGCATACAATTTCAGTGCTCATTTCTCTCTAGTTCTCCTCTCTACCTTTTCTATTCATTCTACTTCTACGGTTCTGCCCTGTGAACTCTCTCAGGAAATATTGTTTAATGGGCGAATGTGGGAGTCAACACTCAGCTCTCAAGGGATTCCCGTTGGGATCTTACTGTGTAGGTCAGAGCAATCACAGTCTAAAAGTGAGAAAAAAAATAGGTGACAACACGTTAAATCTTTTGGATGCCTGAAGGTAAGTGATGTTGTGGTTGTAGGGATTCAGTCTGCCTTTCTCGAATGACTGGATGTCACCTCACAGCAAGTTTCCCATTTTGTCAATAACTCGCTGGTGCATTAAATCATTTTGTTGCTAATTGCTGACATAACCGCTAATCGGCTTCCCGTGAATGTCAGAAATTGTAGTACTTCAATGCATCAAAGCTTGAGAGAAGATGCAATGTTGGCCATATGTTTCATGTTTAGACTAGTGATGTACGATTGTTAGTGGCATGCAAAAAACAGTGCTGAATTCCCAGGCAGACTGAAATCCTTCACCACTAAGTAAAAACAACGACAGACAAGTCAAACATAATTGTCCAGTATCTGTTATCTGAATACAAAATTACTGCATATTGTTAACCGTCTATGCTCAGAGCAAGCGGCATCACCGAGGGCTATTGTCATGGGGACCACTTTGTCGGTAATATGTAGTTGTAAACTACATTATTAATTGCCTTTTAACCTTTAACGTTAAATCGCCTCTTTAAATAGCCTTTTGGGCTTCTTTTATTTTGAAGTTGAGATGAATAAACTCCATCTGATATTACTGACAACAGTGGCCCTCATTCAGACGCAGCAAGTCCTCTTGGGTTAAAGGTGTCACAGTCAGCCCAGATCCTGAGCCTCTTTATTGTGAGACTGTTCAGACGAGGCTCGATGGGGTCCACAATTTGAGAAGCGGGCAGGCTCCCAGCATCCCTCGTGCTCTCGCCCAGTTAGGATAATAGAGCATGAGTCGGATCCTGGAAGTAGGTGTTAGCGGACAGTAGGGCCACAAAGTCACAGATAGGAATCCCATTTCATAGCTTCAGAATTAATTTCATGCTTTGCTGTGAGCTCTGACCCATTCCCTTGGATTGTTCGGCTTTATGCGTTAAGATTATACCTCGGAACTGCCAGTAGCCAGTCGAGCTCTGTCTCTCAAATTAAAGCGGTGGATTCTAAATCCTCCATATTTAGCCAAACAAGCCGTTTAGCCTTTCCACTTACTGTAATTACGGGAGGTTTTTAGATCTATTGGAGCATTTGTTTTAAATGCAGCATGGACATTTGGAATCAAGGAAGATTAATTTTATAATGATTCCCAAATGTGACCATCCTGCTCATTGACACTGCTGATGAGAACACATTTCGCATGCAGGCTGTGAGATGTGCTTTTTCACTGATTGCAAATGCTTTGGTTATTTGTGGTGCATCCAATGCTGGCCTGGGTAGCTGGAGCGTTAAAACTGGTCATACACTACACAAATTAAGCCAGTTTCAAGCCTCATTCTGAGTGTGCCAACTCAATTTTGAATTGGTCGGATTTCAGTCTTGTCAGGCATTATTTGTTGTATAGGTCTTGGTGTAGGTGGGCTCATACTAGTTTTTTATGCTTGAACAAAAAGGTGATTTGCAACAGAGAAGATTGCATTCATCACTTATGGTTGAGGAATTACATTTGATCGTATTCCAAGTTCATAATACATTTTCCAAAGATATTTATTGAGCATCCTGAGTTCACAGAATGCGAAAACAGCAAATTTGTTCCGATAGTAGACCACTGCTTGAAACATACAATGCCAACATCTACAATTTTAAGGTAGAACCCAAATGTTATGCATAAGCATCAATTAGTGTATCCAAATGTCTGTATTGTGTGACCAATACACTTTTTTTTTTGTTTTTTTTTGCAGATTATTAAATTGTACATTTCAACGATTGTTCAACACATTACCAGCATTTGTTGGTTTGATCAGATTAGTTTATTGGGGTTCAGATTCAAATAGACAAATTGGACGTCACGTTACAGATTGTTTGGCTTGGAACTTCCAGAGAAGTTTCAAAAGATCATCAAGTGAAACATTAGCAGAGATTCTCATATAGTTCTAGAATCCATAATCCCACTGCTGGTCTTGTTCATGGGTAATGCACTTTATTAAAGCTCTGCCACGGCTAGTCTTAAACCGTCATCTGTCTGGAGGAGGCCTGTGCACAGCGATAGCCTGTGCTCTGTCACTTTCACAGCCTCTTTACTACATCACAAAGACTGAGGACTGAGCAATCATTGTTGACGTGGAGAGTTTTGCAAATACAACAAAAGTGGTGGAAATAAGCTGAAAGGCTCCAAATCCAGTAAGACCGAAAGGAAATAAGCGCATTGGACACAGAGAAGGGATTGTGAGGTCTTGACCTATTTGTTGTCTACCACGAGGCTCTCTCTGATTGCCCAATAGCTCTGGTTGTTACTTCATGCATTCGTTAATGGAGTTGGCTTGCAAAAAGTGAAAATGGGGTCATATGCGGTATCATTAACCTTGAACGCGTACATACCATATACGATCGTTGCGAGGCTTTTTTGCCTTTTGTTTGTGTCGTTTTAAGTAACCTGGCGGCTTCACCAAGTTTTATGGGCACATGATATGAAATGGGATTCATTTGAACAAAAACAAATGAACGTTTGTGTTGCGTGATCCCGAGTCCCTTAGAAGCCTCCAAGCCTCCCCTCTCACAGTCTTGTGGACCCCACAGCCCAAAAACATGAGTATTAAGCAGCCCTGGCTAAAGCAAAAAGCTGAACCTCTGGAACACCAAAAGTCGGTTCAAAATCAATGTGCGCATAGCTCAAAATTAAAAATGCTATACATGACTCAACCATTTGGATGCTTGTCCCTCTAACGGTCTTGAATGAAGGTAAGCACTTGCTGTAGTCCAGGGCTGGTGGTAAGAAAGTCTTTAAAATGTAGTGTTTGTGGAAGCCAGGTACGTATGATGCAGACAGGTTTTTTTCTGTTCTTATTTTTTTTTCAAAGTTATTTTTTTTTGTCTGGTTGTGTGGAGTATGCCGTTTGTCCCATGTTTTCCCATGAGTTCTTATTTTGAATTAACTGTTATGTTTCTTATGAGTGACATGGGTTACATAGAAATTCATTTCCCAGTACCCCATGTGTTCATGATTTATTCCATTTGAGTGTTTTGTGTGTGGAATGACTTCAATTCTGCTGGTATTTATTTCATGTTTTGGCAGTTGTGCTATTTTTACATTCAATGTAATAATGAAAAGTGCTTAATACAATGATGGAGATAGTGAATCATGATACAAACCATGAAAGCAGAGAAAGAAAAAGCCATTTTCTTCATACCAAACTTTTCAAAACATGTTATCACTGCAACGCATACCGAGAGTGTGGCCAAGCGGAAGCTTTGGACGTGCTTGCAACAGATTAGAAGTGAAATATGTCAAATTGAAATGTTCACAATTAGGTTGAGGTTTAATTACTCTACATTAGAGAACTACCCTTCTCTATTATAACTATTAAATGAGTAGAAATATTGTTAGCTGTGTTAAAAAAATAATGGAAATAAAGAAATATTAAAATATTAATGATATTAATGATGACCATATTGGTTAAAACAAGACAAGCCAAGTAAAATCACATCCTCATGTCCTGAATATCTATATGCAAAAAAAAATGAACAGCTAATTTCCTACAAATTCAATTTAGAGTATTTGAAGGATAGTTAAAGCATCTTGATTCATTATTACAGCATATGTTTTTGTCACTGTCCATTTCTGTTCACATTTGCTTGATTATTATTTTTCTAATCCAAACTTCACATCCTTGTTTGTTCCTTCAGTTCTGTTAGTTTAAATTATTCTTATTGTTTTATGACCCGAGTTTCAAATTTTCCTTTTATCATTTTCTTTATCTCTCCCATCTTTTGTACTTTTTGTTTTTCACCCCACCCTCCCTCTTTGCCCATCCTCTTGGTCCTCTTCCCCCTTCCTTCTTCCCCCTCTGCTTTCCTTCCTGTCCTGTCTGCCTCACCAGAGCCCTCAGCCCCCCCTCAAGAAATTAAGTGCAGCAGCACCAGCTCCACCACATTGCTGGTAAGTTGGCACCCCCCGCCACTGAAGAGTCAGAATGGTCTCCTGGCGGGGTACAGGGTGCGCTACCAGTTGGTGGAACAGTCAGAGGGCATCAGCGATGATGTGGAGTCAATGGAGGAGCCCACCGTACCTGCCACCGAAGAGCAGGTGCTGCTGCAGCGGTTGGATAAATGGACGCAGTATCGCATCACTGTGTCTGCTTTCACGGTTGTTGGGCCGGGCCCTGAAAGCGAGCCGTTAATCTGCCGGACCGATGAAGACGGTACATAAATGTCTGTTTTGTCGTCAACGTGCATTTGTTTTCTTTGCTTTCTATGGATGAGCATTCACAGAAATGTTGATAGTGGAAAAAGAAAAGATAAATTGGCTAACGATTTGCCATTCTGCAATACGACGTGGCTTTAACATCCTCTCATGATCTAAATCAAATCACATTGCGCATCCATCCATCTTCTATAACCGGTACCCACACTAGGCTAGTCGGATCTCGGGTGTGTTGGAGCCTATCCAGCTGACTTTGAGTGATTGGGGGGCGGTGAGTGGTGGGCATTAAACCCTTGACTGTTCATCAGCTAATCACACAGATCATATCGACAAACAACAATTCAGAAACCGAAGGGCAATTTAAAGTGTTCAATAGAATTTAAAAACATGTTTGTGGCATGTGCAAAAGAAAGCACGTATAAAGAAATCTCTGAAAATTGCATGTTTATTCGTGTGATTTACTAGCGTGTTGCATTTAAAACATTTTTAACCAAATTTATTATATAATAGTTCTCCCAACTCTATGTGTTTGTTGGCCGTTTTTGTTTTTTTAACAGAATCACATTGCTCAGCCGAGGCCATTTTGTGTTTATGGTTGATTTCCCCTCGCAAAACCATATTTGTCTACATTTATAGCAGCAGCAGTAAGCCGTAAAATAATAATTTGTACTTTTGTTTCCGTGAGCATGACCAGGGAGATACTGGAACCCAATTTGTCACAGGAAGTTTTTGTTGGCCTATCTAAAGCTGAAATGGGGGGAAGGAATGCGCCGAAATGTAATCGTCGAGAGGGGACCTGTGCTGAGGGCGGGGTATTTGACCAGCCCTGCCATGGAATCTCCAAAAATTCCTGATGGCCACCACACCCCTGCGCCTGACATGGCTCTTGATATTATATTGCGCGACTTAAAGAAAATGTTTTCCAAAAGTTGTGCTCAGCGTAATTTTTTCTAATCAAAAAGCCTCCTGTCGTGCACGACATAGAGACCCGTTCCATTATTTAGAATGCAAGAAATTCCTCACTTAACTTTTTTTTTTTAATCATTGCAGTTGAAACCCTTTCTGATATGATTACTTGTTATTTTTGTGATATATTTCGAACAATACATAGCAGTTACAGCAACTGAGAAAATGTTTCAGACATTGATCATCTGAGTACAGCTACCATTGCACATATTAATTTTCATTTCCTCTAACGTTATGATGTCACGTTGCGAAAGATCACTAATTACACTATACTTAGCTCAGCAGTTTTGATTCCTTAATAAATTTTGGTTTGATTTCGCCCTCATCAAACTATGAAAAATATAATGAAATGAAATGCATCGTTTTAGGCGGTTAATATTGACGGAATAATGCCCTGCGTAAACATCAATCTTTCAAATTTAGCTCCGAATTTTGATTCATTGGCATGTCCATAGTGAGCACTGAATGTGGTGCGTGTCATCACGGAGATCATTCATGATAGTAAATCAGTGGATGATAGCAGTCAGAAGTACCCAAATTATTTCCAACAAAACAAAAGGATATAATCATATAGGAAGCTATACATATTAGAACCTGGAGGCGGCCAGCAAGATATGCTAAAAGCTGCTTAACTAGTTAATGTGGTCAGTTATGTGATGTTTACTGTGGTTACACGTCATATAGACAGAAATATTAATTACAAAAATTGTTTGGCTTCACTCAGCCTATCCTCTTGAATTTTAACTTGTTTAATAAATAACCTACAAAAAACATTAGAATATTGATCTGTGATCATCAAAAACATGATACATAGAGAAAACCTGATAGAATAAATGAAGATAGAGCAAATGAAAATTCAGCCAGCATGCATTCATTAACATTGGAAATGAATGCGGGTCATATTGGCCTCGTGTTGTGCATTAGAAGGGGGTGGGCACATCAAAATGTTAAGTTATGTACTTCATAAGATAAACAAATACAAAAAAAAAAAAACTTAAATCAATGTGTTTTATGTTAGTCACGGATTAAGCTAAAATACCACTGTGCAAAAGTAACGTGTAAAACAAGAAAATTGTCAGTGGAAACGAAATGACAGAAGCTGCAACTCAACTATAAAACAGATAAATGGCTCGATGTGAGCCTGCCGCAGCACATGAGAATCAGACAGATGGCTTGCTTTGGCTTCTCCAAAATCCTTTCCACTTCTATTACCACAGCACTTTGAGCCTTCTGTACACCACTGATATAGCTGAAACTTTAGACACGCTTATATTGGTTTCAAATACAAGCATTAGCGAGTGCAGAGGATGAGAACCCACAGCATGCCCAAGAAATAAAAATAACCTTTTGTCAATGTAAATGACACAGACGTGGTATTTAGACATAGCGTATTTCTGAATTGACAGTTTGTAAGATTATAACATCTTCATTTGTATCAATATGTTTTTTTTTCTGGTTGGTTTCCAATCTACATTGTCTTTTAAATGTTTCTTTTAGTTCCTGGCAGTCCTCCAAGGCGAGTGGAGGTCGAGGTCCTAAACTCCACTGCACTTAAGGTGATGTGGCGTTCGGTGATGCCAGGAAAGCAGCACGGTCAGATCCGTGGCTATCAGGTCCACTATGTTCGTGTGGAGAATGGAGAGTCCAGGGGCCTGCCCCTCATCAAAGATGTCATGCTGGCGGATGCGCAGGTAAGACCATCTTAGTATACCGCATATCCTTTCATAAGGTGTGTCATTGAATCAATTTTCCAATCACGGTCTAACCAACAAACTTCCACTGACTCAATAGTAGCGACATTTTTTCACACACGACTCACTGTATCTAGGTCAGCAAAGCAACCGTGCAAATATTGCTGGAGTTGGGGGAAATCATCTGGGTGCACTTCCCGCTTGGATATCACCGTATTACTGCAATATTTTGAACTTCCTCTTCCAAACAAAAATCTGTAATCAAAAGCTTTGCTCATCTTTCTCTGCAACGTTTCCTTCATGGCTTTTATTCGGAATCTTTAGACCCTTTGTTCGTGGCGGTATCTGCAGTAAAATGATTGTGCACTTCAATGAAAAGCAAGGACAGAAAGAAACTGTGAATTGTTGTAGTCTGGGATGAAAGAGACTGAAATTGGCATGAAGACAATTCACCGCATCACTCATCCGGAACAGCAAGAAATCTTTTTATTTATTTATTTATTTGTATCAAAATTATACCTTTATTGCAGATATCTGCCAAGGAAAACTAAACCGTAAACAACTGAAATGAATATTTACAAGATAATGCTATATATTTAGGGAATAAATGAAAATATCAACTTCAATGAATTAAATTAAACAGCCCTACAAAACTGTCCAGACATTTTTTCTTGCAATTACCTTTCATGAAGATAAAAGCCTCTCATGGTGCTTCAGCGTTTTCCTGCATTGATGATTTAGCGCTAGAATAACATTGTTAAACATTGTCACGCCTTGCAGGCAGACCTTTTCTCAGCTTTTTTTCTGATGGTAACAAAAAATAAATAAATAAATGAAAAAAAAAAGAAACTGTGACCTACTTCTGATTCCAGCTTTCTGCACCCAAATCTTGAATGCCCCCATCTCTCACAATCCAATTTCTTCCCTTTCTGCTCTTTCTCTTTTTAAAAAACAAAACAAAAAAATGCTCTCCCATACTCTCCTCTTTGGCGGGGGTTGTTAGTGGGAAACGGACGATACAGCTGAATATGTGAGTACAAAGTTTCACTTGAGTGCTTTGTGAAGTTGGGAAGATATAGACAGTGGCTATTGCATCAATCTGGCATGATTTTACAAACGACTTCAGTTCTTCATAAGTTTGGATGGCAACTCAGAGTATAAAACTGGCTACTTTTGTCTTTAAACCACTGAGGAAAAACATTCAAGTCAATAGCTGATGTACTATCCACTGTCCATTGTGCCTGGAGTGATACTTGCTGTGTGTTGTTGAAACATATTGTCTTGTGCTCTTGTGTTCTTTTCTTTAGTGATGCTTGAAAACAATAGTAGTCCCTTCTTTGAGTGTTATCTCTTTATTTTTGTCCGAATTTGGACGCAGTAAATTTTGCCCAACATGCATGCACGATCCTTTTTAACACGAAAGCATCCTCCTAATGATCCTAATTCGAAAGCGACCGTCCCACCCTGGTTCATCTGCATCTAAATTGCAACACAATACTTATAGCGCGTTTACTTTTATTGACCTCGCCCATCTGTCTGACAGGCAGCCTGTTAAAAAGCTCATTCTGCATTCATTCAAATCTGCTCTCTTGAATGATTCATAAGAATTGATCAGGAGGCTTTCCTTTCAGGAGAGCTAAAGGAAACATAATGGCTGATTTAAAATCTCTGAGTGAACAGCTTCGATGTACAGTAGTCGAAATGCATTTATCGCAAAGTTAAATTATTGACCTACGTACATCTAAAGGGAGATGGGCTTCTTTCGATTTACACGTCTATTATCTTTCTCCCATATTGGAAACTGCGAGGTATTTTCTGTATGGATTGTACCACAAATACCCAGGGGTTGTGTAACACTTAATGCAAAGACCAAAAGACAATCAATCATTATGAAGTGGAACAAGTTAGGTGAAAGTGTCAAAAACTAAGTCAGTAATATTTTGCCATTATGTGTTCATTTTTGCTCTAGGAAATGGTTATTGGAGGGCTCAAGCCAGACACCACGTACTCCATCACGGTGGCGGCATACACCACCAAAGGCGATGGAGCACGGAGCAAACCCAAGCTAGTGGTGACCAAAGGCGCAGGTCAGTGAAACTAGGATTGGATTCCTCAATGTCTGTCACAGAGTTGATTTTTTTTTTTATTTCAAGCAGGAGACGAGTAATAGGGTCTGTTAAGTTTGTTTTTAATGATGTGCGTAAAAGTTTTAAAATATTAAAATGCTCAATTTTGATGGAGCTTTTTTCTCCCTCGTGATTTCAATGACATTTAAAAGGCAGTTATTTGTTTCATCTGAAGCAACTTTATTATTAGATTTTTTCCTATTGGGTATAACAACTTTAATAAAGCATAAATATGGTCTATTACCAAAAAAAAAAAAAAAAACACAGCTACTCTGTGGTTGTTTACAACCTTGCATTCGGAGTTGTGTCAGTTTTCTGCATAGTAATATTGAGGGTTCTAATCCGGGGTCCGGCTTTCTTGTGTGGCGTTTTCATCTCCCCGTTTTCCCCTGGTACTCTGGCTTCCTCCCACAATCCAAAAACATTACACTACACATTACAGCAGGTTAATTGGAGTCTCTAATGTGTGTGAATGCTTGTTTGTCTATACTAGCGGTGCCAAGTCCGGTCCGCGGGAGCCCCTTCCAACACACCTGATTCAAATGATCACAATCGTTATCAGGCTTCTGTAAAGCTTGCTGATGAGCTGATCATTTGAATCAGGTGTGTTGGAGAAGGGAGACGACTAAAACGGGCTGAATAGTTGGCTGGGATAGGCTTCATCTCACTCGAGATCCTAATGATGATAAACGGAATGGAAGAAATTGGTGGAATTCATTCTAACCATATGAGGGTGTTTTCCGAATGAAAGCAACATTTTTTTTTGTATTTTGTCATATTGTATTTCTCTAACGTTACTAGTTAGTTCTGCCCTCCTTATGTATCGTATTACACCCAGCCAACATGAGAGCATAATTTTTATGTATGATGACTAAACCTAAACCCTTAAGGAGACATATCATGGAAATCGTAATGTTTGAATGCACATAGATGATGTCTGGAGTGCCTGTCCACCCAAGAAATGTAAAATTAAACAACCATGTAAAATGGTTGAGGCAGATCTGCCCCTGAAGTGAGTTCCTATCAATGCAGCAAAGAGATATGCTTTGTGTCTTGTATATCTTGACGGTTGATCAGTCTTGATCCTTGTAGTATATGAGGAAAATACATCACAGACTTGTTATTAGAAGGCCTGGGTGTTAAATTGTGAAAAAAATGCAGTTGCCCTTTAAATCAATGTTACGGTGACACACATGCAGAAACACAGATCTGACACCCATAATTCCTGTCAGGTGTCATGTGTTACAAGTGCCAGGAGGTTGTGACACTGTGAGTGGGGCACGTGTGAGAGGTGTCACTCTCTATCTTTCTGTTAGGGTCGGTTCACTGATAGGTGCCAGTCTGGACATGTCAACTGTCCCTCAAAGGGAAACAACACTCCATTTTATCATCGAAGTGTGAAATATTATATATGCCAAGAGTCATAAATTAAAAACAGACTAGCTTTAATTAGTTTCACAAGTGTAACCCATACATATGTATTACATCCTATTTGAATACTTTTATTGTTACAATATTCAGGGGAACCCCCTTATCATTATAAATTTATAGATGTATAAATTGATACAAAGATTACAGATGAAAAATAAACAAGACAACAGTTTGTCAGGCATCTATGAGATCAGTTCGCACCTGACAGTAGATGCAAAAATTCTTCTCAAATTTGTACGAAAGGTTTTTGTAATATATTAGAAATATAATATCAAGATAAATCATCTAAGAACCCCTTCCTCTTTTAATGCGATCTATAACCCTTAGATCTCAATTGGAAAAAAAATGTCAGCTAGGTAAAGTAAAATTAAGTGTGCACACTTATAACTGGGGTGTGGCTGTGTTCAGAATTGACCAATCGCTTTCGAAGTCATATTAGATTGGTGTCCGCGCCAGGGTTATTGTTTTATATTTGGATTTTTAATTATAGTTAGTTTTTGATTCCATTTGTGTTATGCTGTTTAAATTTTGTTTGTTTTAATTACATTTTTATGATATTTAGTTTTTTTTCAAAAACACTTAGTTTTAGTATTGTTTTCTTTTTTTAATGGTGTTTTACTTGTGCAAGATTAGAAAAACACCAATACCGTATTTCCTGCACTTCAAGTCGCTCCGGTGTATAAGTCGAACAAGCCCAAAAACGCATAATGCGGTACAATAAAATATACATAAGTCGCACTGGAGTATAAGTCGCTATTTTTTGCGGGTAATTTATTTTACAAAACACTATCAAAAACAGAAAAGTCATCTTGGATGCCAAGTTATAACATTGATAAATGAATAACAAACAGGCTAAATAGGTTTAAGATATGCTAACACAATGAAGGTTATTTAGCGACAAGAAATCTAAACATGAACAGAAACGCTGTGCAGTGTTCATGTTCATGTTTTTGGGACGTCGCTGTCCGTGCTTGGCTAAAGAGTTTGTCGTGTTGCATGAAGCGGAAGCGCTAAGAAGGTCCTCCCGCAAAGTCCTTAATGGGGTGTGGACACGTCAATGCTGAGTGCAAGAAGCAGGCTTGAAATGCAAGCCCCAGTTAACTCATCGCACCCAGTAATTTCCTGAATATTTTTGCTCCGGTTGAAAGCATCAAAGTGATTAAATCAAGGTGAGGTCGAATCCCTCTCATCATCCCTGCACATTGGCAATAATGTATACCATATAGGTGTGTAAAACGTCAATACTTCTCCACATGCCGAGGATGTTGAGCTGCCTGTTAAATTACAAAGTGACATATTTTTTGGACTATGGGTCACAATGTTGTTTGTGGTTTGACTGATCCGACAATTTATACTCAGGTGCTACTTGTACACTGTGCCCAGCGAAAACTCCTTACGTCCAGATATGGTCAAATATATCTATTTTTCACAAATAAATGGTAATAGTTTGCCTCATCCTGTTAATATTGTTTTTACACAATATTAAACAATTGAAAGTCGTGAAAATAGCTCAAAAACAAATCTTTTGCTGCTCTTGCAAAACTCTATTTCCTAGATCTGCGGAGGCATAATTGTCACCGGTAATTAACCTCCGGATTCTTTTTTTTTTTTTTTTTTTTTGTCAACAATGAGAGAAAATAGTAAGGTTAGATTTTAGTTGACTTGTTTTGTTAAAGTCTATTGCTATAGTGTCTCCTCACAGAAGGATGCCCGTGAGCCGTGGATGTGGGTTGCATATTGCTAATCACTTAATACATGGGGTTAGTTGTCTCATTTTATTTATCGCATCGCTCATGACTGAGACCTTTAAGAATGAGTTTGAAAGATGATGTAGGATAGACGTTTGCTTTGGAGACTTATTAAAAGGCTTTTTGCACAGTGCATTCCTTTTTTTGGTGCACTTCGAATAACCGAACGGCACATTTCAACATCATTCTGAGTTTTCGAACAGTCGGAGTGGAACACTGCGCGCTCTGAGCATCCTTCAGAACGCGCCCACAAATGGTGAAATGAGGATTTATCAAGCTCTGTTGTTCTTGTTTTTTGTTTAATAAATTTCCCCCCCAAAAAAATTCCAGTTTGTTTTTCATAATGCATCTTTAGAGTGGTATGACTCATACCTCGGGGCAAATTATTGCCCCAAAAATATGCTACATGAAAATATTAGGTCCTGTTCTCAAGAGCTTGAAATATGCCATATGTAATGCAGTGCAAATTGTGTCTCCTTGACATTTCTTGCATCACAAATTAAATTTATCCATGAACCCTAACCACATGCTCTTCTGCATAAGAAATGCAACATTAAAGCAAATGGAGATGAAGAAAGCGGGTTGATGGATTTGTCTCGACCTTTTCAAGGTTCAGTTTAAGAACTATCTAATACCCTTCACCTTTAATATGTCTGTCCACATGCAGAATGTAGACTCGTGATTGTTATTAGTATATTAAGGTTGGTGCGCCGGACAAATGCGCCATGTCTGCATGGTGCACGGATGGTTGAGATACTCATACTGTACTGCCGAACAACTGTAACTGTGTATTGTGTTGTACAACTTCAGATGAGCACGGCGGCGATGAGTCTGTATGTTTAAGTTGATGTGAGTGTGTTCATCTAGCGATCGCAAGAAAGGGCGGAAATGGGAGGGAAACATGATCCTACTTTCTCAATCAGGCTGAGTGGGTGCCAGCAGCAGGCTGTTAATACTGTGGCCTGATGGGAAACGTGCCAGGAAGCACATGAAAAGGGATTGAGCCGGAGACTAGAACCTGAATTGGATGCAGAGGCGTGGAGGGGGGGTGTTGGATTGTAGATGATTATTGGGGTGGGGGTGGGGGGGGGCGTTCCGGAGAGCAGGGGACAGCGGAAGAGAGAGTCGATCGATGACCACCAAGGGACAATCAAGGTCTTAAGAACCCCAGAATTATTCATGTACACCTCACACACACACACAACACACACTCACAAACAAATATTTATTTCTAACTGCGGTATTTGTCTTCGGGGCAGATTGCTCTTTGTCCTGTGTCACCTTCATCATTCTTCTTTTTTTATCCCCTAAGATTGTCTTGCTCTCTCTCTCTCTCTCTCTAAAAAACACGGCACATAAGCTAAACACACAATCATGTATCATCAAAACAGTATCACGTATCATAAAATATTCATTAAAATTTCCAAACGTTTTTGAAGACACACATTTTATATTTGAAAAATCTGACAGCATTCCAGCAACAAAAATGTCACAAAAAGTATGAAGATTGAAATAATCGTATCCCAATTTAAACACAAATGTACTCTTTCCATGTAAAATTGTGTCCCTGTTTAATTGAACATATACCCACAGGAAACCGTGACGAATTCTGTTGTATGAATGAGTGAAATGAATACACTATACTATGATAAAAAGTGAGAATCTTTCCCACAATAATGAAATTTAGAATGAAAGAGTGCGCAATTGTTCTGTCTGTCACTGCATGTTGCTGTCACAACCATGCCGGGCAATAGCAACAATACCCAGTTGACCACCCACTCAGGTCACACCCACTGTGGCAATAATTGGATGACCCACACCCAAAGCTTTACAACTGAAGGAGCTTTATGGAATAAACATGAAATATCTTGAAAAAAACAGAACCCAACAGGAGTCCAATAGCCACAATCAAACCTGTGTGGATTATCATGACCTGAATGTTTGAGAATCTACACAAACATAATGATCTATTTACAGCATTTGCTCAAAAGTGAAGAATACAGTTTTTCACACACACACTCATGCACACACTCTCAGCCATCACATCCGGAATGATATCTGATTTAATTTCCTTGATTAGTGGTGAGCATGAAGGCCGAGTGGGGTTTTAATGGCATCAAGCTGGGTTTTAGCATGTAGAGGGATCGTATTAGAGGCATTCCTCTCACCCAACACACTCCACCCCCCACCTCCTATTACTGGCAAAGATCAGACATCATCTTCATCTTGGTCCAGCAGAATGTAGACCATTAGCAAACGGAAATGATTCATATGAAAAAGAGGCTGATGCTCTGCTTACTTTGAAAGATTGAATTTGAATTGGTACCATATGCGGGCGCAATGTGTTGATTAGCGTCCCTAAATTACCATATTCCTCAGTAATTGTGTCACAGTATACTGTTGGAATAGTGACAAAACTCGTTACCCACCCCCCCCAAAAAAAGTATGCACATTTCTCTCTGATTACGACAACATGCGAAAAAGGTACGAGACTCATTGGTCGTACACTCCTGGCAATAATGTACGCAATTAGTAACATTTCAATTCCTGCTTAGATTCCATTTCACCATCAAACCCATATTGGATTACAAGATTCTGTCTATTTTTCATCCGTCAAATCTTTGGATTCTTAAGTGACAGAAGACTGAGATTGATTGTGTGATTGCAAGCCTTTTTTTTTGGGGGGGGGGGGTGATTGGAGGGAGCGTTTAATTATGTGAAACCAGAATCTTTTTTTTACACAGAAATGTTGCTCAGCCACATCCATCCCCTAAGAACATTTAGTGGCAGTTTGGGAACTGGAGGCATCTATCCTGATATAACCTGAAAATAGTCATGTTGCTAGGGTGAGGTTTATAATATCCATTAGGGGTTCAAACCTGGACCCACTTGGCGCACATATCTATCACGCTTGACACCTGAGGTCGGAGTTGTTTGATTAGTGTGAGTGTTCTTTAGTGAGCATGCTACCTTTGCTTGTACTAGAGCAATTGCGCAGGCATGCAAAATAGATCTGTCATATAATCAATGCGATTGCTCCTTCCACCAGTTATTAATGATAATTGCCACTTTGTGGGAGAGGTCACTTGAGGACACAACTGGCGCAGTGTGAAAGAAACTGAAAGAATGCTTTACTTTTTATATGCATGCTTTATTGTACAGTGAAAACTTCTGTGTCTCATAAAATGTTAATAATTGCAACTTTTTTAATAGAATTAGAAGACCCTGTTTTGTTGTACCACAGCTGTACCTTAAATGTAATTTCCCTGTTTTCGTGTGCACAATTGCCATGATTAATTAAACTTTAATAGTATTTTGTCATCAAACGCACTAAATCAATGTAGTGAAGGAAGATTAGAATCGTCTAAAATTTTACACAAACGTTGTTAGTGCTTAGTGTTGGACATGATTTGTGGGAAAGGCAATATTTAGATAGTGAAGCCTAAAATCAGCTTATTCATACAATGGTCGTCGTGAATTAAGCTTTGTTGTGTTTATTTTTGTCCACAGTGCCAGGTCCACCCATTTTGTCAGTGACGCAGCAGTCTGAAACGTCTGCTCTGGTACGTTGGGACCCACCAGACCTGAAAAATGGCATGGACCTCCAAGGTTACAGGCTCCAGTTTGGTCGTAAAGATGTATCACCTTTGGCCACGCTAGAATTTTCTTCCCAAGAACGGCAATATTCCTTGGGCAACATTCATCGGGGGGCCACCTACCTATTTAAACTCTCTGCCAAAACCAGAGGGGGCTTTGGGGAGGAAGCTGGTGTGGAACTCGGTGTACCAGAGAATACACCAGGGGGTTATCCCCAAATGAATGAAGGGTCCAACGTGACGTGTTGCACAGTGCAGTTGTC
Organism: Idiotropiscis lumnitzeri; assembly: GCF_059441095.1. NCBI lineage: Eukaryota > Metazoa > Chordata > Actinopteri > Syngnathiformes > Syngnathidae > Idiotropiscis > Idiotropiscis lumnitzeri. Next base: position 9,174,766 of record NC_142403.1, on the reverse strand, counting down.
CTGGTTACCACCAGTGCTGGCAGAGAGGAACGGTGTCATCACTGAGTACACTTTGGCTTATAAGGAAGCTGGTTCTGGAGGAGCACCGCGGGAGCTCCACTTGCCCCCCAACCTCTCCAGCTACGTGCTCAACAGCCTCAAACCAAACTCGGCATACGATGTGAAAATTCGTGCACACACCATTGTAGGTCCTGGGCCCTACAGCCCACCTATCCAGTATCGGACTGTGGGCTATGATCCAACAGGTAGGGCTTGCCTGTTTCTCTCCCAACCCAGTTACCAGGCGGTTGGGAGTTTTTGCAAGAACACTAAAAACTACCACACCCCTTTCTATCACCTGCACTCTTCCTCAAGAAAGCTAGTCGTGATTTTAAAATGTTTGCTGTCGGATACTCACTTCACTAACTCAAAGAAGGTAAAACCTGTGTCAGTAAGTCATAGTCAGTCCTTGAGAAAGAAGGGAGAGCAGCCTAAAAAAGCAAGGTAAGTGCTGTATGGTCAGACACTCCTCGAGTCATCTTTGCAGCCCCTTTCCAGGCACACTCACACTAATGCCATCTCACACCACCAGTTTTGAATGAAGGTATGGCTTTAAGGCAAACCCAGTCACAATGAGTTTTTGGACCTTTTGATAAGGACAGAAAACTGGTCTTGGTTCCTTGTTTTGGTTTTAAAGTGGTTTTAGGATATGGGACCCTTTCTAACCCTCTTTGTTTTGTTTTCCTCTGTAATTCTTCTACCCACTTCCCCTGTCCTTTTATGGGACAGCTTGTGGCATGGTATCTCCCAATTGCACTGCAATGGCATGCTGTGTTTTGAGTCTGTCTCTATGTTCACTTGGCAGCATGTCAGTAGTGCCAACTCCAAATCGGTGGAGGTATAGGAATACATAGCATTGGGATCTCTCTCGTCAGTTAGTTATCATCAACATTGATTTAGTTGAAAAAGTTGGCACTACAGATGATAGCTAGCCAGTGGGCGCACCTTTGTGCTCCATGGGTTTGTCTTTCATGAGTCTTCCGTGGTCTGTGTCTTAACCAATGGCGTTGCCCTTCTCACAGCCTGTAACAGCTCACCGAATCTCACTCTCCAAACCAGAGGAACGTTGCTGGGGAACAGCTATTTTCTCTTATTGCTTTAACCGGAGGTTTTCACTTGTCGCGGCGCTGCGTTCAATCTGCTGAATGGACTAATTTTTCCGTTTGCCAACCAAACAGATGTTCCAAAGAATTTTACCATCAAGTGGGCAACCAAGACCACAGTGGTCCTTGCATGGAAGTTTTCGGAAAGCAGGTCCGCATACAAATGCACGGTAAGTTGGGTGAAGCAAAGTTACTTTCTGAAAAATGGCCTTCCACAAACCCATACCTGAAAAATTCTGAACTATGGGTTTGAATTATAGATTGAATATACCCGTCAGAAGATGGACGTCGATGCTAGGAAGCTAAGGGTTTTCATTACTGGGCTGAGACACAATACCACCTATGAGTTCAAAGTGACCTGCCAAGAAAGCATGGATGGTGGGCCCAGACACCGGGTTGTCGCCAGGACAGCGCCCCTCATTCTGGTCAAGAAACCAAAGCTGGACATCTACGCCGAGCCTGACAATATTCTCACCATGTCCTTCCCACCAGTCGATAGCAAGGATGTCAAGTGAGCATATCTTGCAGAAACGAATAACTCAGCCTTAAAATTTTAGTTATTTAGCTGTAATCCTGCAAAATGGGTAACACATCCCTTAAGGCACAAGATTATAGTGACTTTTCCCAACCAATAAGCAATAATATAATAGGAATGCAATTATTATTGTCCAACGAAAAGCATGTACAGTATGACGTTTAGATATGTTTTTTATCGTAAAAATGTTTTTGTAAGCCACAGCATTTGCTAGGATAGGCTGCATTGAACAGGATGAGTGGTTAAAAAACGGTGAAATATTGTTTTTAGGTGAAAGAATTTTAGACCATTTTTTGGATTTAAATTGTTCGAATTCCAAAGTATTTCTCTGACTTCCTTTAATTTTCAAGATACTCATGATTTGATGTATAATGTTGCTGATACTTGAAGTGACTAGAATATAATACTTTTGGTCTGAAACTTGTGAGTTTTGCAATTACATTTTACCGTATGTCTTCATTGGCATTTATACTTTTAGAAGAATGTATTTTGTTGTCATAATTTGCAATTGTTTTTTTTTTCAAAGGAATTTCTATGTTGTTGTGGTGCCACTGAAGAGAACCACTGGGACTGTGAAAAATCTAAAGACTCCTGATGAGATGGACATGGAAGAGGTAGGCCAAAGTATTATTATATTTTGTATGACTAAGTATATACTAAGTGCAACCATCCGCAACAGTATGTCCTTATATAGCAATAAAATACATTTTGAACATGTTACACATGTTTCTTAGATCTCTTTCTTTCATGACCTAATTTCAGGAATTCTTTATTATTATTTGTGTTATGAAATACATTATCTTAAATAAATAAATAACCCCAAATCCTTTGCATCCATCAGCTGTTGCGTGAGGTGACCCCCAAGCGCCGTTCACGTCGTCAGCTGGGCCAATTGGACCAGTGGAAGCCTTACATCACTGCCTGCTTCCGGCAGCTTCCCTCCAGCTTCACCGTGGGCTCTGACCATCGGCAGAGCAGCTGTGAGAATAAGGCTCTTGAACCTGGGCAGGAGTATGTCTTCTTCCTCATGGCTGAGCTTAACGCTACTGCCGGGGTGAGTTTTCTCCTTTAAACCCTTTTAACAGTCGTCTTTCTTTGCAAGGTCAAGTATGCACTTGCATGTATTTCAACAATTGGGATTTATTGATTTTTTTTACTTTTTTTATAAGGACTAATACTGGTGTTATTATTATTAATAATGAAAATAATTTGTGTTTTTCTGCTCAGAAAATGTTTGCAACCAGTCCTTACACTGACACAGTGTTAACTCCCGAACAAGTGGACGACCCACAGCCAATAGAGACTGGCGGTGATGGGCTAATTTGGGTGGTGGGCCCAGTGCTGGCCGTGGTCTTCATCATCTGCATTGTCATCGCAATCCTCCTGTATAAAAAGTGAGTAGGCCGTTTTATTTTTGGTTTGGCGGTGAACGTTCTCATCAACATTATTCGATGTTAAACCTGTTATTTGCTTTGTTACTGGAAAAACTACTACTCGGACGTACATGATGAATGTTTGATGCATATTAATGTATGCATGCTACTACTCCTAGCTCGACAGCATGGTTGCATGCAAATATAAAAAGTATGTCTCTCTATTAAAATCCTGAGAAATGAGGAGTCAGAGAAAGGAGAGATGAGATTCTTTGAGACGTCAACGCGTATATTGCAAACCTGCTTGAAGTGCAATATTCCAAAAATTCATTTCTGGAATTAATAACTCTCAAAAGTTAAAAAAATATATATATTATTTCAAGCAACTTCAAATCCATTGCTTAATTTACATAACTTAAACTTGTTTAATTTATTATTGTCATTTTGATACACTATGTGGACAAAGCTAGCTTCCACACCCAATTCATCCAACCATGCATTGAAAAATCTTGACTTTTGGGCACAGTCACACTAAAACTAAAAAGGGCCTCCAACATCCTTCCTATTTTCTTGCACAAACGCTCCACGAACACAATATCATTGGAAATAGTACCATTGTATAGATTAATCCAAAACAATAGTTTCTCAACAATTAAGATCAGATTTGGACATACTGAGCTGTGTGCAAACTATTTTGGCCACATCGGGTCTACCTATTACTTAGCTTCTGGTACTTTTGACAACTTTCAGTAGATCTTTTGACACCGTAGCCTTGAGTGTGTGGGAGCTCAAAGTGTGACTTATGAGAAGTGCAGGGCAGAACCGTCCATTGACTTAAGAGGCCTGCTATGAACAGTCAAACTAGATACTACTACTGTCAGATGATCCCTGTCTGACCTTGCCTTACCTCTACCTTGGTGGTTAGGGAGAGTAACATCTCTCCTTGAATCTCTGTCTTTTTTCTCTCGTCTCTTTCTCTCCCTCTCACTCTCCCGTCTCCTTTGCTCTTCCAATCGCTCCCTGGTGAATAGTGCTTCCCGTCTCTGCCCTTGGCCCTGACTTTACCCTCCTCTGTCTGTAGCTACGCTGTGATCATACACTCATGCGCACACACACAGACATATATGCACTCACATACACATACAAGCATACACATAAAAACCTGCTGCAAATGCTAATGAGCTTTATCTGGCAATTTTTGCGGGCCCAGCAGCGACCCTTGTGAATCTCAAACTGCTCTCCATTGATTGATCTCTCTTGTTGGCTCTCCCCCTCCCTCTTTTCCTTGTGTGTTTTCATCATTTTTATGTATTTATTTGACTCCTATTGCTTTCTCTGGAAACAGCAAACCTGACAGGTAAGGCTCGACTGAATTCTATCTCGTTTGACAGTGGAAAGGCAACATAGGCTGCCTCAATTAATGTGGCTGAAGGGGATTTTCCACACTTATATGTGCACATCATTTGCTTCTCGGCGCTTGATTTGCTTTCACTCAAGTTTTCACGCTTTGTTGTAAGCTTTTTTTCAAAGCTCGTTAGTGGTCTTAGAGACAGTTATTTGAATGCAGAGCTTTCAGTTCTCTGTTGAACATTCCTCCCTTTTCGTCCTGTTTCTCCTTCCAATTCAGTCGCAAGAGAAAGGAGTCAGAGCCACGCACAAAATGTCTGCTGAACAACGCCGACATTACACCTCACCATCCTACCGACCCTGTGGAAATGAGACGAATCAACTTCCAGACGCCAGGTACAGAAGCTCCACACAACTCAAAGCTGAGCCATATTTTTTCGTTTGAAAAATGACGCTTTTAATAGTCATTGCCCAGCGTATTTACATACATTTCTTACATCAGTTAAAAAAGTAATCATTGACTATAAAGCACTTGATTACAATGTTTGAACAAAGTAGGTAACATTTCACTTCTAGTCTATTGATGAGAACATGCAATATTGTTTATAGAACTATTAAACGAATATCTGGTTGAGGAAACGTGTTGGTCGAGGAGTGTCTTTAAAATACTTGAACGTACTCATCGTCTGAATTGTTTCAATATCAATTTAACCTATGGCATAGTATGCTAGAAAAAAAAACAATCACATGAGAGATTTGTCAATGTGCACATACGAGGCCATTTTTTTTTTGTTCATTTAATCTTGTAATAATACAAACACGAGTATAGAAATACTTTCTGCTCATCTCAATTTAAACAAATCAAATTCCCAAGTGGTCAATTACAGGTGAGTCGAATCTTGATCTGAATTCTGAAAGTTTTGCACTCGGAAAAATGGAAGCACAAGCTTACTTTTCAAAGGTGGTGTACTCATTTATGTTGAGCACTCTGAATAAATAAACAAATGGCGCCTGATCTTTGGAGCTACCTTTAGCTAAGGCTTGTGGGATCTATTTGAGCGTTTTTGTTGTATCATTCATCTTCCTTTTACTTTGCTGTTGCATAGTAGCCTGCAGTAGACACCTGTGTTCTCGCTCTTCTGGCAGCTCATTTGGCAGAAAACATTTCGAGAGACTCGTACTTGAATTTGAAACGCATTTTCCTCTCGCAGCCAGCCAAGTCAAGGAATGTTTACAGGAGTCGAAGAGACTCTCCCTACACTCGTTCTCTCTGCTTTTCTCACTCCTTTTTAACTTCACGGTCAATCCTCTCCATCAAAAGATTCACATTTCAAACTGCAGCTGCTCTCCCCAGTGTGTGTGGGGGGTCAAATACATGCAATGCCTACTGCCGTGTGTGCTTTGCGTGAGCGTTGGGGACTGTGAGTTTGGACTTGAGAGCGACTGAAGAAAATAGTATTAACCCCCAAAACAAGGAGTTCAATATGCTGCCTTCATATTTATCTTGATCCTTATTCATAGCCTCTCTCAAATGGGTGTTTGTGCCATGAAAAGGTTATAGTAAATGCTTACTTGCTTAGACCATCTGACATCCTGCATTATCTTGATCAAACATATATGCACAAAATTGTCTTATCCATGCATATACTTTGCTCTAAACACATCTCACGCCAAAACCCCATTGTGGTTGTGTAGAAATGAGCAACATTGTTATCTCTGCACCCCGGGAATTAAATTTAAATGGACGCTTTAGACCAATTAAGTGGGCCGGTGAGCATTTGTGAACATCACTATCAGCTAAAAGCAGCCATTGTTGAAATGAGCACGCTCCCGGTGCTCTTATCCACGGCCCTATTCAATTCAGTTGAGTATACGCTGTATTGGCAATTGGGACGCAGTGACCCGTGGTGCTGCTGCCGTACTAAAATGATATTTGATTGTTTTTCCCGTAAGCAATGCTTCATTAATGTATTTGAAAGAGAGGTTGTGTGTGTGAGTGTGTGCGTCTTTGGTCATGTGATAACCTCACATTGACATGGCAATACTCCTGAAGGCGCATAGTGGCTCGTTTTTTCATTATCTTCTCTGGTTCCCGGGGTTTAATTGGCAAATGGGGCCAAAGTAATGAAGCAGCACAACTCAGTGAATATCTACATTCTGTGTCCAATCACGTTGCCTATTGCTTGGAGCGCTCACTCGTTGTTTACCCTCCATCTCCACCCTTTTGCCATATTTTATCTTTTTTGTCCTCATGCTGTCTTCTATCTCTACTTGTATCCCTCGTTTGCAGTCAAAAGCAGTACTAGTCATACATAGTAATTGTGATTCACTTCAAGTAACCATCTTTGAGATTGCATCCGAATGAATATTCCTTAAAAAAAAAATGGGGTGATTGAATTATATCCATTTTTATTAAAAAATAGAATAAAAAAATAACAAATATATATATATATATATATATATATATATATAAATAAAAATAAGTTGATGCCTTTGTCACATCTCGGCTGGATTACTGTGATGTGATGCACTTTATTTTGGAGTCAGCCAATCCTCCATCAAGCGCCTCCAGTTGGTCCAAAATGCTGCTATGCTGCTGTTCTCCTCTAGACTGGTATCCGTAATAGGGAGAACATAACTCATACTCTGGTGTCGCTTCACTGGCTCCCTGTATATTGTAGGGTTATTTTTAAGATTGTGTTTTCAAATCTTTAAATGGTCTCGCCCCTCCTTACCTCTCTGAGATCCTCAACTCTTACGAATCTGCCCAGTGCCTCAGGTCTGCAAACCAGACGCTATTCAAGGTACCCTGAAGCAAAGGGCTCAGAGGGGCTCGAGCTTTTCTCATTGGCGCGTTCCATCTGTTTGGAATAACCTGCCGCTAAACGTTAGGCAAGCCCACTCGCTTCTAATCTTTAAAACTCGTCTTAAAACTCGTTTTTATTCTTTGGCTTTTGACTCAGCGTGAGACTTGGTTAATTTGTTTTACTGCTTTTTATTTTTTTTATTATTTGTTTATTGATTGTTGTTGTATGACTTAGTTTTGCTCCAAGTACAGAACTTTGCTTACTGCACTGGTTGTCTTAGTCCTTTATGAAAAAGTTGAGTTGAGTTAGGGATGTGCTAATGATTGTTTGCACTACTTGACATGAAAGTAATGCATTTAAAGATTGACTAAACGCAAATTACTTGGGGTACCTCTGGATTATGAGCATTAAAAAAATATCCAAACAATGTATTTTTTAATTTATTTGTGTGTGTTTTACTTTTTATTCAATTTAATGATCATTTTGTATAGCCCTTGGAGCTATTTACACATGCTATAAAAATTAAATTCAATTGCTTAGTTTCTAAAATAAAATAAATCAAATGTTCCCTGCCGTCCAATCAAATGTTTTTTTTGAAGATAAGTCAATCAAACTTCCCTAATTAAAAAAAAAGTGTATTTATTGCTCATCTATAGATGCCAGTAGTCTCCTGCCCTTTTAAAACTAGTTTGATTCAACCAAGAATGGCTGCAGAGGACTGTTCAAGCGGAGTACTTTGAACTTTCATCAAAATCTTTAGGCATTGACTCCAATCAGCTTTGGCTCCTGAACTGTCAGGCAAACCAAAAATATCGATACCACTCCACAACTTTGCTCCTGATGTCTCCAAAAAAAAATAAAAAAAGCTTTTAGGATCCGTTTCCACCAATAAACATGAACTGTTTTTCTTTCCCTGTCCACCCTTTTCAATTAGATGGGTTGGCATTCATGAAAGAGATAACAAATCAATATTTCAACACTCTATAATCTTTTCATCTTGGACTTGTGGAAAGTTTTTTTTTTTAACTCAACCAGAGAGGTTTCGTTCTCATCACATTTTTCAAGTTTGTTTGTGCAACATTCTGGTTTCAGGTTAGGCTCGAATTTCTTACATGAAATCCTAGAGGAGCGAATTACAAATTTTTGCCGTTGAGATTAAAGGTTTGCGTATTTTTAAGCAGGGGCGAGATGACGTACAAGATTCGGACTCAATATGTATTGTGGTCTGGCTTGTTCAGGTCATTCTTGTAACCCATATAAAAAAAAAATGTTGCTCATTGTCTCCAATCATTTGTCAGTTTTCCGTGACCATTTTCTGTTACATTACCGACTGTGAAACATTTTCCCATGTTTGCTGTTCTTTCAGATTCTGGTCTAAACAGTCCTCAGAGTGCAGCTGAAATTGAATATGAAAGTTAGTCTTTATGTTTTGAGTATATGCATACCAGCTTTCGTTTGAGCACTGCTTGTCACCATTTACAAATGAATTGCATTTGTTTTCCCCACATGATGCAGCATAATATCTGCACATTTTTTTATGTTGGTTTCTATGTGTGTTCTGAGTCACCTCAGTCAGTCACAGTATTCACTTGGCTGTCAGCTATGCTTTAATCCCACGTGCATAACCACCGAGATCACATCTTCTGATGAAGAGATACGTTTTTCAAGTCAAGTCTCTGTCATCCCCCCTCCTCAGCTCCCTCACCGTCTTGTGACTCTCCTTCCTTTTTTTAACACCACTGCACCATCTCCATTTGAAATTTAGCAACTATTTTGTGTGCTCAAAAATAAGCAACAGAATTATTAAGCAAGTGGAAAGCAGTTGCTTGAGAAAGTGCGGGAAAAAAAAGTCTCCTGTTTTTCCTCTAAGCCCAGCAATCCAACTCCTTTTATTTCCTTTGTCCACCTACGTGCGCGCTTCAAACTTTTTAAATGGAAATTTGCATCGATAAAAGGCTTTTGAAGGAGCCTATCAAGAAGAATCATTACATATCATAGATGCGTAAATCAGCAGATCGGGAGATTGGAAATACATAATTAGACGCTCGAGTGCGTTGTCTACGCTTATTGATCAGGTTTAGTTGTGCTGGGGAAGTCTGGAGGCGTTGGAGAGAAGGAGGGAGCCAAAGAAAGAGGAGAATAACAGTTTGTCCTTGAGTTGTTTTGATTGAGTGAGGGTTACAACAAAGTAAACCATTTCTTTCAATCTACATTTCGATACAGCATGTTGCGTATAAATGACAATGACGGAAGTAATCTACTCCTCTCTATAGAACAAATGCATTTTCGAAGGACGTGGTGAGAGCTCAACTAATGGTTTGAGTTGTGAGCGCCATCAATGCGAATCTGATAAGTTCTGCTGACAAAGTGCAAAGATAAATGTTGATAAACTCATAGTAAAGAAGGAATAAAGAATGTACGACCATCTGTCTCTTCCCGCAGCAATGCGGTTCATTTTGGGCGAGTGATGTATCTTGTGAACTGTTGCGAGCACTTATGCATGCAGACGGTAATGTGGGCTGCCCAAAGTAAAAGCAATTGATGGAGTGTGTCTGCAAAGCTGTACACATTCACAAATGCATGTGGACAACCATACAGGCATTTGCACACATGCCCTCCCCAAAAAAAAAAAAAAATCGCAACACAAACATTCTTTGATCTCTACTGGAAAGATCCATTTTCTGTTCTCTGCAGGAAAAATGTGGGCCCCTTCATTTGCATACACATTCCCCGCTTTCTAGCGTAGCATCTCACACCTTTCCCTGTGAATTTCAAGCAACTAAACTGACAAGCAAATTTAATTTGCAATGTAAGTTTTTGCTCTCTTCCTGTCACAGAAATGATAAATAACTCATTTCCAAGTGGTGTGTCTGCACCCTGCATGTATATTTCGGCATTCATTTACTGAGTAAATATAATCAATGAGCAGATGAATACGCCAAATCCTTGCAGACGATTTCAGTTTTTCTGTTACAGAGGAATAGTATTAATACAGTGTGTGATTCACGTAAAAGGAGCATGTTTTTTTACCCAACCTTTTTGATATAATCAGTTAATCAGTATGGCCACTCATTTTCTGGAGAGCGCCACGGCATTCCATGTCATCTCCATTTGTCTCTCGCTCTCGTCGTAATCTTCGCAAATCTCCGTGTCGTGGTTGCAACTGCTTTGTTCTTTGTGGTAAAAAATGATTTGCTGTCACTAATGAAGACAGACAGCGCTGAGAGTTGGGCTCTGCCTCGAAAGTGAAATTGAAGCAAACAATATTGTTGACCCTCGTGATTTCTGACTATGCTTTGTCAGTGAGAGGAAGTAAAAAATGGTTAGTGTGATCATTCTGATTTGCATGCTCAGTTAGGCTCAAGGGTTTTGTTTTGTTTTTATTTACGTTTTAATATATGTTTTTGGGTGATTTTTTGACGCATTCATTTGGCATTTGAGCTTGTGTTGGGGGGAAAAAAGGCCTCTAACTAAAAAATAGTAAATATTGCCAGGCCTCATGTGGGGACAGAGTCACAATGGCTGGTCCATATTCTATTCCAGTGCTTCAGTATCTGGCCCTGAATGACTGAATTATTAAAGCTAGTCCATTGCCGTCACTAATAAACACGCTCTGTACAAATATTATTCTTGCAACAGCTACGCAATATTTGCACACTAGAAGGAGCCTGAAAAATAATTTAACCTCCAACTGTTTGAATCATAACACAGATTTTGTCCCCCCATGTTTGGGACCTTAGTAGTGATTTTGAAAATAGCTTCTGTGCTTTGCGCTGATTGGGCCGGAATCGAGGTACATTATGTTCTCTACGTTTGCCTTTTCGGTCTGATAGAAGTACACATGTTGAAAAATATATTTTTATAAATAAATAACTTACGCTACATTTGCAAAATCAGATTCAAATAAAGCCACAATATCTTCATTGCATACATTTTCTCTATTTGAAGTGGTTTGCTATCCACAAGCTCAAATTCCAATATCATACCAAGTTAATACATGTTCTTTTAATTTACACCATGTTGTGCGCAAGCTTCCCCATCACTAAAACCCAACATTCAACAATGTTACGTATGCAAAGAGCTTCTCAACCATTAATACTGCAGTTTGTGAAACTTGTTGACCTAATGCTTCAAAACTTTCTCTTTCTGCTACTTGTACCTCTTTTGTTTTGGCAAGCAGGTATGATGAATCACCCTCCCATTCCCATCTCCGAACTGGCGGAGCACACGGAGCTTCTCAAAGCCAACGACAACCTGAAGCTCTCCCAAGAATATGAGGTGGGTGGGCAGAAAGTTTCTCATCCTTCACACAAGAGTCCATTCTATCCACTCGAGGGAATTAAAATATACTTCGTACTTAGTGATTTTATATTAATTCCATATAATTCAAGTAAATATCTGTTACAAGCTACACAAAAATGCTAGTTGAAAAATGTGATAAATCGCAATATATCACATAATTGTTTTGTGAATTATTTGTTACATAATTAATACTTTTATATCACTAATATATATATATATATAATTATTATTTTTAATTAATTAATTATTTATTTATTTTATTTGATTTTATTTTTTTTTAGCTTGAATACTTCAATCTTGTGCTGTCACTAAAATTTGGGCATGTTGGCTTACTTGTATTTGAAACTATTCACGATATCATAAACGAACATGGTACTGTATATGCAGATGCTTTCCGTTTTACCTAGCTGATGTGTGGTGCTGTTATGATTGCGTGTATGTGGTATGGGGCGGCTAACTGAGCAGTCTTGAGCTCTGCGACCGTTCGGGTTATAAATGACACTGGAGTTGATTAGAAATCAGGAGCGCTGAATCAGCTCTCGTTTGCATACAAGCAATATCTCCCGCTCGCCATCCCTAAATCACGGTGCCTGTCGGCTCACTGCACGTGAGGCTGAGGTGGAAAGAAGGGTACACCAGCATGGATTGTCGTCATCATGCCTGCTCCAAGATGTTGGATGTTTTGCTGGATAATGACTTCTCATAGCATTGCAGCATTTCTCCAGTGTCTATTATTTATAACTCTACAGCCGAGCTGTGCATTAAAGGGACAGGCTTGTTTTGTTCATGGAGGAGAGAGACGTGGAGGCAAGTGTAATTATTTGGCTTAAAGAGTGAATTTATCCACCCAATCCTCTTCTCCCAATCTATCTTTTACTCTCTCGCAGTCCCTGTGCCCTTTCAAGCAACCCCATCAGCCCTCCGGAAAAATAAATGACCAAATTAAATAGAGAAGTGTAATTTTAATTTTGTTATTTTCGTGATGAATGGCCACCCGTCCATACGCTCAGGCTTGCCAAGCGCCGCTCTACAGGCCGTTGACTGATTGGTTTTTAGCCAGGCAGGAAGTGGAGGGAGAAAGAAAAATGGAGGGCAGAGGCAAGAGAGGGAGATGCTCAGCACGCTCGGTTATTGAGGACATGTGAGCCCGAAAAGCGGGATATCGTAACATAGGAGAGCAGCAATGAAAAGAAAGAAAAGGTGCACACAATTTAGCTTGACTTAACTTTCTCTTTTGCAACTGGTTGTCGATGGTGACGCATTAACGTACCACCCAAATGTACACCCTTCTTACCTGTACCTCATTGTAAATGCCATGTCATAATTTGCATGTTTTTTGGGGTAGAAATACACACATTTTCTATTTCTTTCTGTTTCAATATCAACCTCAGAAAACTAACCTGTTCCCTGTGCTGCTTGCTCGCAGCAAAATCGTGAAATCCATTTTGACTCCAATGCTTTAAGACGTGCCAATTTAAAATTTTAACATTCCCTGAAATATTATCTTAGAACCTCTCATCTAATGAAATTTAACTTGTTGCCATGTATGACCATTTAATATGTCACGTTAGATGAATGCATCCTGAGAGCTGTGCCTGTTCTATATTTTGACTGCTCATTTTGCATAAGTAGTATTTTGTCTTAATGTCAAAGACTCACAGCTATAGTTAACCACATGTAACATGCTGCTTCAGGCGACATGCGGAGAGACAATATGCAGGCCTCTTCCTTCCTTCCTGAAGCTGTCACACTTGATGATTGTTCTCAAAAGACCACACGCAACCCGTGACAGCTTTCCTCACCCACTTTAAATTTCACAATATGAACAATGCATTTAATTCTGTTTAGGCATGTTGATGTTGTTGATTTTTTCTTTTTTTTCATGCATTTACTGAATTAGTTTCTGGTTACACGTCGTTTTTAACAGTGGTCCCCAAACACAAGGCCACGGGTCACTTTGGTCCAAGTCACACGTGTATAAAAAAATAAATGAATAACTTGCAGGTGACGCATGTCAAGATGCAAATTGTCTCGGTCGTATTACGCAAATATTCAACTCACAAGCTCGCGAAACTAGGAACGATTGCACGTACGGCGCCCGCTCGTCACACCGAGCGGCAATGTCTTTATTTACTCTAAGTGTCAGTCCTTGTTTAATTGTATTTCTCCCCAAAAAAATTCTGTAGGTACCATGAATTCCCAACCTGGGGAATGTGTGTCTCAATTTTCTTGTTCCCTTCTGTGATAATATGCAAATTGTATTACCTTGCTAATCCGAGTTCTTTTATTTGTGTTCTTTTGTCTCTGCCCCTCATCAGTCTATCGATCCAGGCCAGCAGTTCACCTGGGAACACTCCAACCTGGAGGTAAACAAGCCCAAAAATCGTTACGCCAATGTCATTGCCTACGACCACTCCCGCGTCATCCTGGCTCCTATTGAAGGTAAGGCAAATCCGTCCTCTTCCTTTGCACGTTCACTTAGTTATTTTCAATATTTTGAAACTAAACTGAAACATCTTGAATGAAGAACATGTTTCAGTTCAACTAGGGTCAAAGTATTGGCTTGATTTTATTGTTGTCTTTTTAGTCAAGATTTTATTTGAGGCCATTTTTTGGTTCAGCAATCAGTTTAATCTCACACTTGAGCATGATTCAGGATTTTTTTTTCCCACCAGTCTATTTGTCAGATCATCCTCCATTTGCCTCTAAAGTGTCGTCAGACACACTGGTGCAGCTAGAAATTTCTTCCTTTGACTCGTAAATCGCTGGAGACGTTGTCAGAGGTAGTCACCCTTCACTGCTGACATTGTTTTAGGGGTTTCAACACTAGAACAACTCCCGGCTTCTCTCGATGATGAGAAAATCTCACTTTTTTGTGTGAGATAAATGTTCCAAGTAGATTCTCAACACCTCACAATGTGTGGGTGCAGCATGAAAAAAAAATAAAAAGACTACAGAGGGAGAAAAAAAAAGAATAACAAATGCCTCATCCATAAATACATAAATTAATCAAGTCTGAAATTTCTATTTTACACCACAGTGATTTTGCTATTAGTTGCAGCAGAATAACAATTCATGCACACCGCCTTTTCTCCGTTCATTTAGCCATGACTAAAACCAAGTCACCACTGTCAGATACTGCAGTATCCATTTTAATAGCGTTTGCATTGCTTATATTCTGTGTTCCTAATTTCAATTCAATCTCTGTCCTTATTTACAGTATATTTTTCTTCCGCCCTACCCTTCTTCTCACTAAGTCTCCTTTTTCTTAACCTCTTAAATCAGCTCATCCAAATGTTTCATTCTTTTTTGCTCAAGTGCTGCAACGTGCTCCGTCCCGGCTTCCATTTCACCTGATAGGACTGTAAAAGTTTGTTTTCTCACCATGAGCCGAAAAGTGACGTCAGCTTTGATTTTCACATGTGCAGATTAGAGCTTGGCGACAGCTAAGCACGGTGCATGATCAAACGACAGACCTACAGCACACTTGAAACCTTGTGCCCTCAGTATCAAGAGCAACCGAGGTGCAGGGATCTCCAGAGTTAACCTTTGAAGTTTTCGCATTCTGCTGCAGATACTTATAACGACATGCTGTCAGTTCAAGATCATAAGCGTTTCTCTCATCATTGGCATGGCTGGTTTCTATATGGTGCTCTACATAGTGGAGAGATGAGTTCATTGCAGCTAGTGAGACCTTGAGGCAACTAGTAGGGGTCCTAGGGGCTTGTTTACCGGGTCCACCTCCTGCTTTCAGCTTCTCATATACTGCTGAGGCAGTGCTTAATTAGATGGAGCCTGTTGTAGCATATCCATAGATATGTAGTCCAGACTGAAAAACAGAGACTGAACAGATGGCACCAATCTGGGGTAAAACAGCACAAGGGGGTCTGCTGGAAGAAGGCAGAGCTCCTACTTTGCCTTCTTACCGCATTAATTTGACCTTTTTATGTCTAACATATGTCTCCAAGAAGTTTGAAAAGAAGGAAATATATAAATAAATAAAATACAGGGCTTCTAATTATAAACCAATGTCATAAGTGTGTAATAAGCTGGATTTGTAATCGTAAAAATAGTCTGCTGTTGCCATAGAGGCCCCATTAATGGTGGATCGGCCAGACACTTTAATTAATTAAAAAAACAAGTCTTCATAGTGGTTTAGCACTTATTTATTGCCTTGTTTTATTTAGCTTCTGCTTATAACATGTTTAAAATAAGAAACAAAGAAAAAAAAAATTTTTTTTAATTTTTATATGTTTCAAATAAGAAACAAAGAAAAAAAAAATTTTATTGTGTATATATATATATATATTATTTTTTTATTTTATTTTTTTTTTTCAATATGTTTTTCTATATTGTGGGGTGGGGAAAAAAAGAAATGTGCGGAGGGTCGGGGGGTAGAAGTCCATTGCTTCATCCTAGGCTGTGCTCTTTGTGTAGGGATCACAGGTAGCGACTACATCAATGCCAACTACATTGATGGCTATAGGAAGCAGAATGCATACATCGCCACCCAGGGTCCTTTACCAGAAACCTTTGGCGACTTCTGGAGGATGGTGTGGGAGCAGAGAGCAGCCACTGTGGTCATGATGACCAGGCTGGAGGAGAAGTCACGGGTAAGTTTGCTCAAGCGCATGCAATATTTGTTTTTTTGCTCTGCATCTCGCCTCGAGTGACTGCAGTAGCCTTTTTAAAATGCTGTTCCACAATATACATCAAAATCAAATCAGTGATTCATGAAGCCAAGGTACAAAATGTGAAAAATGGCACAGCATTGCAGTGATTTCCCAGATGCCGACTAAAACTTCATTGGCAGGTAATCAGACTTTATTTTCTTGAGATGGCTCACTTTCAAAGAAGACTAGAAATTACATTTGTGAAATTTAAATGGGGTGGTGAATGCCGTGCAGGACCAGTTATTTCACAAATGGTCTACCTGCTCGCGTCTGATAGTTTGGGCAACATCCACGGGGGACTTTGGCTGTGTTGTTTTTTTTATTACCTCTTCGCAGCTACAAAAGTGAGAGAAGTTTCTGTAGAAACAACAAAACATCCGTCCCTTACTGCAAAAAGAGCTTTGCAAGTTTTAACGCTCAAGAGATGCTGCTTTTTCCACCGAGCAGTAAGCTAAAATTAAATTGTCAACTGGGGAGTTTTTGCAGCACTTGTGACCAATACCTCCCACAGCAGCCTGTTGTTGAAAATTAAATGTAAATTTGGGCACAGAGGTGGTATGCTGCACTTACATTTTGGGTAGAAGTGATATAGGACATACTAATAAGCTAGTTAGTCTCCAACTCTATAACAGCTTCAAAAAACTTCGGCAAAAATACATCCCATGGCCTCTCGATATCAATATTTTTTGAAGGGGTAGTGTAGTGTAGTATATTATAGTACAGGGGTGGGCAAACTTTTTGATTGGCAGGCCACAATGGGTTCTAAAATTTGACAGAGGGGCCGGACCAGAAGCAGATGGATGGAGTGTTTTGGAAACCTCACCTCATCAGAGACAAAAAATACATTTAATTTTAAATGAAAGTGAACAAAAGCATTACAACAAAATAAAAGTCTTTGAAAAACCACAGTATTTAGAAAATAACATTAACAAGGATTATTCATTTAATTTTTTTCAAGTTCGGTGGGCCGGATTGGCCCCCGGGCCATAGTTTGCCCATGCTTGGTATAGTATGTTGTCACATCGGTCAATGACGAGCACCTGTCAGTTGAGCCCGTTCTTGGGATCTAAAGCTGACATCTTGGATGACTGCTTCAAACCAAATAACATTAAAAAGGAAAAAACAAAATGTGAATCTTTCCAAGGTGATTTCCTCTCAACAAGTGTACTTGTTGTGTGTCAAAAACACCAAAAAAATGACTCCATCCTGTCAAGCCAAACCAATGTCAACATCAGACTTACTTACCCCGGGTGTCTCCACTTCATCTCACCTCTCCTCAGTTGTTTACCTGTGCGCAATCCTGACAGGCGCTGTCCTCCACTGTCAGACATGATCAGGACATGTGGCCACTGGAAGCTCACTGTCAGTTTGAGCAGGAAATGAGAGAGAAAATGTCTTCCAGGGTGTCTCACCGTATTGAAAGAGACTGAATGAGATGCACTGACATAGGAGGCAGGTGATGTGTTTTTTGCAGGCTTACTGCACAGGCACTCAAAACCAAATGTTCAAGCAGATGTTGAATGAAACATTTAGTCGAGCGTGCAGATGTGCGTGACTTTTTTACTTTAGTTACTGGATAGTAAAAGGCTGCAGATGGGAACTGTGGAAGTTAAAACAAGACAGTGTGATTGTGTGTTTGCTGAGCATTTCCCTTGGAGCTTCTGTCAGCTCTCTCTGCTGTTTCAATCCACATGGTTGTCTGAGATGTGTGAGATGAGGTCCGTTTTCATGTACGGGATGTCTGTGACATTCAGCTTGTTGTTGCAATTCCTCTTTTTTGGCTTTTATTGATTGGAGGTACTATTTTTCACATGATGTCATTTTTTTCACACATCTGTTTGATTTTCTTCTTTTCTCTTTTCCACAGATAAAATGTGACCAGTACTGGCCCAGTCGTGGCACAGAAACCTATGGCATGACCCAAGTGACCCTGTTGGACACCATAGAATTGGCCACTTTTTGTGTGCGAACCTTCTCCTTACACAAGGTAGATCCATAGTTTTTTTTTAACCCAGATATTTACAGCTTCTAATGTATTTTAACAAAGCTGGAAGGACGTGCACAAAATTCCCAAATGTGTCTTAGCCAGTGAATGCAGCTGTTTTATTTCCACTATCACCAAGATTATGATAATCGCGGATAACCAAAATAGCGGTCATCTCATCTGACTGCCGATAAAACAGTGCGCTAATTCATGAAATACATCGTTAATTCATGCAACATGAAGAAGGGCTTATACCAAATGTCTGTGTTTGTATGTGTACTGTAAGATTATGTATGGCAGCCATCAGTCGTTCAGCCCACACTCACTTCAATGCATCGGTTATTGTGTGTCTGCCAAAGTGGGGCACTTAGGTGAAGTGAGCAGAAGAGAAACTCAATATACATAATTGGCAGATTGCTCAAGCTCACACACAAACACACAGGCAGACAAAAGTTCCGACACAAAGAGAATGAAAACGTTCTCGGATTGGAAGTTTTGCGCTTGTAAGCATGGTTGGAAACCATGGCCTGATTCCAAGGTGCTTCTCAAGAGTAGTTAAACTTGCCTTCAAACATCCAATGTGTCAGGCATTTGTCTTTGTTGCTCACATTTACATTTGTAATCAGACAGCGTCTCGTTTGCTCCGCGGTTGAGTGGAGCATCAACAAGAGAGTGGCGCAGGCGTGTGTGTGTGTGTGGCCACATCCATTACTTTTTGTTGTGCATGTTAAATTCTATAAATAACATTTAAAATGTGTTTTTTTTTTTTTTTATGAATGGGAACGGATTTGTAAATATTCATGTTTAAAATGAAATGTTACTTATATACAAGAATATTGGTTTGTGTTTGTCACACTGAAAATTATGTAATGGTAATTTTCATCACTGCGGTATACATGATAATCAGTAATCATAAATCATTTAAAGCTTCAGACGGTCTCGTTACATTGGGGATATTATTGTGTTCATAAGCAGCATTTTAATGATTGGACAGTTTCAGTCTTTTTTTACAAGTTTATAGAATAGTCCATAAGTAGGGAACAGAAATGTATTTGACAGATTTCTCTTCCCCTGCAAACACAAAAAAATTAATGTTGACACTACTTAACAGGTTACCCTGGACTGATTTATTTTTGATTGAGTTTGAAATTCTGATTTAAAATAAAATAAAATAAATTTATATTTGGCAAGACTTCCATAATTCTACGCAAACACTCGCGCGTATGTTAACCATATCCCAATTTCTAACGAAATGCACTTGAAAAGACAAAAAGACTCAATGAGAGATCAAATTTAAGTTTAATTAAAGTAGACGTCTTACACACACATTATCACACGGAGTGACCTTGCTTTAATTGGATCTGTGCAAAGACATATTGCATAGAATCTGAGCTCATTTCATCCCATAGCGCTGTGAGGAAAAAAAAAAAGATTTTGATGGATTTGTGTGTTTAGGTAGTAGAGAGTGACGAGAAAAACACATCCAAAGATGTGGCTCGGGTCAATATCCGTATGTACGTATGAGTTTCCAGCAGTGATGCAAAAATGTCCCCTCACGAGCAGCAACCGAATCCTTGTCACGTTTTTGCTGGTAGGCTCAGCAACAAAATCAGGGAGTGTCCAAAGAAAACCCCATAAAAATAAGAACTAGGCCAGTTTGCTTTTAATTACCACATTCATTTATTCATGTATTCAGCAAGGGGGGGGGCTCTGTCAGGAAAGCAGAAAGCCTGCATTGAAATGCAAACAGTATCTCCATAAGAGTAGAAGAGAGGAGGACAGAACGACGAAGGGTTTTCTCTTCACTCCTACTGCGCAAAGGCACTTTCTCTTGATGCTTTTTTTTTCCAAGTGTTGTTAAAAACAACTGTATTTTTACCAGAATCATCAAAGACACGCTCCACTTTTTATAGTAACTGTAAGAAAAAATCGAATGTTGAAAATGCGACCAACAAAGTCATTGTCAGTAAAATAAGCTAAGTCAGGTTTGTAAAAGTGCTGCACGCATTTCTGAACAGGGTGAGTAGCCTCAATTGGGGAAAAAGTATCTTGCCCTTTTTAACACAACTGTCTGTGTTTTCTTCAGAATGGATCCAGTGAGAAACGTGAGGTTCGCCAGTTCCAATTCACAGCGTGGCCTGACCACGGTGTGCCAGAATACCCCACACCCTTCTTGGCCTTCCTCCGTAGGGTCAAAACCTGCAACCCGCCTGATGCTGGACCCATCATCGCCCACTGCAGGTCAGCAAATCTATCTATCTGCATCTCCCTTTTTTTCCCCAACAAGATATTCAAGTTCTATACTTTTGTTATAGAATAAGACAAATTATAAATGTGTCTAATGTGAGCGACTCTTCCTAAGTGCTGAAAAAAACCAAAAGATTTGATCCGCATCAATTCATTGCTTAAGATTAAAAAAAAATGATAGCTGCTAAACAGTTACTGAAAGCTGGTATATTGCGCATTTTTTTATCATTTGAAACACTTTTGTCTGAATAACTTATGTGGTATCATTTTTTTTAAACATACACATCCTGTGCATACATTTTATTGGACTGAATTCATTTAGGGAATTAAAGGGGAAGTCAGCCTAAAAGAATTATTTGCAATAACATTTTCCATACTCCTTCACTAGTCTAAACATGGCATTCTGATTAGTATGGCATGGGACAGCCATTTTGTCTTTTCTGTCAACTGAAAATGACATCATCAGTTAATGACCGATCACAACTCACCTGTTTTTCTGAAGCTGAGTCATGATTGGTTGTTAGCTGACCCTAGAGCAACTGTGATGTCATTTTCAGTCAAAAAAAGTGACAAAATGGCCGCCCAATGAGGTGGCTAAAAACAGGTGGATTTGACTGCTTAAGTCATGTTCCGCGAATGCAATATTAATCAAAATGCCATGTTTAGGCAAGTGAGGGCATAGAGAACATATTCTTGGCAAGAACATTTTTGGGTTGACTTCCCCTTTAAATACTATAACCAACATATTGCGAAATGTTGCCATTAAGTGCTGCAAATTTCCTAGTGAACAAAATGGGATACCTCCTCCTCCTGTATGGCATATTATGAATTAAATAATACACGTCGAAAAACATTCTCAGTCTTTCTTGGCTGTTGCAGATCGTTCCTCTCTCCAGTGATCACATCATCTTCCTCTTCAAAGCACCACTTTTATTCTGCTCCCATTCTCTCCATGTCTGTCTCTTGTTTCCCTACGCCGTCAAAAAGACTCACCCTAATCCGATCTCATTTTTCATGTTTCTTCCTCCTTTTTTTTTTTTTTTGCCCTGTAGCCTTTAACAAATTATAGTTCTCAAAAAGGCTTATTCAAAGCCATCCTTTTTGTCAAGATAAGAAGACCCCAATCAATCTGAAGCGTTACACTAAAAAACTGAAATGACAGCTTGTGTACGGTCTACGTTATTTTTTTTAATGCATTTTTAGTGCATTCGGTCACTATCAGAATAGACTCACAGGACATTATATTAGGTGACGTGTACTCCATGATCAAATACAGTACAATACAGTAGCTGTCTAAAAAAATTACGCCTTGAAGAAGGAAATAATTTAGCGACTGAGAATACGTAATATTTTTTTATTATTTTTGCTGCAGTTTGTACTGTATCATACTGTACTTAATACTTCATGTGCTGTAAATGGGACAGCTATCTGCCTTGAACCCTTGGTTTGAGAGACAGCCAAATGATAGAGTGATTGGGGCTGGGATGAGGCAACATTGCCTTCGGCCTTCAAATTACAAATACTAATTGTTTTTTATTGCCCTCCAATGAAAAGCTTGTGGAAAGTTTTTTCACGATTGTTCATTTTTAAATACATTTAAAAACGTTTTTTCTTCGTAGAGCATCAATATGCGGTACTCATGCATTTATTTATTTATTTATTTTCTCCTCTCCGCAGCGCCGGTGTTGGTCGGACGGGTTGTTTCATCGTCATCGACGCCATGCTCGAGCGAATCAAGCACGAGAAGACTGTTGACATCTATGGCCACGTGACTCTGATGCGCTCGCAGCGCAACTACATGGTGCAGACAGAGGACCAGTATAGCTTCATTCATGACGCATTGCTAGAGGCGGTGGCCTGTGGCAACACTGAGGTGGCTGCCCGCAGCCTCTACTCCTACATTCAGAAGCTGGCCCAGGTGGAGAGCGGCGAGCACGTCACTGGCATGGAGCTCGAGTTCAAGGTACGGGGATGTCACCGGAAAAGCATTGATATTTACCCTTGAATAAAATGCAGGGAAAGCATTTTGAATTGGTGGCTCTATATAAGGGACAGAAGTTCTAATTCAGGGTTGTCAAACATACAGCCTGTGGGCCAGATAAAGCCCAAAAACAAGTTTAATCTGGCCCGCGAGAACATTCGGTGTGTATAAAAATAAGTATGGCCTGCCCCAAAT
This sequence comes from Idiotropiscis lumnitzeri, assembly GCF_059441095.1. Taxonomy (NCBI): domain Eukaryota; kingdom Metazoa; phylum Chordata; class Actinopteri; order Syngnathiformes; family Syngnathidae; genus Idiotropiscis; species Idiotropiscis lumnitzeri. Next base: position 9,152,180 of record NC_142403.1, on the reverse strand, counting down.
TCGCCAAATGGCCGATGTTAGTTGTGGTCAAGTAAGATTCATTTGTAAACTTAAATCAATGAACTTTTACCATATCCTCAGATCTTTTTTTATGTGAAGTAAAATTCAATTTCGTGGTTAATCCGTAAATTTTTCTTTGAAAGTGTTATTCTTACAGGCAATGCTAAAATTAGTAAAGAAAGTTGAACATGGAATTGGCCTGGATGTCACTATTTAAAACATACCCTTAAGTCTCTGGAAAAAAAAAGATACTACTACACAAACCAAACATAAATGTCTTAAATATGACACATTCAACTACTGGTAACACCAGGATAGCATGCAATAGCGAAGATCTGCGTAGTATTGACACCAATTGCTTTATGTTATAGTTCATGATTTTACTGCTCTGGCCCAGTTGGTCATAGATTTTTCTCCATGTGGCCCCTAAGTTAAAAAGAGTTTGAAATACCTGGACTAATTCATTAAAACTAGATGCATGAGAATATTATATTATATCGAATTATGTTCTAGAGATGAATAATCGAGAAAGAAAAACAATTTGAATAAAGCATGATAAAATATTAAAGCATTCTTTAAAAGAAAATGTATCTGTAGACATTTTTGTTAAATATTTTATTTACAATGCTCTACTTTGAATTCACTTGAAATGGGATTAGTGTAACCGTAATGGCAGTATCGTTTCGGAAAGAATTTGAATCATTCCTAATTTTATGGCACTTTCACATTTTGTCTTGCTATTGTACCTTTTTATGTTAAGATCCCGCAAATGGCCTCTGCACATTAGTGTTTCACGATCAGCCCGGCATTATTGGACAAAGTTATGAAGATGCCGTGTCAGTTAACAAGCACGTTTAAAACAAACTGAATTTGATCTGAGACAAGAGTGCTGCTACTGGAAATTTATGGTCCTTTCGTTGTGGAAATGCAGACACTTTAATTGCCACGCGCTTCTGTTTAAAAGAGATTTTGCCAGCCTTGTTTACTTGTCTTTGCTATCGATTTTACAGTATATGATTCCAGATGGACTCGAGCAAACGTTACCATAGATAGAACAGTACAAAAGGCATTATTATGCAGCTACGCACAAGCAAGGCGGCCAGGCTGCATGGAAATCCTCCTCATTGCCAGCTGTTAGAAAATTTAATAGCTAGTAGAACTTTTTGATCTATTTTAAGCAAACGGAGGGAGCGGGGGCTACGCCATCGCTCAGATGGCAGTGAATAAAACAATAAGGAGAGCGGGTGCCTCTTTTCACATTGTATTTGCAAGTCTGTCTCTGTAAATGTGTGCCGCACTTGGTAGCGTGTTCCGCAAGCATTTGTTAAGTATTGTTACTGTTTGTTTTTTTGGAGTTGCCAAGCTAACATATGATACAAAAGCTTAAATGACGTTTATAAAAGAACATTACATTCTTTGAATCATTTAGTTTGTTAATATTTTAGTATTAGTATTTACTTCAATTGCTTGGCTAAAATTTCAAGTCAATTTTGAAGCGTCTCAGAATTTAATAACAATGTTATTTTTATAGTCAGTAAATATCTGCTTGGTAGCAAAAAAAAAAAGAAAAATCCTGTTACATCTACCATCAACTTGTCAGTTCTTAACTGCTGACTTCCAATTACATCCATTTTAAATGTTAATTTGAGTGTAACGCTCAAGTTCGTCATCCTCCCATCCGCCATCTTATCAGCATGGCATCCCGCCAAGAAACAATAACCGTGCTGGTGTGTTTCCACTTAGCGAGGCACAGTCGTGATGGAATCACCGTGTGAGTAACAGATGATAATGCTGAGCTGGTGTCAGGAGTTGAACAGTGGATAATCATGTTCACGCTGAAGTCAATATTAAGTAAGAGAGGTGGAAGTGAAGCAGGCTGCGGGGTGGTACATTATTGAGGGTGATGGCTATGAATGATGAATAAAGAAACAATTGCAATGAGCCGAGGGGAGACTCCAAAAAAAGATGAAAGCAGCAGTTGTTGCTCTTGTATGTCAAATTTAGGTTGCTAGTGGAGCGTTAAAAAGAGAGGGAGTGACTTGCACTTAAATGCAAGTACTGTACATGCACAGGATTGAAGATTTTTCAGGAAAAGCAAGTATACAATTAAGATGACTGTCATTTTTGTATTTCTATTTCAACAATTATTGCCAAAAGGTCTAATCTAATCCGTGTTGCAACATGCCACGCCTAAAGCTTAACCCAGTCTACTGTGCTATAAATGGAAAGGAATTGGCATGTCATTTTCGAGATCCATGCTTCTCTGCTCTGTTGCATGGAGAGTTTGGCCAGTGCTGGATCCGACTCACATCCACACTGTAATGTTTGGTGATATAGCTGAGGGCCTGTGTAGTGCTGCCAGGCCACCTCAAGCCCATCCAGCTCCCCGGTGGAGTGCTGATCAAAGGCAAGGCCGAAGCAAGAGGGATGAAGGGGTGGCAGAAGGAGTAAAGCCTGAATGAAATCCAAGTGAATAGGTGTTCGTCATAAAGGGGGGAGAGGAGAAATGCGGCGATTTAAAAATCGACCCTGTTCGCATAGAAATGCCAGAAGAACATAACGCACTCGCACAGGCACAAAAGGCATTGTTTGAAGAACATTTTGTGGACTTGGACGGTCACATCAAGCGTTTTGAAAGCCGTTTATCTTACATTCTTCTGTCAAGTGAAATCATTTTTTTTGTGCAGCTGGCACCTCTGTGACTCCTTGTGCAGCGCTACCCACTCAAAACCTGTTATCGACTTGATCCTTTCGAGTATTTTGAAGGAAGCATATTACAGACATTTCATTATGACGCCTCGGAACTGCTTTGATATGTCACAAAGGAAATTAGAAACACGTAAGAAGCAACTCACAATGTACATACGGTATGATAAAATGTCTTGGTTTGGACGAGCCATACGTATTTAAAGAAACTTGGATGGGCCAATGGTAGCGTAGTTGCTCACATACAAAACTTATTCTAGGTGTCTTCAAGAAATGGCCCTGGTGTGTTCATCTTGATAACATGGTTGCTTTTGTCAAAACACCCCCAAAAAAATGAGAATTAAACACATTATTACGGAAACTGTCTTGTCATGGTGAAATTGGCTTATTTAAGAAAATATCTGTCTCATGCTATACACTATCGCTCAAATTGTGTCAGTGCGTCCCCGCCAGCAGTGTTCGCAGTGGTCGACTGCTTCCGTCTACAAGTAGAAGCAAAGTGTAGAAAACAATCGCCCCAGACAAAAATAAAGCATTATTCTGTCACGGATGTTTAATTTCCATTGCCATTATTAAGCCACACACTGTAAACTTTTTGATTAGATTTGACAAATTCCACACGGATGACACGATTCTTGCAGTCATTCAATGGATAATTGTTGGATCATTTGTAACCTTAGTCTGAATATCCCTCTGCAAGGCTTTTTTCTTTTTTTTTTTTTTTGCATACATTGCAACAATTATCAAAGGAGAGAGCGACCCACTTTTTAAAGAGTTTGTTGTTTCTTTCGTTCTTTATCTACAAGCTTGTTTATGTGTGTTTGTGTTTGGCATAGATCCCCGCAACAGATATCGACCTCCCCGGACTCCATGATTTACAAAAGAGGAGAAACATATTGAATTACCGTGTTTTCTGCGGAATGCAGACTTAATAAGCAGTGACCCTTTAAAAGTGTGGCAACATTGCGTTTTAACAATCAGATTGGTGATCAGATGCATACAAATATCTTTTCTATATTATCTTTATCTGCCCTTTTCTCTTTCATCATTTTAAAATGACCTTGCTCTCTGCCAGTTTTCATTTTTCTGACTGTGTTTTTATTTATCAACTTCTTTGACTGTTCTTGACCGCTGTTCATTTATCCGTATATTCCTCCATTTTTTTATTTTTTTTGCTCTTGCCAGCGTTTGGCCAACTCCAAAGCCCACACGTCACGCTTCATCAGTGCCAACTTACCCTGTAACAAGTTTAAGAATCGCCTGGTGAACATCATGCCCTACGAGACCACACGTGTCTGTCTGCAGCCAATCAGAGGCCTGGAAGGATCTGACTACATTAATTCCAGCTTTATTGATGGATACAGGTAAGAGGATGTTTCAGCAATAATGGGTCATGCACAAAGTTTGCATTAGTGCCAGGATGGGATGGTTATACAGTGGAACCTCTGAACTCAAATTCCTTCAATTTAACCATTATAAAGCATTAAAAAAAGTTTTATTTACTCCCTAGTCCCTGGCACAATACAGACAAAAATTAAATTATAGTTTTGGTTGAGTTGAGTTGAGTTGCTGACGGCTCATTGGAGAAATCCAAAACTATTTGTGCACTTTGCAAAGCCAAATTCAACTACCATATTATTTGTATATCTTTGGAACATCTTTCAACAGTTGTATTTTACCGGAAAATAATTCTATTCAGGTATCAAACAAAGGCATTAGAGCAGTCTTTGAATTAAAATATAGTTAAAAAAAAAATCCTACTTGAAATCCAAGATTTTACTCAAGTAAATATCTGTTACAAGCCTCGTAGAAAATTGTCGTTGAAAAATCTGATCAATCACGATAAATTACGGAAAATTTGTGATAAATACTAATGACTGGATTTCATCACTGGGCTTTTTTGTTTTGTCTTTTATTTGTTGACGTGATTGTCAATCAATTTAGATATTCTTATCCTATTAATGAATTGCATCTATTTTAGTTTTTGTTTTGGTTTCGTCTGGAAAAAAGATATTTGTGATGAAATAAATGACAATTTTTTTGTCAACAAAATTAACACTGATATGTATGTATTTATAAATACACAATCACAGATATATGTTATTTATAAAATGATACACGTAACAGAACATGCAACTGTTTTTCCATAGGCAACAGAAAGCCTACATCGCCACACAGGGCCCACTGGCGGAAACTACAGAGGACTTCTGGAGAATGCTCTGGGAGAACAACTCCACCATTGTCGTCATGTTGACCAAATTGAGAGAGATGGGAAGGGTATGACATTAATTCACACTCTCAAACCACTGTGTCATTGACATGATCAAGACAATTCAATGAAGTCACCATTAAATATCTTCATCTGTTGATACAGGAAAAATGTCACCAGTATTGGCCAGCAGAGCGCTCTGCTAGGTATCAATACTTTGTGGTGGACCCCATGGCTGAGTACAACATGCCTCAGTACATCCTACGAGAGTTCAAGGTCACAGACGCCAGGGTAAGATGATCAGGACCGCAAATCAAGATCGGTGTCTCCAGGTTTTTTCGGGCCCATAAGCGGGAAAACCCACACGGCAAAGGTGGCCTATTGTTGAAAATAAATATGCTGGGTTTATTCTGAGCCCAATTACGTGGGATAATTTCAAGCGGCAGCAGCACTGCAGCATCAACGTAAAACTGCTTCTGTACTCCAACTAGGCAGACATAGGCAATGATTTCCCTAGCTGCGTGGCAGCTAGTTAGTTAAATGTCTCCCCTGTTGGGAACAGGACATGTTGAGCATGTCATACACCCCTCACATGCATGTGTCATATTGCAAAATGCACATAATCATGCACACATACATCGTGGTAATTGTGTATGAATGCAGCGCGAGCTGGTCTGCCAGCAACATTCAACCATCCAATTATTTGTATTCAGATCCATGAACTCTGCAGTACATGAAAACGATGCTGATGCTATAGAAAATATTTAAAATCTGAAGATAAAAGGTAAACAATAGCAAATTCGTTTCAAACCATTTTAAAGCATCGCAAATGTAAACTGCACCAACATTTGGTTTTCGTTTGGTCCTGCCCCTCCACAGTGTGAGGGGGAAAAAATATCCTAAAATGTAGTCATTTGATTTTTTTTTAACTTTGCTAAGTAACAAAAAAATCACATATTAAATACACAAACAGAATTTCCTTAGCAGGGTCTTGAATTTTGTGAGAAGAGCAGCGGCTAACTAACACGGGTTCACATCATCAATGTGAGAGACAAACCACCATGAGGGAGCTTGAAACTAAAAGTGCCAGTCATTTTTATCAAGAGGATAAATCTGCGGGCATCGTAGAGAAGTGCTTCAATGCACATGTGAGCCAAATGTGTATAGGTTCTTTGATTTAGGTTCCGAAAAACATTGGCGCCAGTGGGAATAAACTAGAATTAACCCCATCTATGTGCTTACATATTTGTTTGATTAAATGGGAGTATGCTTGCACACATTCCGTTGCAAAGTAATAGAACGGCGAGAACGCCTCAACACTCACATCTCGCGAGCCAGTCACGTATTTAATCACACAATTTGACACGCGGCGTGAGCCCCCAGGTTGTGTGTTGAAACCCCCCACCCACCACCACCACCACCACCACTTCCTCTCCTTACTGAGCACGTGGCCCATTGTGTTGTCTTTGCCTCCTTCGCTTTATTTTTAATCCTCCTACTGAGGCGTAATGCTTTGCAGATGAAAGACAAAGGGCAAAAAGAAAGAGAACATGCTATCCGTTGCAAAACATGAAGACAAACATGACATGTACAAAACCAGGTGGCTTATGCCGATTACTGCGATACGATCGTTGTATTAAAACATGTGGAATGAACGCTTTTGAAAACAACAGCCAATGTTCTGGATTTTATTATATTATTATGAAAGTAATATAATGGTAAATTGACAAAACGAAAAAAAAAACATATTTGTTTGCATATGTGTACTGGTACCATCTGAACCTCTGGAGACAATTCCAGCAACGTGGTTGACAGAAGCAGGGACATGAGTTTCTATTTTCAACATCTAAAGCCACATCTTGCTCAACTAGTCATCTAAGTCTTGCTTCTTAAACCTCCACGCCTACCCCCAACTCTCATCCATCAAATTGTGCTATCGATCGCCCCACAGGATTATACTTTCCTACACGCGGCCGGGGACAAGACGCGTGTCATGCCAATGCGCTATTGATTGGCGTCAAGTGGGAGCCATCACACACGACACACCAACAAAAACAGCAGGGGACAAAACGGAGGCAATTGGGGAGACCAGGATACATTTCATTAGAAAACACTTTCAACATGTGCAATTGCACGATGTGGGTTTCATTTTGACAAAAAAAAAATGTTTTATGTCTTTTTTTTAAACTAATATATACGTGTGTTTTTATGTAGCTATTATCCCAACATTCTTGACTACTCACTTCTCCCATTTCTTTTTGTCAGGATGGCCAATCCAGGACAGTAAGGCAGTTCCAGTTTACCGACTGGCCGGAGCAAGGCGTTCCAAAATCGGGCGAGGGCTTCATTGATTTTATTGGCCAGGTGCATAAAACCAAGGAGCAGTTTGGACAGGATGGACCAATCTCGGTCCACTGCAGGTGGGAGCACTCTTACCTTGAAAACAAAACTACATGGAACCTTAGTTGAACTCTTACTAAAACAATCAAATGTATTTTAAGCTCCAGGTAAGATTTTCTATTCAAGAGAACAAACTCATGACAAACTGAAATCAAAAGATAGTCCCTTTTTTATTTCACCAACATTATGGCCTACTTCCTTCCTGTGGCGTCTCTTCACAGCATCACCAAGTATTATTCTCACTCCCTTTTTGCCACGGTAATACTGTAGCCCTCCACAGGCCCATTTCTTTCATAATTGATAAGGCTGAGATGCTGCTTGGCATTTGCGAAGAGGAGGAACATGAAATAAAACAGCCATTCTTTTTGTTTTTATGATCCATGATGGAGTCTAATACCTGGGGTGTAGATTCCAAGGTAACCTACATCATTAACTCGGCTTGCTGGACTTGGGGAGGAACTGCTATTTGCTTGTGGTCATGATCCAAAACTCGGATTATTTATATTTAGCGATGGGCCTTGAGATAGAAAATGGGCAACCCTCATCTCCTGGTGATTGTTTTTATGAAAAATAAGAACAACTTTTTTTTTACACTGAAAAATGCAAGGCGACGTGCTAAATGTGTTTCCAAAAATATTTTTCATTGCGTATGATATAATATAGAAACCATGAAAAATGACAGTATTTTAATCCTAATGTGTTTTGAGAAACCGCTATCCTCCAATTTGATTTCTTGCATGTGAGCCGTTTTAGGACAGCTCCAAAGTCGATGATCAAACGCATTAACATTCTGACTCACTTTCATGCTGTCACATAAATATGTTTTACTTTTCTAAAAGAGGCATTGGAGCTTGTCTTTTTTTTTTTTTTTCCACGTCTGTGTCACACGGGTGCAATGACATCATCAACATAACATCACCTTTCCCCATATTTTGAAGCTGATGTCACCAACCATCAAACGGCCTGCTGAGACTTTGTCAGGGGAGGTTTTGTTAATGCCATTTAAAGGAAAATCCATAACCATATAATAGGCCCACGGTTTTCTAAACTATCAAAATAAAATATGACACAAAGTGCATTTCTTTTTACGGAACTACTATAATCCCTTGACTAGCACTTGCTTTGAAGCTTATGTTTTCATTGCTTTCATAAAATGAATTATACAACACTACTTTTAGCCTATGTGAAAAGGTGGGCTAAGAAAAAAAAATTCCAACTTCAAAAAGAGATTTCACTTTTTAACACAATGACAAGGTGGTCTGCCTTTTGCACAAGGTCATTCCAAGATAATATATAGACTGGGTGACGAGTAACTTCCTAAAAACTCCCCTCAATCTCTTTGAAAGTCTTCGATACGAGACAACCACCGTTTGATTTCTAAAACCGGACAAAAAGTTAACATGCAACCTCAATTCGTTTATGTTTTAGGATAATACGAGAATTGTTTTTGCATCCAGCTCCTTTTTCTTTTTTAGAGTATGTGTCATTCAGCGTTTGATACCCAGATTGGTTTCTTTGCAGCCACCTTGCTTTGTCATCTCTTGCTTGAAGGCTTTGTCCTCTTCCTTTAGTCGGCGCCTTCCTCATCTGTCATCCCAATTTCTGCTTCCTAATCCTCTGCTCCACTCCCTCATTTCATTTCGATCCACTCATTCTCCCAGCCATCCTTTATTCCGTTCCCACCAAGCCCTCCACTTCTCCTCCGCCTCCACTCTTTTTCTTAGCCACTATCTAATGGACCTTTGTGCGTTTTGTCATTAATTGCCTGATTACGTTCTGTGAATGGGGGACTCCAAATCCTCTCAGTCGGCCGCGGCTGGTCCACCCTTTCGTATTTGGCGAGTGGATGCAACCGGTGAGAGAGGCGCACTCGGAAGAGGCGTTTGAGTCCGCGTGACAAAGCTCTGATCGACTCCCTGGAAGCGGCTTTGGGTGGCCTAAGCGATACAGCAGGAATGAAAGTCAGGGAGGATGTGCGTGGGTGGCCGGAGCGATGGGTCAGCTCAGAACAACTATGTTTGATATCATAAAGATTTTTTTTTTTTAATGGTACCAAAACACTTTGGTCTGAGTTTTGTTCTCTGACAGGGACACACACAGACATGCCCACGAGCACGTCAGCCATCACTTTCGTTGATCAGTCAACAAAATAGCTTTAGCATTTGGAGGAAGCCCAAATAAAATTGTTGTCATGTCAATTATTGTTCCATTGGTGGAGTGGAAGTCATTTCACAGTAAAGCAGCTTAGAGAGGCAGCTTTGAAGTATTTACGGATTCCAGTTTAAGACTCAAGACTGTATTTCTGGACAGCAGCTGCAGCCAGAAAAAAATGCCAAGATGGTTTTGTTATTTTTCTGACAATGAGATTGGTGGCATCCTTGTCATCATTGTTGTGACCTTGCTACTTGATTGATGGTAATCAAAGTTTTTAGTTTATCAGCCCAAAAAGTGCACTTGCACAACATGCATTTTAGAAGGCGTGAAATATTCAGTTTGATTTGCTAGAGCTCCTGATGTTGCAGTTCTCATGTTGCGGCTTGCCCTTATTGTATATCCATAGGCCGAAATGTGATTTCTGTGATTTTCTAAATCATTGTGGTGTTGTGTTTTGTAGTGCTGGTGTGGGCAGGACTGGCGTCTTCATCACCCTCAGCATCGTCCTGGAGCGAATGCGTTACGAAGGCGTTGTTGATATCTTCCAGACGGTGAAGATGCTCCGGACGCAGAGGCCAGCAATGGTCCAAACTGAGGTAACACACACACACACTCCCATAAATCCTTTTGCTATCAACGTTTAAGGCATAACTACAATATATGAAACAACTCAAAAATGAAATAGTTTTCAATTACTGAAAAGATTTCAAAGCCCAACTTTCATGAAGATAATATGAACGCCTGCTTTTTATCTCTAATTACATTTCCCACTCCCAATTCAATAACTAGCTACTTCTATTACGATATACACAATTAACATCTCACCAATGGCATCACATTGGTTTAACGTGGTCTATATTCTTGTAACTCAATCATTTGCTTTTTGTTCCCGTAAATCTCTTGTGAATTGTAATTAAGATGGCACTTTGAAATTCATTGTGTTCATTGGCTTGTAACACGAGAATTTTTTTTCTCATTACCATGGCAACTCAATATGACCTATTTTTGTGATCTAAGATATTGGTGTACCATCCATGACACACACCTCTCTTGAGAACACCTGTGCATAATTAAATTAAATAATTAATTAATTAAGGTTGTGTGCGATGTGTGTACATACATATCCTCGATTATTTAGCGCCTAAGTCATTTTTGTGTCTGTTTCCTTCAGTTTAATGTTCGTCCGTTATTGGCTATTCACCAGACGGTTGGATTTAAACAAATTATTAATGAATGGAATTGTAATATGCAATATAAAAGGTTATGCCCTCTGCGGGGAGTCTAATTAAACAACCTGAACATGCCAGCACCTCATATTCAGCCCTCTCAACCAGTGGGGGATAAAACCGCGTGTTCCAGAGGCAGTTTGACGGCATCTCATTAAACAGGAAGTGCAGTTGGTTTCAAGCGGTCCTTGATGCCTCGCTGCCCTGACACTGGGTACCTATCTTTAGACAGCATTTACTGGCTTCAAACGCCGCCTGCGTTGCGGCAGGTTAACAGAGCGCCGGCCCACCTGGGACCTGCTGACCACCTGCCTCTGAACAGAATGTGCATGAATGTCCTCAACTTTGTTTGAGGGCAGCTAAATTTAATTAAAGTTGAGTGGAACTAGCTATTAAATGACCTCGGCAAAGTTTCTACTTTAAAAAAAAAAATAAGTTGGCTATGCAATGCATTAAATGTCTCTCCTGACATAATCAGCAATAAAAATGGCTGTTTTTAATAACATGGCGATCAAAGCTTTGCTCAAAGTACTGTGGAGATTATATTTCTGATATCTTTTTTTTTTCTGCCTCTGTGTTCTTCTACAGGATGAGTACCAGTTCTGCTATCATGCCGCTCTGGAGTACTTAGGAAGCTTTGATCACTATGCAACGTAAAAAGCCATCTCTTTCCCCCATGAGTCCTGTCAGCCCCTCAACAGTCTCCTGAGCCATAGAAACTTGAATTGTGAAACGATGGTGTCACAACAATAACACCACTCTTCATTCAGACGCATTAAAACAAGATATCCGATTTTTTGACGCCACTCCAACCAGAATCATTTCAATCGGGCCAAGATAGCTCAGCTCAGACTCCGCAGTCAAGAAAGAAGAGCGTCAACCCAGAAGCATTGGCTCAAGCTGTGGCGGCGATCCAAGTGTCCGACTTTTTACCTCACCTCAAGTGTTTCCATACAGACATTGTAAACATTCACTGAAATGTCACGCAACAGATGAAGTACAAGGCAAATATCAATGAGATGGCTGTAGCCAAGGTGGAGTGACTTTCTCTCGTGATTTTTGCTATTCCTGGATGACAAGGAAGTCCTGAGTATCCCCCGCCCACCTTCCAACGTATTTTGCGAGTCATATTCAGAGAAACGACCAAATTGTGGTTGAGAAATGGCCGTTTCGCCCTCCCAAACGCCAGTCGACGGCAAGCATGACGACAGCGTAATCGGGTCAGCAAAGAAACAGCCGCGCTAATGATGAGCAATGTTTGTTTGAAGAAAGTGTGACAGTACGTCTCACATCGCATGATCAGATGGGAAGTTGTCAGGACGAACGCAACATCACTTCAGATGGGTTCGCTCACCGATGGGAACCTCTTCGGAGAGTCACAAGAGAGCTGTGGGAAGCTGTGCCTGTAAAAAGAAGCAATGGCTTGGTCGTCTGTGACCCTTTTTCATTTATTTCTGTTTTTTTTTCCAACTTTGGGGTTGCAATCCATTAGAAGACATACATCGGGTGAGAAGATTTGCAACAAATTGGAAAATCCGGCAAAGATGGGCCACAAAGCCTTTCTTTGTGTACAGTGACAAATGTTCATCATCAATATTTCAATATCTTTTTTTTTGTTGAGTATTTTAAACCAAACATGCTGCTTATCTCATTAAAGTGTGACTCTTAAAGTACGTTTCATTTTAAAAGACACCTAAAAAATATATATAAAATTGGGCCTCCTTCAATTACAAAGCCAGGTGTTTGAAACATTTCCTTTAAGATCCACTGTACGCTCATTTGTTGGATTAAAAAAAACCTTTGCGGGTGATAAAAGCAGAGCTTGTTAGCGCTCTTTGCTACGAGGAAAATCTTTGGTACAAGTAACTTGCACATGGTTAAGAAAAAGAACTTGAACAAAGTCGCCGCCAAAAAACTGCAGGTTGGATTTGACGCACTAATTTAAATGTGACTCCTGAAGATCAGCTCAGTGGGCTTTTTTTTTTTTTTTTTTTTTTTGAGGTATCAATGCTTTGGTGTGTGCTTCTTTGGATTCTGTGAAAGGTTTCCGAAAAATGCGCACAAAACAACCAGAGCGATGGACAGAACTGTGTGTAATCTTTTTGTATTTCCAAAAAAGCCTTATTGTTATTGTAACATTATAAAAAACAAAACATCAGTGTTGTATTACGATGATTTATTTTGCATTACATAGCTTACTTTTCCTTTTCTTTTTTAACAGAGATGTTGTATCGCATTTTCTAAAAAAAAAAAAAAAAATAGCAAAAGAGAAGTGCTTATTTGTTCATATTATGTTAAAAGACATTCTATTTTTTCACTGTAGAAATCTTCAGTATAACATGTCTGTGTGTATGTGTGCATATATGTACATATATACTGCACACTCACACATTCAGATATATTTAAAAGCAGACTATAAAAATATATCCATCTTAGAATGAATCACTCCTGGTTTTTGTTGTCTTGCCCTATGAGCCCAGTGCTTGAATCTACGATAACTTCCTTTTTGACGTTTTAGCATTTATTTTTTTAAACCCAAGAACATCGCAAGTCTTGCAACAGCAACAAACCTTTATTTGCCCCGTTTGGATCCTCATCCGTGTGCCGGTGAGGATATGCAATGCAGATTAATTTTAAATAGATTTGCGCGTTATTCTTTATTTTGTAGACATTAGGTTTTGCTATTACTTTATTCCTTTTTTTTTTTGCAGCTGAAGAGATACCTGCTCACATAATATCTAACAAATCGAAAAGTATATTTTATTTTTGTTGTTATCTGAATCAGCAGAATTTTACATTGTGTCTTGGTATGATCATGTACAATTTTGGTTTTTAAATACAATGAATTTGTACATTTTTTTTTTTTTTACTTATTACTTTCCAACATAATGTGGTAATTATGTTTTGTTACATATACACAACAATCTACATGTAAATAAACAAATATATAGATTATATGTATTTGTAAATCATTTGACCCTCAAGAGCTTAAAGAAGGCATTGGAACAGTGCGAGGAGTTTTGCTAATCGCAAACTTGATCTTGGTTTCATTTTCCACTCCGAGAAACAACTTTCTCCAATCCTGCTCCGTGGCCTTTAACAGGTACCATTTGTTTCTTTCTCTGCTTTTTATTTTCTATTTGCAGTCCAAATTGGAAGCACCTGATCTCACACACCTCAATTAAGGCATAAAAGAAGGCAAATGTGCTTGTCAGCTCACAAAGGTTCCCAATGAATCTCAGTTTATGTTCAGTTGCCGTTACAAATAAATCCACATCTAGTTTGGTTGAAAATGTGCAAAGTGTTTTTAGACATTGTACGTGCAAGCATTGCTTTTTTTTTTTTTTAAATGGGATGCAGAAAGAAATCAGGAGCGGAGTGGAACAAACGAGGGCACAACCGAGACAACCAAAAACTTGCTGCAAAGTCACATTCCCAGCACGACGTTAGAACCGCTGGAACTTTGACATGTTTCATCAAGAACAAAAATCCTTGTTGTGGAACTGATTGGAGCGCCTGCCGAAACTGAAACTGTGGAGGTCTTCGGAAGCTTGTGCAATAGAACCTTTCTGACTCTGTTTCAACACCTGCCACAATCATTGAAGAAAATCTGGGGTGGGCCTAACAGAAAATAAAGAGACTAACAACAGAATCGAGCATTATCCACTACACACTGACAGAATGATCAAGAACTTCAAACTAGTTTTCATTTGTATGAGGGCCAAGTGCTGTCACTTTCAAACTGTTACATCTAACTGAAACATGATTGGTTTTAAGCCACTGTGTATGTAGATATGTTGACTTTGTATTAAAGAAATGTTGTCTGAAAAACGATTTGCCCGGGATTTTTTTATTATACTTGCCAACACTATCTGGAAAGAGATGAGAAACTTTGAGCAGGGGGGAATTGAAAATATTTGAGATTGACATCAAAGATGAATACGAGAAAAAAGCTCAATTTAAAATCTGCATTTTCAGGGACTTGAAATGATCAGTTAGTTTTGTTCGATGACACTCCACTTTTAAGATGAGAAAAATCAAAGAAAATAGCAGATGTCATGATCGATTGTTTGCCGAAGACTTTGTGAACAAAATGACAGAATCCACACCAGAATTGGAAAGCCAAGGTGGATTTCGAAGGGAAGTACGGAGACAAATCTCGAAAATTGTGGGCCAAAGATTTATGCACAGATCAGGCGCGGATAAACCATAACCAAAAGAATATAGAAAGCTAAAATCTGGAGGAAGAAAGGCTCTGCTCATATCTCCTTTAGGGAACGGCTCCCTAATCTTAATTTATGATAGAACACATGATGACAGCAGCAAGACAAAGCCAATTTTAAAAAGACAAAGACAAAATCAAACTGACTGGGATATTCTTTGTCATGCAGCAGGATAATGATGCAAAAGTTACTGCCCAAAAAAGGAGTTTATCAGGAAGATTTAAGACTGCTCATGCCAATATCCCGACATAAACCCGATAGAGCATTCATTTTACATGCTAAAGAGCAGAGTACGTAAACTGAGAGAAGCTGTGATCAAAACCTCAAATAATTATTGCAATAAAATCTTTTGCAATACTTGTACATTTTAACTAATAATGATCTTGTCTAAATTGTTCATCATATGCTGATGTACACGTACGTTTGAAATAAAAGCTTTAATTTCCATAGCTTGTTCTTAATTCATTTTTTGCTGTCAAAAGAATGTTTTTGGTGTACAATAAATTAAAAAAAAGAGGAAAAAGGAATTGGCTTTACTGTTTAAATACTTCAGAAAATGAGTGTATATATGTACTTTGCATAGCTAACCGTTTGAATCTATGTGTTGACATATTAGGGACGCTTTAAAAATATATTGGCTTATGCAATAGGCTACCGTTTAAAAAAAAAATAACACTTGTGTTCTCACTAATGCATTGTCTAAATCTGTCATCTGGGAAAGGTTCCAGCTTATCCTTGAATCTAATGAGGACAAGCGCTATAGAAAATGAATTGTTGGACCAAAGAATATGCTAGTCCCAAACCCCCTAATGACAGTACATTGGAAATTAAGGATAACCGTCGTATTATCGTGGCAACTTCATTTGTAAATTTCTACTTTTCAGTTCACTTTGTTGCAGCGGACAAACAATCGTCCACAACTAGGGACGATTTAGTGTTCCGTTAACCTGCCATGCATATTTTGAAATGTGCGACCAAACCGGAGTAAGCTTAGAAAACCCACTCATGCACAGGGGGGGGCATGCAAACTCCACTCGTCGATTCAAAGCAACGACCTCTGCATTGTGAGGCGTTTGTGCTAACCCGTCAGTCACCGTGCTGCCCTCGTCCAAAATAATGTGGACTTAATTAAATTACGACATTTCTCATGAATTTATTGTCAGCCTTTGGCAACAGGCTGTCCATTTTCTAGCGCCACGTAACATACAATAAAGATAACACCGGACATGATTTACAACGCTTTTTACAGAAAATTAATAAATTAGTTTTGTAGTGAGCTTTTCTAGATATGCCAACACGCAAAGAAACTATTCACAACTTAAATTGTAGCAAGGTCCGATTTGTGAAATATCACATTAATAATCCTTGAATAGACACGGTTATAAACATTGTGGAAATGTGATTCGGTTGATACTTCATGCAGGGGTGGCTCTTGTCTAGTGAGGTGCCGGGCAAGGGGCCACCCCAAAAGCCTGAAAAATCTTCAACTATCGAATGACATCTGTCAACAGATATGATGGCATTGCTAACATATCTGGCTCACAGAACTCTCTGACGCGCGCTTTTTTAGCATGCAGCAGCGATTCCTGTGAGCATTTAACCAATCGTCTCGGATGACTTTAACAACCTAATTTATCTAACTTGTATTGTAGCCTCTCAAACTTTCATCCTCTTATCTTGTCGGTTTTGATATTTGGCTTCTTGATCATGTCTTCCCTCGCGTCAAGTGCGTTAAATACGCAAATATCCGATGAAATATCTTTACTGTGATCCCTCAAGGGCAAGCAGCGCTGACTTGCTGCATCAGTCATAATTACGCCGCAGTTTCTATTGCAGGAGCATGCAGGACGACCGATGAAGCAAACAGATGGTGCAATTTTTATGTTATTAGATTGCCTGATTAGCTGCCTCCTATATTTACCGACCAGCCTCTTGACAAACATACCGGTGTCTCCTTAAGCCCTTCTTCGAGCTGGATAAATGCCATGCACAACGGCTGATAAGGGTGTACCTCCACCTCCTCATATTTGCTCTCTCATCCATCCTCCAGAGAGAGAGGCTCTTCTCCTATCTGTTTACTTGGAAGTTGTACTGTCACAAAGGGGAAAGATATTGATGGCAAATCCCTGTCGCTTTTTTTTTTTCTGGTGTGGAAACTGTGAAGGCTTTTGCAATCTGCTGCAACATTTCTCGACATCACATAAGAGATGTCATTCAAGGAAGGCTAATACACACAGAGTGCCACCCTATCTCAAGGCTGATGATCCTAATTGTCTACTCACTGTGCCGCGTTTCACTCCATTCTTTTTTTAATCGCGGCGAGCCAGCAGGCCGAGCGTTAGGGTTGACGAGGGAGTGAATTAGGGCGACGATTATGCAGTGATTCAGACAGTAGCTCATTAGGACCCAGCTAAGCAAGCAATCAACGAATCGATGTGACAGTGGACCCAAAAGCCACAGAAATGTGTAATAAATGGCAAAGCGATAAATTGGATTATGCACAGCCCCGTGGCCAAGTTCGTTTTGTCGCAGGCGACAAATCAATCCAATCAAATCACGTTCCAAAAAAAAAAAGAGTCAAAAGAAGCAGGAAAAAGGTCGGCCATGGAGGTTATCTGTCACGCAGGGGCCTTGTTAAGGTTGTACTTTTTTTATTTTTTCCCCACTGCTCGTTTCCGTATGGTATTCAAGCCTCTGAAATATTCATGACGCGCCATTAGGCCTTTATGAGCACATTTTATAATAAGACATGTACCGACATTTCAACTCCAGACAGAACAGTAAAAGTGTCACACGGGCATCATGCCTCATGCCTACTGATTCACGAAGAAGCCATGGCGAGCTGGAATGAGAAGCCGAGGTGCACTGATACACAAACTAATGTCGACACCACAGTAGGTGACCATTTTGCATGAATTGGCGGGAAGAAACGAGGATGCATTCACTACAGCTACCTGTCATTGGCATGACTGGAGCACGTGCCACTACCGAAAGAGTCATTAAAATATATTCCTCATTAAAATGCCCCCCCCCCCAAAAGTAATAAATAAAAATTCTACTTAAAATGTGGCCTGTTTCTTATGTGGTCAAAATTCTCTCCCCATGCAAGACTCCAGACCTCATGTTTGTACTCAGGAAAGACTTTGCTGCCACCTGCAGGAATCATGGTGTCATGAATGTCATCACATTTCTAACTAATAATGAGCCATTTCCATTCAATTTAACGCAGATGATGTATTGAACTGTATTATCTTATCCAGAGGCGCTTGTTAATGTCAATTACAATGTTCCGTGGCATGCTTAGTAACGCTTCAACTTACACTCCAATGGACTCAGCAATGTACATCAGTCAGTATGTATCATACAACTGTGTTTGAATGCAGTTTTGGAATTGTTGTTTAAAAAAAAAAAAAAAAGAAGTATCTTTAACGGTTAGATTCTCTGGATGGCCCGAGGATGGTCTGTGTGAAACATCTGCCAGCAGTAAACGGTGGTCGTTCTAAAAGTGTACAGCGCCATGGCTTCTGTGTTTATGTCCTCATGCTGTTATTTCCTCTCATCTGTCTTATGTTCCCCGAGTCCTTGCAGCCTCTCTGTGTCCAACGAGAGTGCTGTCGCTGACAGATTGCTGTCATTAAAATAAAAAAAGGGAAGGAGGCTTTTCTTTCTTTTTTTTTTTTTTTTGCTCCTTTTTCCCTCTTGTGGGCCGCCAAATAGACCTTTGGCGATTTGTCCTCTGGCTGCATTGTTTCAACTCTGTTTACAGAACATCCGATTCTTGGCAATGCCACACGGATCTTACTCGAGAGTTTGTCTCAAAGTATGTCCATATTAATAGGAACGCAATCTATCAAGGGCCAAGGTGAAGAGCAGTAGCCAACATGTATATATTGTCAATAGATTCTTAAGTCTACCTGCTCTTTTTGTGCCTGCATATAAAAACAAGCAACCTTTCTTTTAAAATTTCGACACCAGATAAAGCTTGTTTGAAACCGTCTCTCGCCCTGCAGTCTCCTGAAAGAAAAAGTTAAAAAGTTGCACTCAAACAGATTAGTCTTTAAATTTAGGCTTATGTCTTGAGAAAAGTGTTCTTCTTACAGCTCATTAGCACTTTGGTCTCAAATGTCAGCTAAAATGCTTTGCAAATTGAGGGATAATAGCTTGGTAATGGGAAAGCACAAGAATGATGGCGGGGAATAAAACCTGACAGAGCTGTCTGCGCCATAACACTCTCAAGTGAATAATTCAATAATAATTAAGGACACATGAAACCGCCAGCAACAGAACCATTATAGCTTCCCTGTAAACATGTCCATTTGGACGCAATTAAATCACATTCCGGCAGAGTTAGTGTTTGCAATGCAAGTTTTAGATGCTGAAAAATTGAGTTTAGGCTGGAAAATAAAATAAGGTTGTGAGTGTCATGATGAGCCGAAGAAAGAAACTCTGGCAGATTTAGCTGAGTTTGTAGAATGCACACATCGCCAAGCAGCAATTAGAGCTAAACTTGAATTAATGTGAGTCGTATCAAATAAAAGGTCTGGATCCACGAAAAGTGGGAAAATGATCACGAACAATGTATGTGCTACCCGTACAAGGAAGCGGTGTTGAGTTATATGCTCAGTATTTCAGTGCCAAGCCAGTCGCAGATAATGCAACACCAGGAATTGATCCCCAGTAACTATTTATAACAAAACTACAAATGTTTCTAATTATGTGAAGTATTCCTCAAGGGTAAATGATAACATGTTAATTTTTCAGTTCAACTGTAAGAGAGTTGCATTTCTTTTCCCTACCGTTATAGTTTTCCACTTTCTAAGTTGTAAACCTCAGGTCAGTGATGGTGTCGCGCTTTATTTGTCTGACCTCAGAGCAGGCAGCGTGGATTCAATTTCTGTTCAGTGACGGGGTAAATATAAGCATGAACAGTTCTGTCTCCATGTCCTGTGATTGACTGGTGAGCCGTTTAGGGTCTTGTCTGCCTCTCGCTTGAAGTCAGCTGGGATAGGCTGCTGAGCCCCAGTGACCCTTAAAAGGCAAACCAAGGATGGGCAACATAAAGGAGGGGGCCACAATTTTTCATCAGTGCTGCTCACATAGGACCACGCACTTCCTAACCAGATTCCAAAAATAATTCTAGGACAAAAGATTAACTGTTCTTATCCGAAAACAAAAGGCTGAATGCAAACAACAATATATTATGTATATTTTTTCCAATGCAAGTATGACAAATTTTTGCATGGAAATCAAAGAGAGCACAAAACTACCAAACAGCAAATCATGCAATAGCTAATTTTGTGTATTTTTTTCATATAAATCAATATATAATATAATATAAATCAGGGAAAATGTTAATCTTGTTGAGGTACTATGTTTGTCCCGCATATAATTCCAAATTAGCCCCAAAAAATAAATAAATATAATAATAATTATATATATATATATATATATATATATATATATATATATATATATATATATATATATATATATATATATATATATATATATATATATATATATATATATATATATATATATATAAACAATAAAACTATGAAAAAATGACTTTTGCACATTTGCACTAGTGTGTGGGTGCGTGTGTGTGTGCGTGTATGCAGGAACTGAAAGCAAGCCTTGTTAGGTCTACAAGAACGCTAAAGGAAAGACTCATTTTATATGGTGCATTTTGCTTCTCATTTCAAATGGAAGAAATGTGTGTGCGCTGCATCCATGGAGACTTTTGTCAAGGTATGACCGTCTAGCTGAGTTCACCCTAAGTTTACTTAGTTGTTTTTAATGTTCTCAGCTTTGGGTGCTCTCTGTTTATTTCTGCTGAATTTTTACCGCTCAATAGAGTATGAACAAAGCAGCATGCTTGCAGCTACTGTTTGTTGATGGCTACATGGGAGCTAAATCAAAGGGATGAGAGTGACTTTTTCACTCACTTTGATTGTTTCGTTGCATATGGAGTTATTTTTACATGTATGTTACAGCTGCTACCTTCGATCCCATTCCTTGATAAACAGCTAATGCTTGCACATGAGGTAGTCCATCTGATTTACAGTTGGAAATAAAAGGGAAGTATCTTTTAAGATGTTTAATAAGAAATAAGTGGAATAAAAAAGATGATGAAGAAAGTAGTAATATTTCATTTTGCTGCAGCATCAAAATGGCAAAGTTTATTGGTAAGTGGTTGCTACCCTTTCACATCAACAAAGGGACGGTGTATAACGGTGTATATAAATTACGATCTGCACTGAAAGGTGAAGTCAATGTGAAAAATCTAATTGTGTTCATTGAGAATCTGAAAGATTTTTGGGGGGCATCCATCAAACAACTCCCTTTTGCGGATTACACAGGTTTTCAATCGAATCCAAAAATCTGTGGTTTGATTCCTTGTCATGCCTGTAGAATGCGCTTCACTGCAGTCCATGACGAGAAATGTTCCTGTCATCATTATTATTATTATTATTATTATTATTATTATTATTATTATTATTATTATTCATTCGATCCATCATCTGTGCCACGTAGGTTGGAGGGGTACAACCTGAACTGGCCGCCAGTTGACAATGTGTTCAATTTACCTTCAATGCATGTTTTTGGGCAGCGACCATGCTGACCGACTGGTTAGCATGATGGCCTCACAATTCAGAGGTGCCGGGTTCGATTCTGGCTCTGATCTTCCTGTCTGGAGTTTTCCATGTTCTCCCCGTGCCTGTGTGGGTTTTTTCCGGGTTCTCCGGTTTCCTCACACATTCCAAAAACATGCAAGGCAGGTTGATTGAACAATCTAAATTGACCCAAGGTGTGAGTGTGAGCGTGCGTGGTTGTTTGTCTTTGTGTGCCCTGCGATTGACTGTCAACCAGTTCAGGGTGTACCCTGCCTACCAACCAAAGACAGCTGGGATAGGCGCCAGCACCCCCCGTGACCTTTGTGAGGAGAAGTGGCTTAGAAAATGGATGGATGGGGTGCACCAGAACACCCGGAGAAAACCCACGCAGGCACAGGGAGACGGAATCGAACCTTGCCCCTCCGTTATTATTACTGGAATACTTAAAATGTTGTGGTTTTTCCCATACCTCACAAAGAAAAAAAACATCTGCTGTAGATGTATATAAAAGCTTTCACCTAAGTGAACTGAGAGTAGGAGGAGGTAATGCGTGTTTTGTGCTGCAGTTAAAAGCCGGCCTGATTGCACGTAATGCAGTGGAAATCACTCAATCCTTTTAAGGTGTTCACTGGACAAGAGTCAAACAAAACATACGTCCGGATGTGGTGAGTCAACAGATGCAAAGAATAGCTATGATTGGCGCCCAGAACAATTTGAGACAAGGCCAACACATCAATGCTAGGAATGGAACAGAGTGACTTGGGCAAATTAAAATGGAACGTTAATGGGGGCAGCTTCTAGCTGTAAAAATAGAAGAAAGATTCCAATTACGCAGACAAAGAGAAGATAATAAAGTTGAAGTGATAAGTTGAGCTGGGGTTTCATTGTGTGTTTAAATTACAAAAGCGGCAGAGGCAATGTCAGGGTGGTTTCATGGTTCTACCACCAAAATTGAAATGCGAAAATTGATGAAGACATTTGACTCTAAATTTAATTGTGCATGTTTAATTTAATCTTAATTAGACAGTCTAAATATCCCATTAGTGCTGAAGCGTAGGGAATAGAGAAGGAAAAGAATTATGTATAATGACATAATTGAATGTTGTGATTTTTAGTGCGTCAGATTAGCTGTTATTCAACTATATCCGTGTCGGTGTTTGCAAGTAATTATTTACTGATTGTGTTTTTGGATTGGCCATCAGAACTTTTTATTTTGACTAACACTTAAATTACAATTGTTTTTCATTTACACCAATGATTTAAAGCTAAAAAAAAACATAAATCCTCAACAGTACAATTTTTACTGTAACCACGGTGATGTCGTTTTTTGCTTTGCCTCGTGCAACCAAAGGGCAAACATTTTTTGTTTCTCCTGCCACATGGCGAGGCCCCGAATATAAATCAATGAGCGGTGACGGTGATTTTAGGGCTCATCATTTTTGTTATATAAAAGATCAAGATAAAGATGGCCTTTATGGGTCCCACAATGGGAGATCTATTATGCATAATACACCTGTACACGTCTTCTTCCTTGCTTCCCCTTCTCCTCCCCCAATAAGCACCACAACTTCCTCCTGCTCCTTCGAGACTAGCTCCTACTCCTCAATAAAAATATGCAATAGATAAGGACTAAAATGTTTAACAATTTGATCATTGAGTGAAAAGTGTTACCACATCATTTGCTTGAGAATAATATTTTGTCATTTTTCCACCGTGACTACCCGTCATGCTGGTGGATTCTGCCTCACTAGCATCCTAAACCGCCCCACCAACCTCACCCCCGCACCCACTGAAAAGATGTCTACACTGCACATTTGGCTGCAACTTGCTGTCACGAATTTTTTTTTCACCACCCATTATATTTTGCCTGCCTTCATTCTTTGTGACATTATCTCCTTGCTTACTCCTTCTATTAGCAAGTTGCTGAAAAGTGTAATTGAGATGAGTTTGCACCATGAAGAGGAATCCGAAGTGTGTGGAGAGTCGGGTGGGGTGCTTGATGTGTATGCTCGATGTGGATTCAGGTTACCCTGTAAGTCATCCTCTATTTGTTCGACGATAGTCTCTAATTGTTTTTTTTGTTTGTTTGTTGTTTTTTTTTCATGTTGAAATTACGGTTGATTTTTTTTTTAAATAAATCGCTGCGCCATGTCGGCCTGAAATTGACCGCCCGTTCGAGAGCTGTCCCAAATTTACCAATGGCCACCACGCCCCTGGTAGTAGAGATGTACTGCTTTTATAGTATAACATAGTCTGGGTTAGTTCAGATAGGCTTGATGTTTATATTTCCATAAAATCTTGGCAGTTTTTCAATATGGAACTGTTCAAGATGTGAAAAAGTGTTTCCCAACTTATGAGGCAATTCACCCATTTTGCATGAGTTCATGACCATTCAGAAATGTAAAAAAAAACACAAATGATTAAATTACTCACAATTTACTCACATATTTACAAATTCAGTGTAAAGTCTTTAAATATTTAATTGGAATCTAGCAAATTAATACATTTGGAATGGGCAGTCGGATTTTTATTTTATTTGATTTTTTTTCCATTGGAATAAGTTGAGATGCAATGTTGGAGAACCAACTTTTACATATTGTGGTGAAATATTATTTTAGCCCTGAACCATATGTCGCATTGAACTTGCCCTGATATCAGTGTGCTCTCTGTTGAGGTCCGGTACTCTGTCTCTGGAAACTGGTCACTTCAACACCATCCAGGGAAGGAGCGGACATGTTGTTAAATGTCACTTAAATAATATTGAATGAGAATTCCATTTTTTTTGTTTTATTGTCCTCTGTATCATGACATGAGAAGGCAATTATTTTGTACACTGTCTGATGTGACTCTATATTAGTTTGCAATGTCAGAGGAAGAAAGACTCAAGTATCTGTTCAAGTCTGATCCACTTTTTGGCTCAGTTTCTGTTAAATGCTTGGATGCGACATAAGGGGAATCTTTTTGTTTGATATATTTGTGAGTGTCTGCCTGTAGTCTTATTTTGTTTCTTATAAGCCCATGTGGTCTGGGAACCTGAAATGGTGCAAGACACTAAATAAGATGTAAACTAACTAACTAACCAACTATGAATGGCATCAGGTGGATACACAGGTTTGTTGTTCTTTCTGCCATCTAATGGAGTAGCATTTAATTCTCGCCATCTAGTGTTGCTAGCCTAGACAGCTGAATATATATGTATTTGTAATCAATTAATAGTTTAACAAAATACCCTTTATTTTTGGGAACAGCATAGGTCTTGCACAAGTTGCCGACAAAATACTTTTTCACACTGATGAAAGAATGTGGTTCATTTCTAATGGAAGAGTCTGATGTATTTGAAGCTGAAATATTTTAGTTGGTAACCATCTAATAGAACCAATTGCTTCCATTTAAAGTTGAATATATTCAGGAATGTGTCCCTCGCCACTAAAGTGGTTAAATAAATTTTGTAAAGTCAATTTTACTCTAAAAAGACTATATTTGGTCCAAGTGAACAGAGAGAAAAAAGATGAGAGTAAAATAGTCAGCATAAAACATTTACTCTGAAAATGTAAAAAAAAAAGTTTAATTTAATTATTGTGTACATAAGAACTAAACAATGGAATCATTTGCTGTTTTTTCTATTGCAACCCAAATTTATTGTAAATGTGATGATTTTTTTTTTAATGCATTTGTGTTTTATTGCATACACATAAGCTGTTTTTATTGCTTATATGATCATAATGGTGTCCTTTTATGGGTACAAAGGGGGGAAAGAGGATGACGTATCTATGCAACAGTGAAAATGAGACAAATGCCTCTCCCCCTGTGGACCATTTATAAATGTCTTATTTATGCTTTGAACATTTTCTGTGGAGCTCAATCTTGCCTCAAATAGTTTGTGTCTGTTCCCAAAGCCCTTCCCCTTTTGCAAGGAGCCAAAGGAAGCATGACTCAAGGGGGAGATGATTATCTGAGAGGCTGGCAGCTGAGCAGCAAGCAGAGGAAAGGAGATGTTGAAGGGTTATTGTTAAAGCGTGTTGTGACACTACGTTTTTCAATTTATTTATTGTTTTCCTTTCTAACTCTCCTTTGACAAGGTGCACACATTGAAAATGGTTGCCCGTCTCCTGTGGCCATTGCGTTAGATCCATGGCTAATGAGAAGCGGTTTGATTGTCTGGATGGAGAACTCAAAGTCAGCTTCTAAGGCCCGCTAATGGTAAGACACAAACTCATTTGCCTCCCACCTCAAATGCACAACATTTTTATGTTAGAATTTGTGATGTTGCTTATAAATGTCATACTTATGTTAAAGGTTACATATCAACGCATGAGTTCAACCAAGAGCTCGGCTAAATAGAGACTCTGCTGTATTTCTTAAAATTACTACCAGCAGTAGTAGTTATGGGGATAAATTTGACAGAAAGCCTTGAAACACCGCAACCTTCAAGGAAACATCTGTACCTTGAACAACTTATTTTAGTTGTTTCCGTGTTCATGCACAACAGGCGTTTCTTGAAAATTGTACATTTTACCAATTTGACCATCAATGGTTTATAACCACACCCACACTATGTTGACAACAGCGACAAAAAAGTCACATTTGATTTCATAGAATGGAATCTCCAAAGTTGATAACTATTAGACCAGAAAAGGAATTTATAAAATTTGGGAAACTGGTAAAAATGTCTTTGTCCTGCCGGAATAGTACAATAATGTATTGCTAAATTAATAGAAATAAGAATAAGAATGTATTGGTCAAAGTCAGCTCCGTGTTATACCCAATAATCATCAAAGTTTTCCTCCACTCTATTTTTTAGGTGGTGTTTGCTTTAAAATATTTAATCTACACTGTTATAGGGAATATAATTGCAGTAAGCGTGAGCAATAGAGGCGCACTAATATTTTTTTAATGACAATATAAACAAGGACAGTTGCAGAATACAACCTTAAAATGAGCTTAATCTCAGCATTTTGTAGGCAACGTACACATTTAGGTTTCTGCGGTTTCTTATTATTTTCAGTGGGAAACAATTTGCACGTCTCATTAAAGCGATACTGAATATGACATACTGGCATATTGATTCTAAGATAAAAGGCACTTTTGTCTAATGGAATACTTAAAAGGTTTGTACTTGGTGCCAAGCACCATCATGTTTGAATTGTCCAGTGGAGGGAAGTTAATTGCTTGAAATGACCACAAATTTGATTCTCAGGAATAAACTCTCTGAGAGTTACAAAACAAGTCAAACTTTTAGTTAAAGTAACTCTTTTGCTAGAGTTGTCCTTTAAACTCTTCTCAGGAGTTAAAAGTGAACTCCTGATTATTGTAAATTGAACTCTCATTCTTAGTTATGTTTGAATTACATGTAGTTTATGGAACCTCTTTAATATTGTAATCAAATAACACTACCAATTTTCTTTTTGTTATTATTTTTAACACCAATGGGGTAAATATTTGAATAACTTACAAAAAAGATTTTCTGGTAAAAATGAATAAATAAATACATAAATAGATAGATAGATGCTTTCACTGATTGAAACATGAAAAAATATACTTATTATAAAGGTGTTTTCCTGATAATATGGGACCTCCTTTCAGCACCACTCTGTTCTGGAATGCTGTTAGAGTTATAGAATGGTGAACCATCTTAAACTTCCATTTAACAAAGTCTCTGAATGTCATTAAATAAAGAAAGAGAGAAGTATGGCACTTGGAAGATTTTCAAATGTTGATAATAATTACATCTTGCTTTTAGAAAAAAAAAATAAAAAATAAATAAATAAACTTGCATTTCCAAGAGCAAAGATAATTGCTTGATGACATTTACAATATTAAATTGATAGTGCATCACTGATTTTATTCAAAGCTGTCCAGAATTATGACCAGAGGTCGGCACTTGACCGTTTTTTGGCCTTATTCATACAAATTGTTGGCCCCAGACCTCATTCCGCCCCCAACCACAAAAAAAAAAAAAAGCATCTGTGTGTGACACGGCCACGGGAAGATGTAAACGGCAGAGTTTTTTTTTTCATTTTTTTCATAAGAAATCATTAGCTGGCAAATCCATCCATCCATTATCTGTACCGCTTGTCCTCACAAGGGCGGCAGGGGGGTGCTGGAGACTATGCCAGCTGTCTTCGGGCACTGAACTGTTTGCCAGCCAATCGCAGTTACTATTCAAATCTGCTTACCTCATTATGGCCTTATTATGGTGTAAAGTGTTTCGTGAAACCGTCGTGGGTTAACGGTTTGGCGACCACACGTTGTACGTGTGCACTTGTGCCACGCACAGGCTAGCTGTCTAACACAGTGATGAGTGCTGAACAGCATTAAAAGATTTCATTCTGCTCTGAGTGTAAATATCTGAACTCTATGCACATGCCCACTCGAATCCCTATTGAAGGCACAAACAACTATTTTAAGACAACGCACGATGATTTATTATGAAACAGTGTGGACCACTTTAAACACAAAAAATATTTGTTTAATCTTGTTCGGTTTGTGCTGCGTTCCTTCCTCCTCCTTCTTATTCGTCTACTTCTTCTTCATCCCCCTCTTCTTCTTCATCTCCTTCTTCATCTTTGTCTCCTTCTTTGTTTCATTCGTCTTCTTTCTTCTCCACGAATGTGCTCAATGCAAGTAAATACACACAGTTGGTTGTGTCGCTTTTGAAAAACTTCGGGGCAATTTTTGACGTTTTCTCATTTCGCCGAGTTGGTTGTGGTGAACTTTTGGCCGCCTCTGACCACATCACACGCACAAGGGCCAATTAGTGGGCCAGACTAAAATCCGCCTCCGGTCTTGCTTCGTCAAGCCCTTATATAAGATTTGTCTTCTGTGATTTCCGGTGAATCAACGCAGCTGTATTCTCACCCACAACAGCGCAGGCCACATTTTTTTAAATGTATCCTTCTGTCTGCATGCACACATCTGCGAAACCAACAACACGAGGTCGAACAAACATCTGTGTTAGTTAGACAACTAGCTGCGCTAGACTTGCCTTGGACACAAAAGCAGAGCCTTATGTGATCAAGTCTATGAAATTGCACCAACTCGACACCATTTAACTCCCGAAATGAAGTGAAATTAATTCAATTCAATTACACGTATGGAGTTAAACTGAATTAAAATCAACAATTTATCACTCTAATTTTTGCTGTGTACAAATAGTCGGGTCTTCCGACTGTCTTCCCACAGTCATGTAAGAAACTGCAAAGCTAAGTAGATTATAAATTTGCTGTGAGCTGATGGTTTTTGAAAATGTGTCTAGAAGCAAGCTGTTCTGAATTATGCCGAATTGAGGTTGGGTTATGGATGTGAAATAGTTTGTTCCGCCCCAGCTGTCAAGCGAGATGGCAACAAGTGAGACAGGTGGGAAACAGGATGTGATCTGTCCATGATGATGTTTCTCGATCTGCTGAGGCAGTGGATTTTATAAATATCCTTCTGGGAAGAGACATAACGACCAATGACCTTCTGAGAGGAGTGTTGGAAAGCCAGCAGCTATTCTTCCATGCTTGTGCGTCCTGAGCAACCTCAGGTGGAGCAGGCCTCCTCTCTTTTTAACACCTTGGGCTCAGCTAGATGCCTCCTCAAGTCTAAAAGGATCACCTTTGTTATAATCGTACGCAGTGTAATGGTTGTTGACTGAACACCACATTAGATTATTTTTTTCCTGTTGAACTTGTACACCCCATATATTTAATTCCCGTAAGTGAGATCATCCTGCTGTTCGAAATGAAACTAAACTTAATGCAAAAAACAGTGTCTCGAATGTCAGAAATGATCACTAGAGAGAGGATTATGGGCTGACTGTATTTCCTGATTTTGGCTGAATTCATCTCATAAATGTTTCCTGACAGCTTTTTAGTCATTGTCGACCCTTAATTTTTTCTATTTGTGTGTTGTATAGTCTAAATAAAATAAAATCTTTATAAGAGAAGATCTGCTGGCATTTTTTATTGAGTAGAAATAGCAAAATATAGCAATTTAATCTTGGACTAAAATCTTCAAAATGGTGCGTAATGAGAATTGTGCACCTCTAAATGCCATGAATTATATACTTTAGCGGTATATGAGATCAGTGGACTTGCTAAACAGATCATAGTTACTTGCAAAATTTAGTTTGTTGTACACAAAAAGGATCGTAAACAATTTTAAAACATCATTTAATAGTTTGAACCTTTCTTGAATGCATGTCTGACACTGTTCACTTTCATTTAGGATGTTAAAACACACTTGACAACTGGGAGCAAACCTTATTATGAATACTCTGTTATGCAAATTGGCGGTGTATGCAAATGTAGTGTACGTCAATGTGTAATTTATTTAATTTAATTAATTTCATTTATTTTTCGCATTTGTATAGCAAAAATGGATGATGGATTTTGTTTTTCTTTTTAAGGTTGAAGAGCCATATTCTTCGTAGTGATATTATTCCTCAAAATCAGAACCACGTCATCGGGACACCATGAACACTTCCGCCCAACCATCCTCCAATGACACCCCAATCTGCTACACCATTAACAACCCTCCGTTTAAGTTTGTGCCCACCATCGCCTCTGCCTACTTCTCATCCATCTTCAGCGTGCTGGGTATCACCTCCAATCTCATCGCCTTTGTGGTTCTTATCAAGTCATTCCAGCGGACTCACAGCAGCTCGCGTTCTTCCTTCCTCATTTTCCTGGGCGGCCTCGTGTTCACTGACTTCATGGGTCTGGTGGTCACAGGCAGCATTGTGGTCTCCTTTCATGTGACGCACTTCAACTGGCGCAATTTAGACCCACACTGCCATTTCTGCAACTTTATGGGCATGTCCATGGTCTTCTACGGACTGTGCCCGCTGCTACTTGGTGCGGCGATGGCGCTGGAACGCTTCATTGGCATCACCCATCCATTTGCACGCAGCACCACCATGCCCAAGAGGCGAACTGTCTTCATGTTGTTGCTGGTGTGGTTCATTGCCGGCTGCATAGCGTTGTTGCCTCTGACGGGAGTCGGGAGCTACCACTTGCAGATGCCAGGCTCCTGGTGTTTTTTCAACATTAGCTCAGAGGGCAGTGACCTGACCTTTTCTGTGCTCTTCTCCATGGTCGGGTTGACGTGCATCGCTGTGTCCTTTGTATTGAACACCGTAAGTGTTGTGACGCTGATCAAGGTGTGCTGCGGGCAGGATAAGATGCAACGTCCCCGAGATCAGGAAGTGGAAATGATGGTGCAGCTCATCCTGATCATGGCCATCGCTTCCATCTGCTGGTGCCCGATGTTGGTAAGTCTATTTGTCTTGGACAGAAATCTTGAGTTTCACAGAAAGCATACATCCGTCGAGACAATTATCCATGGAAAATTCAAACTAAAAAACAAAAACTTACAGAATCATGACTAGACATGATACGATGGTCCCTAAATTTCGTATAGGAAATGCTTGCCTATATAAGGACTTGAGACTGGAAAGAACAGATAAGAAAACATTTGTGGTACATTTCAAGCAGAGTTTCCACTCTGGATCATCTCACCGTACAAAGATTTACTGATAAAGTTATAAGGACTCCTCATAGCAACTCTCATTTGGCATCACTGTCGCATCAGAAAGGCATCTAAAGCATCCCGGGCTCTATTCTGATATTTTCTATCTTTATTTTTCCTATTTTTATTTATTTTTTTATTTTTTTAACCAGCACTGTCATAAGAGGCAGCATACCATGCAAGGAGATTTTACTGTGCTTCCTCTCTACATGCTTCATTGCTCCTCAGCAATGCAGCGTCCTCGTGAGCTGAACTAAAATCCTGCAGATCTTCTGAGAGACTTTAACGCTCGAGTTGACAGGCAAAAAACAGCATTCAGCAAAACTACTGTAAAATGTACGTCATGGCGGTCACCATGGTGATATCAGAAATCAGCAAGTTTGCGCGAGCTGAAAGCAAATGCTTTGCAAACGTTTGCCAGAGGTCCATAGAAGGTGATGTTGGATGAGACTTTCAATGATCCATCACTTTCTGTTTTTGACGTTTTTGCAACTCCAGTAGAACCTCAAAATAGACCAAGACAATAAACTGCAATGTAGGAAAGTGTACATGGCAGTCCTACCTGCTGATACCATTCAAGTTCACTTGGTTAAAATGAAAAATGCAGCGGTTATGTGACCTTTGCCTAAATAAATATGAATCAACTCAGCTGTATTTATAGAGCACTTTAAGACAACCACCGCTGTATACAAAGTGCTGTTCTTGGAGCAAAAATATGTAAGTCATACAACAACCAACCATAAAACAAATTAATAATGAAGACAATAAAACCCACAATAAGAGTCAAACCAAAGCTGAGTCCCATGTTGAGTCAAAAGCTAAAAAAAAATTGTTTTAAGATGAGTTTTAAAAGGGAAATCAACCCAAAACTTTTCTGAATAAGAGATTTGAGTAAAGCAGTAAAATCCACTTGTTTAACCATCTCAAGGGGCGGCCATTTTGCCACTAGTTGTCGACTGAAAATAAAATCACAGTTGCTCATGGCTCAGCTAACGACCAATCATGGCTCAGCTTCAGAAACCAGGTGACCCGTGATTGGTCGTTATCTGAGCCCTGAGCGACGGTGATTTCATTTTCCGTTGAAAGAAGTGACAAAATGGCCGCCACCTGAGGCGGCTAAAAACAGGTGGATTTTGCTGCTCAACTCATATTGCACAAACACATTATTAATTAGAATGCCATGTTTCGCCGGGTGAAGGTGCATAGAATATTTTGTGGCAAATATTCTTTGGGGTTTGACTTCCCCTTAAAGGATGGGAAGCGAGGGTGCTTGTGAGTCTAACACTTTTAGGTGATGAGGCTAACCTTGTAAGCGCAAGCAGCATTGTCCTTCTGCGCTTCACTTCAGTCAGTGGCTAAAGTTAGAGATTGGTATGCATTTTTTATTTTTCATTTTATTCTAAGAACA
The DNA here is from genome assembly GCF_059441095.1 of Idiotropiscis lumnitzeri. Classification (NCBI taxonomy): domain Eukaryota; kingdom Metazoa; phylum Chordata; class Actinopteri; order Syngnathiformes; family Syngnathidae; genus Idiotropiscis; species Idiotropiscis lumnitzeri. Next base: position 9,119,727 of record NC_142403.1, on the reverse strand, counting down.
GCAGTTCTTTTCCATTTTATCATGACAGTTAAGAATGATAAAAAGCCTCCATAATCTCCTTCACTTCCCTAAACACATCCATCAACCAACATCAAAGCGAGGAATGCCAACTACTCATTTTAACATTTGAATGACAGTTAAGAATGTTATCGTTAAAACATTGCCCTTGCCTTTCATCATGATTAGAATATGGTGATATAGGATTTCAAGAATTTAAAAAAATATTTGCTGATACTATTTACCGTTTTTATGTGACATTCTGCATATCAAGATTTATCCCATATTTTATGTATTTATGATAACTAACACAACAAAATATATGGGTGTCATGTTTACAGAGCCATTAAATACAATATTTGTTCTGCAGCTCGGTCTAACCTTGGTTGTGTGATACCTTGCACAGATTTATATTCTGGCGAACTCTTCGACTGCTGAAGCCGTAAAAGATGAAAAAGTTTTGTTGTACATACGCTTGGCCACCTGCAATCAGATATTTGACCCCTGGATATACATCATGTGTCACGTTTCCCGAATAAGGCGAGTGAAATGTGAAGGGTAAAAGGTCAGACGACTTATATTGTTCCACCGTAATCATCAGCCTCCCCTCTTAACATGAACTCCAGCAAGCCAAACAAAACATGTCTTGTATGAGGTCATTCATTTATATAACATCTGTTCTCCTCTAAATCACAGCGATATTGGGATAGCCGCTGTCTCATCTTTTTGTGATGCTGCTTGTCTTCTACTTGCATTTAAACTAATTCAGAGTTGCCACTAACCCAGATAATAGACCCAGCTCTCAGATAATAGCTGACATGGCGTGTTGCCAGTTTGACGACTCTGCTCACAACTTTGTTCACAAAATGCAGTTACCAAAAAAAAAACACCCAAAACATTTTCATAAAAACAAAATGCCCAAATTACAAATCATGGTACAATACAGAGAATTATTTTCAAAATACATAGAGGGTACTTTCATGAGTTTTTGAGGATAATTTATTTAGCAGTTATTTTGGGTGTGCAGTGCATGTGCATGTGCATATTGTATGTGCATGAGAAATTTCTTGACATAATATGATATGGCAAAAGACATTTGACAGTGCGTAATTGTCAAATTTGCCTCATTGTCACTTGGCATGGATTGATTGCTGTTTCCACGGGTAACCGCTTGAAGTATTTATGTTAATGCCATCTTTTCTACAGTGTATTTTAAGTCACTGCAATTTGACCGCAGATGACTGTGTAATGAAACAATCTTTTAATTTGCACAAAAAAAAAGCTGCCATGGAAAGGTTACAGTGACATACTGTAATGGTCAGGCCAGGGTCATTTCATGCAGATCCAATTAATTCCACTAATTTCACTCTTAGCTCTCATTTCCCATCATAATCTGATCTATTTCATTTGGTGTCATTAATGCAAGTGTGATTTCCTTTGTTGAATTTCCACCCTGCCTATGGTACCTCATTAATTCATGCTAATTTCTTTTTGTTTCCTCCCTCCTCCACAAGGTCTTTATTGCGCAAACTGTGCTGAGTGGACGTCCTCTCCAGGTCATATATCTTCTGCTGTGGCTGCGCTTTGCCTCTTGGAACCAGATCCTAGACCCATGGGTCTATATACTGTTTCGCAGGGCAGTATTACAGAGAGTCTACCCCCGCATGGACTGGTCCCAGTGGTCCCAATGGTCCACCTTAAACCAAACTTTCAGGAGCACCATTAACAGATTAACACACTCTTCTTCACTTGGAAGGCCCCTTAGCCCAGAGGAAATGGGACAGAATGAAAAATTAAATGAAACACAGCATACCCAAGAAAGCACTTCTTCCTCCGCTTAGATGCTTGACCTCTAGTTGAGAGAATAGTCAAAGCTTGGTCACAGTAACGATCTGTTTTGCAGTCAGTGCTGACTTCCACCCCATCACTAAAACACACACACTATGTTGAAAAACACTGGACCATATATATATATATATATATATATATATATATATATATATATATATATATATATATATATATATATATATATATTATTTTTTTATTTTTTTCCAACTGTATTACTATATAATCAATAAGAATAGTACAACCGTAACGAATCTTTCTAATTAGGGAAATAGAAGATAAAAAAAAAATCATGCAATGCTCAATTTAAAATATAACTTAAGCGTACTTAAATAAAATAATGTTGCCTTTGTCTCGCAGTGTGTTTGCTTTTCTTCATATTAAGGATTGTGAAATTATTGTATGTTTCCTTCTGGCCTTCCTTGATGCAAAATCACTTATCATGTCTGTTTGACGGATGCCTAAGATCCTGAAACCAGTTCATCGTTAGAATTAATTATTTATTAATAATAGATAATTAGCAAGGAGATAATAAGAGAGACACACTTTGTTAAGACTATAAATGTTATTGGAGAGATTATTGACATGATTTTAGTCAGATACCCCCTAAAAAAAATAATAACATACAATAGTCATTAGAAAAAAGCTCTCCTTTGACCGTTTCTTCTCCACGTTTACGATAAGTATAACTCTCATTCCCCATCATTCCACATGAGTGCATAGAGTGACTGCACTTTACACTTTTTGTTCTTAATGGGAAATAGTATTGGAGCTCCATAAGAAACTTAATGAGAAGAAAATACTAGCAAGGCAATGCAAATACAGTACATTGTCCAACATTCCAATTAAAGATGAAGCAATCTTGCTTTTTTTTTTAGCAATCACATAATTTGCAACTTGGGCAACTGGCCTCTGTTGCCTCAATTAGTAGAAAAGGGGCAAGGAGAGCTGGAAAGAACCCGGTCAGAATAAAAGCAAACACACAACACTAAAGAAATGACTTCACAAAGAGCACTACGATATCAGACAGTTGACCCCAATGCCGATTCGTCACCCCGCCTCTCGATTGGAAACTTTAACCAATATTCTTCTGTGGTTAGCTGCAACTCCTACACACTTTGCACTTTGAACAAGCGGGACTTTATGCTTTGCACATGCACATATTCATATTTTACAAACCTGGGGATGATCGAGTTTCTGTTTTCAGATGCATGTATGCATGATTGTCTGTCATTAGTTGGAAAGGAATTTCCAAATTGTGCTACTTTGAAATGAGTATCTAAAAAAATAAAAATACATGCCTGTGGAATCTATGTTTTGTAGCTTTAATGTGGGATACTTAAACTACCCTTTTGTGTATTTGCATGAATCCTCATACAACAAGTAATATTGATAATATTAACAAAATCTAAATGTAAATATAAACTACACACTAGTTGTGTCTAAAATGTTGCTTGCTGTCTAAAATGTGCCATTTGGGACTGTGGATCAATATCCTTTTTTCTTCCCTCCAAGATGTTGAAGCTGTAAGCTTTGAATGTTTTGGAGAAATTGTGAGTGACTATACAAAATAAAAGGTCAATGTGTTTTCCCTGAGACGTCGTGCTCATTCAGTATGAATGCGACATGCTTGAGCAAAATGCATCAGTCTGGTGGAGACACTCGATAGCTTCCGCTGACCACTATAATATCAAGTGTGTGAAATGAGCCACACTTTGTCAGGTGTTTAAATAAAGTTCATTGATACAGTACTGAACAACGTGTCAAAGTAAAACATCGCTATCAGACATGTACAGATGTGCCACAGTTAATACGCAAGTCATAATGAATGCGGCATTACAGCGCATAATATGTACACCTTGTTTACCACTGCAGAGCGAGACAAACCTACAGGAGTAATGTTTTTTTGGGATGAATAGAAGTGAAGTTAAAACAAAGGGAAGCTGCTTTGTGGCATCCCGATGTCTCTTAATCAAGAAGATACATCCATGCACCTTTTAAAAAGAATCCTGCTTAATTTCTTGATTTCGTGACTATGAAGTGAAAATTCCACAGAAGTTCACTGTGGCATATCTGACTTCCTGATTGTGATCAAAGACCGACAGTTTTTCCTGTTGCAGTTATTTCCTGACCGATGCTTTCAAGTCATTATCGTAACCGACCAAGAGGAAACCATTTTAATTTGAGCAGATATGCCGATGTTAATTAGTTTGAAAAATATCTGTTAGTCCGGAAGGTTGAAGCTAAACACAACTGAACTAGTGTGCAATTGATAGTGTTGTAAACAAGATTAAATATCTTTTATCTACTAAATATTTCATATTAAATTTCAGTGTACTGTAATGTAAATGGAATGCATTTTCTATGTGTTATTTATTTGACGTGACAATATACACGGTGGTCAGATCCTGATTCCGATATGAACAATATGATCAGAGACCAAACCAAAAAGCATACATTGATTTCAGTCCCTGCCATGGTTTTAGAAGAAAGTTATTCTTATATAAATGTTAAATGTATGCAAGCATTAAACATTTAGGAATGAATTAAAAATTCATGCAAGAATTGAGAAGGCTACAATGCCTTCTTATAATTGGATGTGCCAGGGAGCGCAGCTCTATGGTCTTGAAACAAATCTAGATTTTCCCATTTTTGACGTCTCCAATTGCTCCCCAGACGTCAAACAAAAACACATCAGGAAATGCGAAATCTCCCAGAACAGAGTCCAGAGCCTCTGCAAAGTCATCGGGGTTCTTCTTGTCTTTGCCTGCTTCCACAATGGTGGTTGCTGCACAGATGAAGGAAAACAGACATTTAGATTTCAGTAAATGACTGGATGATATTGTGTCAATTACCGTAGATGACTTTTTAGATCGGTTTGTTCAAACCAAAAGTACAAAGGTGAAATGTCATATTCATATCTCATTTATATGGAATATTCCTATTAAATTTTGTCTCATACTTGTTTGTTATTACAACTTTAAGACATATTTAGAACAATTGTTGAAAGTGTAGCAACTTCACCACTAAGTAGAGCTACTACACCTTAATTGGGCTTTGGTCAATGTGAGAATTGAATATGAGGAAACATAGGTGCCCTAACCCCAACATTGTCATAGTGTACAAGTGTTACCTAAAAATAATTTTTCCTTTTTTCTTACATCCAAAATCTGTTTATTCCCATAAGCCTGTTATTGCTATGATATTTTGTACCGATGAAATATCAGATCTCGCAAAGAATGCACGTTTTATGAAACGGACTGGCTAATTTTTTTACATGATCATCATTCCAATTTTAAAACAACAAAAACGAACAAACAAACGAAAAAAAAACAGGACAGGAACTCTCTCAGATCCAATATCAGTGACCTCTGACCTCACAAGTGTTCGTCCAGATAAATGGCAACAAAAATAAAAAAGTACACAAATACAATTCAATTCTTCCCTGAAGAAGAAGAACGTTGTTCTGGGTACAAATCGTGCAAATATCCATATACTTGACTTTACTGGCAGTCTTACCGAGCTCTAAATCTCGGATGCCCATGTAGCTTTCAAGCAGGTCATCCACTTTCATGGTGGCCCGTTCTTCAAACTCGTTCTGCTGGGAGGAAAATGTACTGGTGTTTAAAAATCGTATTACAAGCTATGCATTCAACTTTGGACTGCTATTAAAAAAAATAAAATAACATTCAAGGATTTAATATGTGTGTTCAGAATTTATTTTAGTGCATGGAAAAACATCCAGTTTTAAAGTATAAAGATCCAAGCGTAACAGCCAAGTTATGCCATTACGACAATTGTAAAGCTCGGTTTTTAATTGGCAATATCAGAGAGTTATTAATTGAACAATATTTACTGTTGTTGTTGTATTTGTAGAGGTGTAAAACAAATCCTACATGGTCTAATGTAATAAGGACGAATCACACGTTTTGTTATTCTACCGACAATTTCTCTTTGACAATTTATTTAAAGCTGAGAATTTTTTTTAATTGTTTTTTTTTTAAAGCTGAATTTGTGATGCCGTACATTACAAAGTGACCCGTTAAGGGTAAATGTGAAGGCAAAAAAAAAAACTATTATTGAGAGCTGCACATTGTCTGCTTCATGTTTGGCTTTGACAAATTTGTTGATGTTAGCTGTGTGTTAAATTTGATGCTTAGCAGAAACTTTTCAGGTGTGGGGTAAATTCTAGTTCAACCGTTCTCCTGCAAACTCACCACTTCCTGGACGGTAGCGGAACCTTTGGAACGAAGACGCAGGGTTTCTCTTCCATTGACTATTTTGCCCTCGTTTGACTTGGGTGCTTTGGTCCGCATTCCAATCATGTCTACACACACACACACACACACACACATACATAAGCACAAACAATTGTTAATATACTTACAGGCATTTTTTAACCTTTATGTCTATATTTTAATAGTAACAAAAACTTTTGGAGTTAAAAATCTAAAATATGTTTCTCGCAAGAAGAGTATGCGTCACTTACAAGCACAGTGATTGTATTTCCCGTCAAAAACCTGGCACTTTCAGCTGACTGCAAAAGCATCATTTAGTGATAGTCCAAAAGCTCCCCCGAGAGTGGAAACTCATCTCTGCATTGCATTATTTGGGAAAACTCCGTTATCCATCTATAGTAAGTGAGACTTCTGTGGAATTGTTGTTGTTCCGTGTTTGCCAGTAATTTAATACAAAAAATAGTCTGAACATTTAGACGAAGTCAGCGTCAACTTTCCCATTGTGATCAATTAATGAGCAGTTGCACATGCCATTCCCTGCCTGGGGGTCATTGCGAGTTTAGATCTGATGATAGAGCTGTCTCCACATTTTCCTGTCTCGCAACCGTGACATTTACATGCACTTTACAGATACAGTAAACGGTAAGGCTCTGTTCCAGCTCTCTTCAAATGCTCTTCGGACGAGTGTGCATCATGAGCAACATGAACAGAGTCAGAGTTCACTGATATGTTGAAAATCATAGCAACCTTCACTTATTATTTTCTTTCACAATCTTTTAAAGGCAATTGCTGGAAACATTTTTGTCACTTCCAAGGAGAGTTTTGCACCTCTCAGAAGGTGTTTTAGCCAATGCTTAATAAGAAAACTGCTCCACTTATCCCGGTTTTTAAGGGTGCGTTCCACAGATGACATGTTTCTGCTACTTCTACTGATGGTCAATAAGATTTAAATCTGGGCTCATAGAGGGCCACCTGAGAGCAGTCCAATGTTTTGGTCTTAGCCATTCTTGTGTTTTTTGAGTTATGTGTTTTGGCTCATAACGATCATGACCTGTATCTGAGACCAAACTTTCTGACTCTAGGCAGCACAGTTCGCTCTGCACAGATTCAAAACACCCTGTGACAGATGTCGCTAAGCAGCCCCAGATCATAACAGAGACTCCTCCAGTTTTGACAGCAGGGACATTGTTATTTTCTTGCTATGCTTCATTTTTGTAGCATGATGTGTCTTGTGAAAAAGTTCCACTTTTGTCTCATTTGTAAACCGGACATTTCCCTGGGAGCTTTCTGGCTTGTCAACATGCTGTTGGGATTTTTTCTTAATGATTTATTTTTATCAGTACAGTGCTGCCATTCTTGGTCGTCTCCCATGAAGAGACAGATGGAGAAATCTGACACTGATTTACCTGGACATTTCTTTGGAGATTGTTCTGGGCTCTTTTACTATTCGGATTATCTGTCTCTTCAATTTGTCACATCAATGTTCCTCCTGCGGTCATGTGGTGCTTTAATGTCTTTACAACTGCAGCCCCAGAGATGGTCTCGTAGACTTTACATTTGACATGCTTGTCGATATTTTTTTTTCTAAAAACCTTTCGAGTCTGGGCGGCATGCTGGACGACTGGTTAGCACGATGGCTTCACAGTGCAGTGGTCGTGCAATCGATTCTGGCCTCAGCTCCGGAGTTTGCATGTTCTCCCCGTGCCTGTGTGGATTTTCTTCGAGAACTCTAGTTTCCTTACACATTCCAAAAGCATGCATAGTTGGTTGATTGAAGACTTGAAATTGAGCGAATGGTTGTTCGTCTTTGTGTGCCCTCCGATTGGCTGGCAACCAGTTCCGGGTGTACCCCGCCTACTGCCCGAAGACAGCTGGGATAAGCTCCAGGACACGACCCTTATGAGGAAAAGCCGAATTTATGGACCTTTTATGTGACTTGGTGATAAGGACAAGAGCAGAAAAACTATTGAGTGTATTTGTGATGCAATCTCGACCTTAGTAGCCTTTCGACAATTACACAGGCCTCACAGTCACGTCACTTTTCCTGTTATTAGGAAGTCAGCTCATTGACTCTCCATTTTGTTTCCCATCTGAAACAATAGGTTCACAACACAAGGGCTCCAGCCCTGTCAGCTTCATTCACTCACAACATCCATCCATCCATGCGTTTTTCCTCACAAGGGTCGCGGGCGTGCAGGAGCCTATCCCAGCTATCTTCGGGCAATAGGCAGGGGACACACTCAATTAGTTGCCAGCTAATCGCAAGGCACACGTAGATGAACAACTAACCACACTCACAACACACATAGGGACAATATGGAGTGTCCGATCAACCTACCATGCATGTTTTTCGAAAGTGGAAGAGGCCGGCGTACCCGGAGAAAACCCACACCGGCAAGGAGAGAACATGCAAACTCCACACAGGAAGGCCGGAGCCGGAATCAAACCCTGCAACTCTGTACATTAAGTCCAACTTGCTAACCAGCCATTCACCAAGCACTGTCACTTACTAAAATTTACCGGAATTGCTTAATTTCCTTTCCAATGTGTTGTGAACAAGTGCAATAAATAATGCCATTGGTCTATTTGACAGAAACATTTGTGGGACGGGGAAAGGGAAACAGAAGCCGACATGGAGAGGGATTGTGTAAATAAACCAAAGGTTTATTTTATGTTGTTTGGATTATCCAGGATGATGTTGCCAAGGAAAGTACTACATCAAGGCGTGTCCTTACGATTCGACCAACGACTAACTCGGTCTCAACATTATCCACACCATTGCTCTTTGGTCCATGCAGCATAAATTGGGCCCACAGTTCATCCTTTACACGCTGTTAGAATCCTCCAACCGTTGAGACAATGCAGAACTAATATCATCTATCACAGTTGACAATATTAAAAGATAAGTGCTGATACAATCAAACAACAGACCAAAGATAGGTTTGCAGTTTTTGGTCTCATTATGCAAAACAAGTTGAGAAAATACTACTAAGAAAATGGCCACACTTCCTGTTTTGTTCTTATGGATGATAGCTACTGTCTTGTTTTGTATTTTTGTTTTTAGTTATTACAATTACTGTATGGTGCACTTCCTGCAGGTGTATACATTCTGCCTTTCCAATTAGGCTCTTATCACATGGTGACTCTGGTTGTAAGGCCTTATTATTTTACTCCCTCATAATCGACAAATGTCTTATTTGCTTGATTTGTTGCTCGGAGAACGAATAATAGTTTTTGTGCGCCTTGCCTCCTACTAAATTATCACGAGAGCTGAATGAAGCTTCTTTAAGTTTAGGATTGTTAGGAATTTCAATGTAAAGAAAAATCGAGTGTATCCGCTATGGTGCATTTTGCAATTACATGGCAGGATGGTGAATTTGGCTTAATATAAACGGCAAATATCGATTCTTAAACTATCAAACCTTGCGCACACGATACAAATCATATTACAATACTGTATGGCAAAATATTATTATAATTACAGTAATGTTAATTATTCTTTAGCAGTGAAAGTTGTGTTGTAATTATTTATAGAATGTGCTTTGCCCTTCTATGTTTTCAACATTAATGTGCATCCAGGAACAATGTATAAAGCGTATCTCACCAAAAGCCCTCTTGGGTCCGACCAGGCGTAGCGTGAAGGGAATGCCCCTTGGTTGCTCTTTCAGCATCTTGGCCACTTCATAATGTCGACATCCAACAATGCTCTGGTCGTTGATGGCCTCGATGTGGTCGCCAACACACACTGTCTTTAGTTGATCTATAGTGCTACCTTCCTTTATTCTCTGAGGGGAGAAATATTCCACTTTTAGTCCACTTAGTTTTGACGACCAATTACCTGGTGTCTCTTCAGCGGCAATTGGAAACACAAAAATGTCAATGTTTGATATTGAGCAAAAATCAAAATGTTTGACACTGTGCAGAAATGAAAATGTTCTTTGCTGCCTTTTTTCACCTTAATGAATGCATATCCAGCACCGTTATCCGTGATGGTGAGGCCTAATGCATCCTCTGTCTTGGTCACCTCCACCTCCTTTGTTTCTCCTCTGACGTGAGCAAAAATGAAGTCCTCCAGTCCAATCTGCCCTCCGAGTAACTTCTGCATGTCCACTTTATAGGAGTTGAGCGTGCAGAACAGGATCTGGAACCCAGAAAATAAACCGGTACAGCTCAATAAATGATCATCTCTTAAAAGTGAAACACAGATTCATTAAACACCAATTACTACGAATTATCTACAAAGGATACAGATATTTTTTGACTCCTGTGTAATATTCATACATCCTGAAAATCGAAATTGTAAAAAAATCAAATCAATAAATAATACTGAGTGCGACAGATTAGCTTTTTAAATGAATATACTGAAATGAGTTTCAGGATATTCTCATGTAGTGAGTTGCAACAGTTGATTTTGTTGAATCAGAGACATTTTCTTGGTGTAACTCTCTTAAAACAAACTTAAATTTCTTTTTACAACTCTCAATCGATAATACCTATTGAACTTGTGAAAACATGTAATGCTTCTTCTTAGACAGGTTAAATCTTTGTCCTCATTGTATGATGAAACCCCTCATTGGAATAACCCATTTGCAAGCAACAGGAGTGAATTTAATTTTTATATAGGCAAATGTAGAATTAGCAAATTTTGACATTTATTCACTTGGTATAGTATATGCAATGAGCAAGTTGCTGATCCAAAGCAGATTCCAGTGATTCAAGAAAAAAACTAACATTAAAAACTAACAAAAATACAATAGCATGAAAAATAATGCAGGCTACAAGACTGAGCCGCAATTTTAACACCATCACCCCAAAACTAATTTTCAGTCATTAATATTTCATTCTAAAAAATGAGAATGCGGCTTGATTAATTCATATAATTATATGTGTAAATATATACATATATAAGATAGAAATTTCAGTGTCATGTCCCGCTTACCCTCTAAAATAATAAGCGTATCAGTTTGCAACCCTGTTATAATTAAGCTAATTTAAATGAGTTTTTTTTTCCAGTGTGCTCTGAACTATACTGTTAAGTCTAATATAGTTTACGATATATATGAACACTTTAGGTACAGTGTACTGTAATGTAACAGAAATGTGCTTTATAGATTTTGAACAGCAGGGGGAAACATATTCAAAGGAATTGCCAATAGTAGGCATTCGTGATGAATCCGTTTTTAAACACACCTTAATGTATTTCTAACCATAGTCGTATATGAATTGCTTCATTTAAAAATTTTATTTCTCACTGAAAAGGCTGATGTTTTGATTTTCATCTGCAACTGGTGCGTTTAACATACCCCTAAATCTGTTTTACTTTGAATTTTACTTCAAATGAATACGTAACATTCACTGTTCAAAACGGTTCACTTTTTCTAAAGTCTATGAAGAAAAAAAAAAAATAGAATCTTCCAAAGAAAAATAACAGCAATGAGGAAAAAAATGTATAATTGTGCAGTTAAACAAAAACATTTTTGCATAAGACACAAGAGAAGATATTTGTTATCTGTTATCTGACCTAGTGTATTTCCGCTTTGATATTGTTCAGCTGCGATACTGAAGCCTGACTACAGTTCAAGGTCTTTTTTTTTGTCATGTTGCTGCACTTTTAAATCAGCTGCTGCTGTTCAGTTCACCTGAGAGCTATGTTGAGCGTCTTATTAACTTGAATATCCTTATTACACGTTTGACTGCTGTTTTAGATTCTTACATAAACATGTTTGTGAAAGGATTTTTATTTATGGACAAGACCAAAGTTTGCTTCTTTATTTGTCGACTATTTTGAGTCCTTGAAAGTTATTGTGAAGTCAAGGCCCTCATAGCATGCTAAGTTCTAACTATAGTTTGCAAGTGTGTTCTAAATGTTTGGACACCGTGAAAATTATAAATATTTATTTGTATTCATTAGCATAATGCATTCTCATTTCATAAGATTTTAATTTTAATGCTGAAGTCATTCGTAGTTGTAGCATTGAACATGATATTATTGCTTCTTGTGCAACTTTAGCCAGTCACGTCATCATAATTATGGCTAGTGCCTTCTAGATAAGAACTTTGAAGGTTGACGTTTGTGGATTATACATGCTCTAATCTCCATTCCTGCATGTCCTTCAAGAAGAAATGCCGATAGCAAAAGCCTTCATATCGGCCTTAATATCACTGCAGATTGCCACTGCGGGTGTTTTACTCTATTTACTTTATTTGTTAAGTCTAATTCTTATTAAAAGAGTCTAAATAGAGCGAATGGCACGAGATACGGTTACTGCACGGTTGCGTATTTGCATTTAAACATTTTTTGAATGAAGTATGGTCTGAATGCACGCTTGTGTTTTCGTTTTTTCTTTTCTGTTGTCTGTCACTTTTGTCTTGTTCATCACACTGCATGCAAGACATACAGTACAGCGGACCTCCGTACGTCAAGGGTATAGAAACTGAGCAAGAGCAAAACAGCCAAAAACAAAAAAAAAACAACGCTCCCCTAAAAGTAATTACATAATATATTCATAATTTACACCATGAACACTGAAATAGCATTTCCAAATTTTAAAAGGATACTCAAACATTGCTTTAGCCTAAAAAATACATCTGAGCAACAGTTGGCTACTTGTACATAAACAATTTTGATGATGGTGATCATGCAGTGTAGTCCAGGGTAAAAAAATATATATATAATTGACTGCAAAGGAAAGTGGAATGATATCAGTGATGATGCTGATATTCCGGCAGCGGCCTGTGCTGATGGGGAACTAGGGCTAGATTTCAGTGTTTACTTTGCTAAAACCTCTGGATCCATGCAGTGACAACATGAATGAAAGATTTGGCGATGTCCCACTGAGCTGTTGTTATTGGTTTTGATGGTGTGTTTAGTCTGTCGTGAAACAGAGGCAGCGCCATCTTACCCATTCTCTGGCTGTCTATCCATCAAAAAATCTAACATGGCTACTGTTAGATTTATGACTGAATGAGCTCATCAGAGACCAGGAGAGAAACAAGTGAGTGTGTGTGTGTGTGTATTCAGAACTTCCATTTAGCACAAAACAACCTTTTGTCTCCCACTAAACATCCGGCATCCAATGTACCGCCAGATCTGGTCTGAATTGCGTCAGCCGGTTGCGGACCACATCTGTACGGCCATATAACCCCCAAAATAGGCTGAGATTTGGACATCATACATCGCAACTTATATGGAGGTTGTTGATATGATGTTCAGTATTTTGACTCCTACATGAGTTCATGAAATGACTTTAAAGAGCTGGTTATCATTTAATGCTGACCTGGCTGCAGTGGAGGACCAAGTGAGTGGGCCAAAATTAAATAATAAAGCAAGAAGTGGGCAGGTGTGGTGGGGCGTGCTCACTTGCGCATAATGGGTTGAATAGACAACTATGGTAATTGGATGTTTTGGGGCAAAAAAGTATTGCGTACAACTTAGTTTGCAAATGTTGAACAGAGATTACTGTTTAGAATATATATAGGAAAGTTCAAGAAATTTACCCTCGCCCGTATTAGAGAAGGATAAATGTTTCTGGCTGATTATGCCAACAAAATATTTGTATTCTATATGAGTATTATGTCCCTCTATGTTATATGCTTAATTAAGGTCTGCAATTTTTTTTTCAACCTTCAACCTCTTCTGATGAATATCACTCAATTGGACATGTACACCTGATGTTGCGGCCATTGATTATATTGTGCTGGCATGATCCATGTAAAGATGTGCTGAGTCACTTCATGAGTGTTTCATGCGAACCATCAAAAAAATCCCCAAAAGGATTTGATGAAATTAAATAAAATAGCAGACTGAAGTTGATGAAACCAGTTTTGTACCTCTGAGGGAGAGATGTTGAAAACTTCGGCAATCTTGGCATACAGCTCCTTGACATTGGTGAATCCGTGGATTCGGCCGGTGGGGCTTCCGTGAGCCAGCTGCGTGTGGAAAACAAGCCTCGGCCGCGGATATTCCGGCGGCCCCGTTGGTGGTGGGGAAGGAGGAGGAAGCGGAGGCGCTGTGGGCTCCATACGCCCCTGACTTTGGCTTTGGGCCTTGTGTCCCTCCATGGCCTCTGCCCCAGTGGCCTTGGAGTCCTGCGGGCTCATAGCCTCCCTGCTCTGCATCTGTTCAGTGCCTTCCTCCTCTGGGAGCCCCGGTGGTGAAACTGTTCTAGCATAAAGAGACAAACACTGACCTCCCCCCTTAGCTGTCCAACCATCCAACCACCCTTTGCTTTGGCGAAAACTGTGCTGCTGAATTAGTCATGAAAAAAGCACGGTAACATTAGCTTCCATGTAGAAACCAAACACCCTTTGAGACGATGACTGTATGCGTTACACCTGAGCCTTTGGGATCTTACATTTACAGCCTACAATCAAATTAGATTCACGTTTGATTCTGAATATTACAAAATGACACGTGAATGTGGAGACTGCAATTTTAATGTGTCTTTTGTGAACGAAAGATGCAACTACTGAGAAAAATGAGTGCCAATCTATAAACACCTGTCCCAGAACGAGAGGTAAACTGATATCTTTGTCTAGGGAGGCCGTGCCTACCTTCTCCGGCCTCACTGACTGACGTGCTGGGGTGAGTCCTTGGTGATGCAATGACCTTTTTGCCTGTGCGGACAGGCCCTTCAACAGATGCTTAATTCACTTTGGCGGTGCATATACCAATAAAATCAAAATGCATTATAATTATACGGTGCATCACTACAAACTACAACGTCAATAATAAATATAGTATTCAATTAGTATTATTTTTTTTCACTATTTTCATGACCGGCTGGAAAAACCAACGCGCCGGGCAGCATATCTAAAATATGGAGATCTGCGCCCCTGTGGGAATGAACACAGTCGACTTCAGTCATGTCTAATCAAAGCGACTCAATTCATTCTCTTTAAACAGTCTCGACGTGGCGACGTACAGACAAAAAAAGCTGGCTTGAAAGTTGCTTGGTTATCCCAACCTGTATTATTTTGGCAACAACTCAAAGGCTTGAGGCGTCTCTTGAAAATATCATTGGATAAAACAGTTATGCAGTACTTTTCTTTCATCGTGAAACCTTTTGGAAATGACGAGTTGAAAAGCCCTGTGTTTACCCTTTTTGATAGAAGCAGGTTGCCGTGGCAACAAAGCCAGATGACATGCATTATTTTTTTAATCGATCAATTCTTGTAAAATAATTCAAACCGCCGCTTATTGTAGAATGAGACAAAATGTATAGGTAAAGGATTTGATGGGATAGGTCTCATCACTGACAGTTGCATAATCTATCAAATAAGCACATGGACAATGTTCATGATCATGAACTCACTGCCCAGGACATTCCTCTGTGACATTTTTCTAATTATCTTTTTCTGTCAGTACATTGCAAACTGTGCTCCCTACCATTAAGGGAAAGGGGGATTCCCAAGAAATAAAGTGATTGATGCGGAAAATATGTGATTATCAAAACAAATCACATTTTAAGACACCAGCTGAGAATGTGTCATTGCAGCGTGATTGCAACGTGGATGCCATTAGACAAGGACCACGTCAAATTGATTCTATGGTAAGTTATCATTCCACGAGAAGGAAAACAAAACTCTTCAGTTCAATTGGAAAACACACAGACGACACGTCCACAAAGTTTTCTGGTGTTAAATGTGAATTTATTTGTACTTGGAAGTCAATGGACAAACAAGACTGTAGTGCAGCCATGGCCAAACTACGGCCCGCGGGGCACATGCGGCCCGTTAAACGTTTTAATCCGGCCTGCTGAACTTGAAAAAAATTAAATGAATAAACCATGTTAATGTTTTAATTTCTAAATACTGTGTTTTTTCAAACACATATATTGTTGTAATGCTTTGGTCATTTACATTTTCCACGATTCTCATTTTATTCTGCTTATTAATCATTCGTGCACGCCCGCTGCAGGCTTCTGTCCTGCACAGAATGTGCAGTATGTGCGTCAGGGCCTGTTTTTGACAGGCTAAGGTGATGCCATGACACCCAAGGTCAGTTTGTTTATGCATGTTTAACACCTGATAGCAAGGTTGACCTCTCGCAAAACTTCCTTTTCCAACAGATAAGAAATTCATGGAAGCAAAGCGAATGACACTTTTGTTCATGCACAGACTTACTAGATAACATGTAGCTTATATCTCTCGAGTCAAAGAAAATAATGATTGTCTTCAGCGACTTAAATAATGAAGTGGTTGTTTTCCAAAATATGTAATTGGCCATACTGGAAACTAACTGTCATCCATTTTGTACGTGGTTACATCCTGAAAAACAGCTTTAACTGCAATTAATGAATGACATGGAATTCATAATTAGATTCACCATAGAAATAGATGTCCGTGTCCGTCACACAGACCAGACTCTATAGTCTAGCTATCAGAGATGCACGTAAAATTGCAACTAGGATGGCAATCAGTGCGTACTCCAAATCAAATATAGATTATAACAATCACGTAATTGTACAAGTACTCCATATTCTTGAGTTTTGTGATTAAAACCCTTTATCAGCCATTAATTGATATAATGTTGCTAGAAAATTCTACATTTCGACCAAAGACTATTATTTCGTTTTTTACCAACTTAAAGGAACCATCCAGCCTCACTCAAAAACTCTAGTTGTGTGTTTTTTGATGAGGAAAAAGATACAAGCTTGCATTTCAAATGTTATCAATTTGTTTTGGGGTAATCAGTAAATAAATAACTACTCTCAAATCACCCCTTTCTAGTCAGTGACATAGCCACGCCCCCCTGCTTCTTCCCATATCTTGGTCAAAGAGAACCAGACACAATTTCCATCCATCCATCTATTATTTGAGCCACTTATTCCTCGCAAGGGTCACAGGTGTGTTGAAGCAAATCGGCAAGGTGCACCCTGAACTGGTTGGAGAGGGTTTCGAGCTTTAGGTTTCTGGGTGTGCAGATCAAAGTCAACGTGACCTGGAGCGCCACCACCAGCACCATCCTTAAGAAGGCTCATCAGAGACTTTATTCACTTCGGTTGCTCTTGAAATATCTCTTTAGCACGAACCCTTCTAGTGTCCTTCTACCAGTGCTTGATTCAAAGCATACTTGGATGTTTCATTGGTGTGTCGTTCTCCACTTGTACAATCGCGGACAGAGAAGCACTCGTCTACAAGATCATCATCAGCTTTTCCCTTCCTTCCCTGGACAATTTCAATCCCCAGCACTGTTGAAAGAAGGCCAAACAAATACTCAGGGATTGTTCCCATCCAGCGCATGCACTTTTCAAGCGTCTACCTTCTGCCAGATGCTTTAGGAGACTCAAACCAAGAACATGCCAATTTAGGAATAGCTTTTAGAGCGATTGGACTCTATTTTGTAGACTTTTCCTGTTTCAATCTGGTATTACTTGAATTGGAATACAATACTTTACTCATTTTCTTTCTTTAAGCCTGAGGGCCAGGGTACCTTGTTTTGGTTTTCATTTTGAATGTTGACTCCACAGAAATAATTCCAGTTTCTATATTTGCAGAACATATCATGTGGCATGGCTATATTTAATCAGAATCTGAATGCCCTTTATTGTCATTATACTCAGTGTACAACAAGATTAGAGAGCTCCCCTCTGAAGAGCAAATGTAAATAATAAAAATAAAATAATAATAATATTCAGTACTGACCAATGGCATAAAATTATGATGATCGGCGTAGAGAGTTATGGTGATTGACAGATGATTGGAGAGATTATTATTTTCTCCTCCAATATCAGCCATTCAATATGACTGGCTGGCCCCAAACTATTCTATTTCCGAAATCAGGGGGCTGTGGGAATTCTGGACGGTTGTTTTTAGCCCCCTGATGCCGATGGGCCCTGATGCATCGCACCGGTTGCAACTCTGATATTTATGCCACTTGGTACGGACTCCTTCTGCACATTGTTGTTTTGACACCACGATGTTGGCTATTTGCAGTGTAATTTCATTCAAATTAATTTCATTCTACTTTCATGAATAACCTTTTTATTTAACCTTTTATGACATTTGCTTCATCTGCAAACCGGATGAGATAGCAGTTGTATGTGGCATATGTAGGCAGAGTTTCCGTGTAAGCGAGGCAATCAAATAAATACAAAAATGACCAAACGAAATGATTTGCAAATTAATCATTTAAATGCCGATGTGACATTTCATTTTATGATTTTTTTTCCTTTAACAGAAAAAGACATTTCCCTAAATCAAAATGCCCAAATCAACCAATGAATAGAAAAGAAATTTGAAAAAAAACAAACACTTGAATCAAAACCTCACCATGTTATTATCATGAAAGAATAGTTTATCTCCGGTTTGAAATGGATTCAATGCTTTGCCATTAATTAAGTGGGAAACATTACTTTGATTTATGAACGTTTTTGGTAACAAACGGGGTCATAGAACCAATTAAGTTCGGAATTAAGCTTCCATTGTAATATGTAAGAGACACTGACAACAAACGTATAAATTTCCACTTTCCACTCAATATTATGGTTGAGAAAGATACTTTTGATGGTTGAACGATTACATATAAACCAAGTGAGTCACAGTAAGTTGTCTTTATAAAAAAAATAAGAAGAAGACTAAAAAAAGCAAAAACAATGTTATGTAAATTTACTTTCATTGTCTTGTTCCTGAAATATTGATTCATGCGTCACAGATGAGCCGAGTCAATTGCGGTTTGTTCCCCCTCTATTTTGAAACCCACTCTTTGCATCACTTTACCTTCCCTGTAATGTGTGGTTTCCTCATTTGTATATGCTGTACATCCAGCCTGAGGTGGCTGATGGGAAAAGACGACTGGAAGGAGTTAGCCAGATTGTTTAAGTTTTTGTGTTTGCTGTGTCAGTCGACTCCCTCGTCTGTTCTTGAGCATACTAGCTGCCCCCGTGCGTGTGCTCCCACAATTGAATTTTTATTTTGGGGGTCTTACGCCTCAAATACTCCATATTGTATTAGTATTATTTTGAAAATAACTTGATTCATGCCATTGTGAAAAATCAGTCATTCTAATTTGGAGCTTAATATCTCTTTGATGCTTCCATTCCATTGTAGGTTTTACTGGGGTCCGAACTTCTTTTCTGTGCCACCAACATTGTAGATAGAGTGCAGTTGCTTCTGCTTTGTCATCAGTGTGACTTGACTTCACTTGTACATAAATGTTTAGCTTCTGTGTCAATGGGCCACTAATGTAATAGCAACGCAATGTCCTTGGTAGTTTTGGTGTGAAAGGTATCTATGGTGTTCTAGTGTTAAGGTCAGCCACAAATATAAAATCTTGCTCAAGGATTTACTATATCAGTGAACTCTGCCAAAAGTTCACTAAAGTTCAACTCCGAACAAGTCCCATAGCAATAAAACACATCAGCTTCTACAGTGGTTATTGTCATAACTTTTGCAACACAGTACATTACGGTTGTAACAGAAATGGGAAATGAATTGAATAGGAATTGAATAGGAAAATCTGTTTTGAGTTTTGAGACGTGCGATACACTGACAAATGCAGTTTTCATATACCTGGAACCCATCAAAAATGTATCAAAAAGTTAATTTGAGCAGTACTGACATCACATTAAACACGACCAACCACATAGCTAAAGCTTATACAATGCCAGTGCTACTAAATTAAAGCAATATAATATAAAAGCAATGTCATTGAAACCCTCAAAACACTTGAGTATAAACAGATGGAAAACCAGGTGATGATGATGAATGAAGCATCTGTAAATTAAAAAATGGAATGCATATAAGTCACCATTATGTTACAATCCACTCTCCATTTGCAAGTTTGTGTGACCCCTGTGGAGTCTTTCATTGGCACATGCGTTAGCTTAAGGCTAGCTAGCCACTAGTTCAGCTGCAGGAATGGATAGGTGGGTTTTTTTATTTAAAAAAAAAAAAAAAAAAGACAAGCAAACACATTGTCCCCCACCCCTCCAAAAGAGATGTCCAGATACAAAATAAAAATGAAATCCCAGCCTCCCAAGTGGACAAAAAAAAGATATTTTTAAAATGAGCTGGGTCCTGAAGGAGCACGGTACCACTCCATTGCTGCTAACTGCTCCACAGCCCACCCACTGACGTACACATTAATTATATAATTATTAATTTAATTTCTGAAGTTATAATATTATGACCAGAATCATTACACACAATATAGTTGCACTTCCTGTTGCGGCAAAGCGGCTGCATGCACCTTATAGACTATCATTAAATTATCCATCCATTATCCTCCTCCTCCTCCATCCTAAATTTCGAGGAAAATGCCTGTAAAGATGACTGTTTAGATCGTACTCAAGGATCAAAGAAAGTTACTAGAACAGTCTTTGAATTAAAATATATTTACTATTATCTGTTACAAGCTTCACAAAAATAGTTGTTGAAAATGTGATTAATTGCAAGAAAATATGAATTTTTTCATTGCAATTAATTAGTTTTAAAAAAGTGAATTTCTGCAGCACAAGAAGAGTTTGGAGGTTCCATCCAGGAGTTCCATATTGACAATTCAAGCGTTGGTGTATACACGTGAAAAGTTAACGCGTGGAATAAATGATTGATTAAAAGGGTCCTGGGCTTCCCATAATAAAACAGCGCGTTCCAGATGTTTACTAATAAGACCGCCCATTCCCCCATATAAGGTAATGGGCGGTCTGTCCAAACCAACTACCTTATTTTGATTGGCTGATCTGTCTGACATGACCGCTCTTAAGAAGCCTTTCTTGTTGCTCATTGGTCCTCATGCTTGGTACGATATAGGGGCATTATCCTAATCAGCGGCGGACAGCAAGGAGGGGGACAAGGCGGAATCCAAACAAGGCTGTGGTGCTTGGTGTGGCGTGGCACGGCACTTCGTTTCAACACGAACTGACCACCACTGGCAGAGGGTGAAGAATGCTTGAAAACAAGAGAGAGCGCTTGAAAACCTTCATCCGGAAGATCGACCAGAGGGCCATTGTCCGAATCAAACACTTCATGAAAGAAAGGTAAGCAGAATGAATGCTGGTTGCCGGTGAGCATCACCCAATAGAGAGGATGCTAACCGTTAGCATTTCAATGATGACAGCAATAATTCTTGTTTCATAGTATGAGACTTCCTACTGCAGAACATCGTGAGAATTGATCGTCTGAATTATCACAGATTTGTAATGTGCATGATTTCTAGATACGACTATAGCTGCTGTGCTAACGAGTTAGCCACTCGTTGGTCTGAAGATGCTGAGACCTTTAAATGGAGGCTCTTGTTACTTTTGCACGTTTCACGGGATTATTCATGCAAAGTTTGTGTGCACAACCTTTCATTTGCCATTCTCGCTTGCACAACTGCAGTTTTAACGACTTGAATATGGTCATATACATATAAGTGGTAATGTGACAGCTGACTATGGAATTATGTATACAGGTTGTCAAATAACCGGTTTGTCACGTTTAAAGGAAATGCATTTATGTGTTACCATATTGTGGTTTGCTCCGTCAGTGTACTATTTTAGTAAGTGACGACCATACTGACAAAATGAGTGTGCTCTACCATCCCTCATGCTGAGCAAACATGACTTCATCAATCTCACTATGTGAGTCAGTTTGCCATCACAATATTTCCTTCTGTGTTCTATGTAGACCAGAAAGACTGTAACATTTGTAATCCACCTGCTTCAGTCATGCATTCACATGCTGCTGCATTAAGTGATCCTCTAAAATAAAGAGCTGATGTCTTTTGAGGCGTTTCTCATACGTCCGTCATTGCTACTCATCAGCAAGCTCATTTTCTAGGAACGAGGCATATAGCTATCAATTACAGGGTCACATTATGCTATGTGAGATTGTATATATAAAATTAACAGTTTGAGAGGCTTGAAATAATAAAATAGCCAATTCGATTGTAACCGTGCTTTCCAAATGATGCTCCCAGGGCCAACAACAGAAATCCACAGAAAAACGGTTGGCTGTGAAGAAGTTTGCTCGATATTAGCAGGAATGTTGAACCGTAGCCCGCAAACCAGCTGGTCCTTGTTGAAGTCATGAGTTGCCTGTGCAAGGCAGTCCTAATGACCACTCCTTTTGTGCTTGCGAAGTTGAGATAAGATGGCCTGTCAGAACACTATGCTGGCTTGCTGAATGTCATCAAATTTAGATTCTCTCATACTTAACTCCTGTTTGCATGTAGAAATTCCAGTTCATCCTGGTTGACCACAGTTGTCCTAATGTTAGTAACATTTTTATTTCCTGTACGATTGAGGGAAGAGGGCCAAGAGGATTCTGCCCAGTAATATTATACACAAATTTACAGTTTCATGGACTGGACGTACAGGGTATATTTCAATTAATCACTGTTTCATTATACATCACTGTCAATAAGATTATGTACTTCCCAATTACCTCTATATTTTGGAGTTTTGACTACGTATGGCCAGTATGAGTCGGCGGTCGGTGCACAAAATTGCTATAATCTTTACGATGTCGTTTTAATGACCTTTTTGTAATAGTTTAAAATGTGTTTCCTTACTATAACGATACCTTTCTTGAAAAAGACCAAGTTGAGGTTAGTTTGTTGACTTGGCCCTCGGCAAGCGTTGTAGTGGCCCCTTTGTAAAATAAATTCCCCAACCCATGCTGCGATAGATGGGTTTTAATCGTAATTATTTTTTTTTACCATAATCTTTTGCTCACGTGTGTGCCCACTGCGACGATTTGAAGAATGATGACCGCTGTCTGCGTTGCCAGTCCACATACAGGAAGTGATGTGAGGCGCTGTGCACAGAGCCACATGACTTTTTCACAAACACACATTCAGTAATGCATGCACACAGACGCGTTCTTTTTCACTGGACACACGCACACGCACACCCCCCCCCACACACACACACACATACACACACGCACGCACACACACTGCATTCTACAGACTTAGGCCTGGCAGGCTGCCACAAACTGCATTTTATTTTGCCCGAACAAGTATCTCACTTTCCCTGCCCTTCCTGTCCACTCTGTTAAAGCTCAAACACTTAGGCAGTCTACACTGCAAGTCCAAGTGCCCATTTCTGATTTAAGGCCAAATGCATTTATGTTGTATTACATAAAGTATATCCGATAGCACCGCGCTTACATTGATGCAACATTTGAAACCATTTATATGCACAGGCCCAAATTGTGTGTCAAAACTGGATGCCTGTGAATTCAGCATTGAGCCCATCACTGTAATCCAGAATCATATTTTAGTTGCCTTTAATTTTCATAGTTTTGTCATAAATGGAAGCGGAGTAATCACAGAGTTCAAACCAAAAGTGAGTGCTTAACGGCAATTGCTCGACTTCTCTTTTGTGCAGTTTCGTGTGTTGACAACTGAGATGCTCCATGTAATTTTCCATCCACGTCTACCCGAATTGTCGCATTTAAATATTACAGCGGCTCGATCGAAGTTCTGGTTAACATTAAAATGTGCAGCAGTTTTAAATTTAAAAAAAAAAGCCAAATATTAAAATGTCGTCATTGAAAGCCATATCATATGCTTTGTTACAGCTCCAGCTGTTGTGAAATGCGCTATATAAATAAATTGTATTATTTTGTTCTGAGTATAAGCTGTAATTGCACCTTTTAACCTTGGAAGTTTTAAGGCGGATAACAATCCATTTCTCTCCAGAAGATGGCAGTCTCACACAATGGGTTGGCTTCAGAGCAAATGGTTTTGTCTTTCATCTCTATGGGGATGTCCAAATATTTTTGCCATTGTGCTCATGTTGGCAAAATAAAGCAATTAAGTTCGCTCAGGTTTTTTTGTTCATGACTGGAATCAGTCGAAGAAACTAAGGTGTATTGTTTGCTACATTCTTAAATCCTCTCCTGTACAATTTTTTTAAATTTTTTTCTTTAACTGTCTTAGCATTTGCCCACTAGCTGCTGCCTGTTCATTACTGTACACTGCGCTGCTAGTAAGGTTGATCCTAATTTGAAGAGCTTCTGGAAATTTAAATCTCAATTTACTTTGCAACGCTTTGTTTTATTTTTTTTAACCCTGCAATTGACTGGCAACTAGGGTGAACCGTGCCTCGCACCCAGTCAGAGAAAATAGATCAGCCAGTAAGAACCTATTTGTGCGAGTTGGCAATGCGATGCTCCATTAACATGTCTATTGAACTAAGTATGATTGGCGATTTGAGGACTCATTTAAAAAGTAAATGACCCACCAATAGGCTCCTTGCCCCCGATTGTTTACCCTCCTACTGTTACAGTCATTTCCATAACAACACAGGCTCCGACCACTAGAAAAGACAAAGCTTATTGAGGAATTTAGGTCCGGACCCCAACCATCTCTTTTGGTGTTGTCTCAGACATATTCACACTCTACTTTGCATTTCCTTGCTTGTGTTACGCTTGGGTGTATTCAAGTGTTGCTGTAAAAATAGACCTTTACTCCCATTGCATTAGTCAGTAAATGTGTCGAAGTGCAAAAGGTCTTCCTAGTGTTGGTTTAAAACATTACCGTTTCGGAGGGACAACAGCATGGATAGACGAGAAGCAATAAACAAACAGTGGCCTGTTGCTGAGAGTTGTGCTGAGGTTTTGGGAAGGTAAGACTTGAAAATCTCTGACTCACTATCTCTATTCACTGATTCGTGTTTGTGTTGATGTTTAGTGATGTTTTTTTTAAACCATGGCTAGCGTCTTTTCTTTCATCGTAAAGGCAGGCTAGGGCTGTGGTTGTTAAAGCTTCTAAATGATGCCCCTTTTATGTTTAGCAGTATTCCAGTGAGCGCAACAGATCAATTGTAATGTGTAAAACGTGGTTCTCCTCATTAAACTTGACCATGCATGCATATAAAATATTTTCCTGCTTGTAATCTCAGTTTGACAAACCGTCTTCATGTGATGCTACTTGTCCAAAGATTAAATTTAACCCCGTGAATGAGTCAAACTGTACCATTTTGTAATGTTGTCAGACACGCCACTCAATCTGGGAAGTGGGTGTTGTGGTCAGTCTAAACGCAAAGTTTGTCAATGTTGTTGCCAGTAAAATACACAACGTAAAAGACATTTTTATTCATTTCCTGTCATGTAAATGTACTTTGATTGGCTTCCTGATCCACTGTGCAGTAAACAGAGTAACCTACCAACCAGTGTATTGTGAGACAGGCTTAATACAATCCAGAAAAACCTGTAAGCTACTGAACAAATACACTGTAATTGATTCCAATTAATTCAGGCACAGGATGGAATGATGAACTAAGGAGGCGGCGCTGTTTTGGGTGTTGGAAAGAAACACCCTTTTTTGTTGTTTCCATTTAAAAGCCTCCCTTCTTTGCAAAATTGCAATGACACCATTTCAATACTGACTCATTAAAGTTTAACCTCTTGTCAAGAGAAAACAGAGCAGATGGAAACAAATGCTTGTCAGCAGACAAGGTGGCTGCAAAAAAAAGAAAAAAACATCCCCACTTTTCTTTTCCTGTTCATCACATTGGAGAGTCTGTTGGCTGCTGAAGCATCTGTAGTAACATGCCTACAAGATAGAACTAGAATTAGCTCACCACTCCCAGTTTTTACTTGCATGGTTAATCCAGGCAGGCAATAATGACATGGTCTGCCTCCAGCTGCTCGTTTTCCCTTCACCGCCTGAACTTTGCTCCAGTTATTTAAGGTGATGCAGCACATTCATATTGGGTTCCCCCATTTTGGAAAAATCATCTATTTTTTTAATAGTATCAATTAAACGTTGCCCTGGCAGGTTTTCCCAAATGCCTGTCATGTCGCCAAACCTTTTGTAATATGATCGTGTCAAACCACTCCTAGATAAAGCCGGACTAGCCAGTTTTAGCAGGTTATTTTTGCATCTGCCCTTTTTTTTTGTAGAAGGGGTAAGAATGACAGCATTTGTCAGTGGAAGATTTACAATAATTTTCTGAGCTCAGCGCTGCTTCTGTGTGCATTTTGTGTTTGTGTTTGCGCTCTGGTACGTGTGCTGTGCTCCCTTCTATTATGCCTGGTTGGCTTGAGGGGGCGTGGCGATGTGTGACGTCACCCTCTTACGGAGTGTCACACCACCACAAGCACATACGGCAGTGGCTTCCTCATTCAGGGCATTCATACAAAATAGCACGATGAAGACTGTGGTTTGTACCCGATAGGATTAGTGTCATTGTAAATCTAGTTGTTTTTTTTTTTTCTTTGTGGTGACGGCATGCAGACAGAACTATTTTAAGACAGATTAAGGTTTTGTTTTGTTTTAGAAAAGGAAATGCCAACTGTCAGTCGATATATGAGTTTCCGTTCATCAAAAAGGTTTAAGTTTTCCAGGTAAGATGGATATATATTTTTGTCCTCTCCTTTTGGTGTCTATTGTTTTAATATCAATAATTAGTAATTTAATGTTTTCACTGTGTTTGTTATTGAATTATTGCTATTTTGTGTTTTATTCTGTTAAGCGCTTTGTTACAGATGCAACTGTTATGAAATGCGCGATACAAATAAAGTTGTATTGTATTGCGTTTCATCTTGTCAGGTGTAATCGAGACTCAATTTAGTAATGCATTGCTAAGACTTGAAAGTTGCTTTCCCTCCCAAGGCTATTAATCTGTTTTGAGCCAAAATAAGGACATGTGTTGTGTGAAAATGTAATTTGAAAAAAAACGCGTTGTTTTTTTTCTGCGTTAATGTTTAGGATAGAGAATGCAAGAAATGACCGGTTAATTGATTAATTAATTGCACGGTTTTGAGCCCCTCAGTTTTTGTGATCTCATGTATTCAAACTGTTCTCACCTGTGGTTGGCAACGACTGTGTTGTCATAATCCACGTTTACATAACCTAATTCCGTAGACAAAATGTTGTGAACATTTCACCTTTCTCAATACACAGCCCCTCTAACTTGCTGTTGTAACAGAATGACGTCTCAAAAGAGGAAAGTAACAATAACAGTTGTGTAATGATAGATGAGCCCACTAGAGATTGTGGTGCCACATGTTGCTGTTACTTGGTGACTTATTGACCACACAAAATAATCATGACAAGTGTAGGTGCTATTTGTGTGTACATCAAATGGATTCTCATATAGCAAATTCTTCTTTTACTATGTCCAGCAACTACCCAGTTGAGAGCAGTGGTGGCGGAGTGCCAGCCAAATTGAAGAAGACCAGAAGCACTTTAAGTAAAGACGGTGTCAAAAAAGTGGAGGCCAGGAAGACGTTGAGTTTGGAGGCCGCTCAGCTGCAGATCGAGGAGCAGCATAAAACCCTCACCAGACAGTTGGCCATCAGGTAAACGGAGCCTTTCAAAGAATATCCATTGGACCCACACCCAGTTCTTTTTTTATTTTTTTTAAAGTGCTATGTTTCAATGCACAGATGGTGACATGTTTAGCTTGATGTGGCATCACCATAATGTGAACCTGTATCACAAGACTTGAAGCTGTTGAGCCAAGTCATGACACATGATTGTACTGCCCGGGCTCACATGATTTTAATGTGTGAGATGCCCTCATGATATCAAGGGTGCACAATGAGGTTGTCTACAGTCATGTGAGCCCCATGGCACTTCAAGAATGTCAAATACTGAAATCAGTGTAAATCAATCCATCTTTAATAGAACCGATCACATCTTGCCTGCTACACGCGCGCCGAAAATGAATGAACAAGTCTGATTTGTGTAATTGAATGCTGACAACAGAAGTACTCGATTGGATTCTGTCATTATTTGCAAAGTTTGGTTTATCCACAACTAAGTATGTTCTGTATGTATATCTAGGTCGCAGACTTTCGATGTTGAATGCAGAGGCTTCGAAAGGACTCAGGCCAGCGGCGCACGAAGCGTAAGTCCACTTTACCTTTTGAAGTGTACAGTTATAATATTAGGAGAAGTTGTGCCTCTCTCTTGTTGGGAGGCATGTGCAAACATAACAGTCACACTCGGAATGTAGCACAAAACCAGCAAGCTGAGACCTACAATTCCCTCTGTGATCACCTTAAATAAACAGGAAAACATTTCTTACGTAATTCATTCACTTTATGTCCTCTTGTACTTGGTAAACTAACTGCTGCACTTTTTTTTTTTTTTTTTTAAATACCGTAGTCTGTTGAACTCATTTAACTTGGAGTGAATAGTAAATATTGGTCTCTCTGTAATGTTTTTAGACCTGTGAGAGGGCAATGGTTAACTTTATTTTACAACTCGGGCTGCTGTTTACATGTTGCATGGTGTGGAAAAAATTGGGGGTTGCACTTTTCCGAAAAAACAGGGCAGCGCTAACTTTTTTCTTCTAACTTTTAGAGTTTCATAAAGCACAACGCAACATTCCACAAGTTGTTTCCAGACATTCCAGAAAGTGAAGACTTGATGCATGGTAAGTAAACATGAATTTAAAACAATAAATGACAACTTTTCCAGTGAGTTAATTCTATATCCGAGTTGATCAAATGTCCCACTTCCCTCCCCAGCATACATCTGTGCCCTGCAAAAGGAAGTGCCCTACCATGGTCGACTTTACATCACCAATAGCCATGCCTGTTTCCACTCCTCTGTTCTGCTCAAGGACACCAAGGTAAGCAGGCAGCCTGTTGAAGATTATAAACTACAGTCGCTGCCCTAATTTAGGGATGCCCCTACCCTCTTATTGTATCAAACCATTTTTTTTTTTTTTTGTAATTTTCTGTTGAAGTTTCAACCAAATATAATGTATGTTTCCCCATCTATGCCATTCCAGGTAGTGATCGCTGTCTCCTCTATTAACATTGTCAAAAAGCAGAACACTGCTTTACTGGTACCAAACGCCTTGTCAATCCGAACCACAGATAGAGAAAAGGTTAGTTCTCCTCTCCGGGCCAACGGAGCTTGTAATCATATTTGTCAGCTGAGCACGTAGCTGATGTTTTGTCTGTTCTGTTCCCTGATGACATTCAGTTCCTGTTTGTCTCGCTACGGAACCGAGAAGCGTGTTATCAGCTGCTGCGCTCCATCTGCCCACAGCTTGAGGTGAGAGGTCCAGGACGCCAGTGCTCTCTGAATCGCGAGTTATTCAAACTGTAGATAAAAGTAATGCATGTGATGTCAGTAATGTCGATATGCAGAGAACTCAAATATCAGTATTCTTAATATCTGTTTGGAAAAAGTCTCATTTGTAACCCTATAACGATATTTATATTTTCCATTAAATTTGTCAACTGACAAATATGTCCAGCACCGTCATCATATGTGTGTGTATTTGGTTTCCAGGACCGCAGCGCCAACAGTAGTCCGGTCATCTCCTCTGCTGAGCAAAGCTTTGACAAGAGCAAACCCGTGGTAAGCGAATTTGTTACACTGCTGGTTTTGTTTTCTACTACTGCTTCTTTGTATATTTTGAAACCACAAGAGATGATTTTTAAATAAATTCAGTCACTTCTGTGTCTCCTGGTCCGTTATGCCATTCAGTCGGCAGCCGTGTGCCGCTGAATAAACTCCTTATTGTTTGTGTCCCATCATGGCAGAATTCCAGCCAGTCTAGTCTGGATGGCAGCTTTGACCTGTTCGATGGCTCAGAGTCACAGTCGATCCAGGACCAACCTCTGCACAACACACACAAAGGTGAGAGGTCAATGCTTTATGAGAATTTTTCTTTTCACATTTGGATGGAAATAGATTGACAAAAATGTCTATTTTGTGACTTTCAAACGCAAATTCAAAATTGTTCATGAGGATCTATTCAATCCACACTTATCTCGTTGTTGGTGACTTTTCATCAGTTCATAATAATTCTGTGAAAACAGTTCTAGTGAAATGATCAAAGCTATTAATGCTGTAGCAACAAACTACTGTTCCTTATTGAACTAACTCATCGCCGCCTCGTGTAGCAATGCAGACATAGCCAAAGATCAAATCGCTAGACTTGACATAAAAGTGGGAGAACAAGATATCCGTAACCAGATTTAATTTGGTCTTGTACTGTAAACGTAGTCATTGTCTGTCTCTTTGTCTGCAGAGACTGCACTACCTAACGGTAAAGGATCCTCCTTCAAGCACGTGCATGTGCTGCAGAGTGACAGCTCATCTTCGGAGGAAAATCTGACCGTTTCAGGTATCAAAATCAATCCCGCAATTTGCCAAATGGCAATTCATTCAAAATATTTGCAAGGACTCATCGCTTGATCCGTTCACATATTAAAACACAAAATTGTGCCGTGTCTGTGTTTGAATGCTCTTGAATAAATGATGCCTGAAAGCCAAATTTAGCTGCGGCCTGCCAACGTGACATTGACGTTAATGCCGTCCTTGCATGTTTGCTTCCCCCCCCTCAGCTCCAGGTGGCTCGTGGGTTTGGAATGTGACGGAGAAGGCCAAGTCTCTGCTGGTTCAGAGAGAGGCCAGCACCCTCAACACGCTGCTCCTCATCTACTTGATACTGTAAGTTTCTTGCGATAAGCTTCATTTACATCACCCCCCTCATGCAAAATGGTTTGATTTTTAGGAATTGTTAGCTCGAAGTCAATTGTTTGTATAATCTAATCTTACGTCATAGCAAACGCTCGATTTATGTTTCCCACGCAACACTTCAAGAAGTTATTGTTCCCAAATAGTCGTGTGTGACTGTTTGTTTCAACGTTTCTCTTCTCTTCAGAGTGCTGGTGCTGCTGCTGTCCTCGGGCTACATTGGGTTACGCATCGTGGCCCTGGAGGAACAGCTGACGTCACTTGGTGCTTTGCCTGAGTTCACCCTACAGAGTGGGTAAGTCATCTGAGACAAGCACCAACCAAATGTCGTGAACAATGCAGCTTAGGCATCAAGAGGTGTGAGGCGATTAAAAATGGTGTAATTAAAAAAAAAAAAAAAAAACTTGCGAACGCTCAGTGACTTTTAGATGAGCTAAAAGGCCAAACGCAACACAATAATTACAGACGTGTCGTCAGCCGCTATTCAGACTGTCAGCTTGCAAATCTCCTGTCCGATCGGGGAATGAAAGAACCTCCAAGATGAGTGACAGTCTCTGCGCAATTGAAGCATTTTACCACGATGTACGTATGACGTGTGGTGCAATTCACATGAGTTCCCGCAGCTCCAAACTCCCTTTGTTATTAGCGCACAAGTCGCTAGTGACGTTGGTTGGCTCCCACTAGGGCTGTAGCTAGTCATTTGGATGCTAAAGGCTAACATCGTCAGCGTCCATGTATTATAGTTCAGTTTTGACCAAAGGTGATTTACATAATTTAGGACACTTCGTCCATCTTTTTAAATTTGTTACAATGATTTGACCTCTTTAATTAGCCTACTAATATTTAACACCATATATTTTGATTATTAGTCTTCAAGATGAATTCTAGGAAATTCTCCTGCTTCTTGAGGATTATTTAATAGTGAATCATATCAACGCTTTCTCTGTAATTAAGAACCTTAATCAACATTTAAAGTAGTAACTTTTCAACCAGCAGAACTGCTTACCAAAAGAAAAAAAAAAAACATTTAAATCCTTGTGATACAAGTGACTGACATGTATGAGGAAAAGAAGTGGGTGGTTACAGAACAACTTCATGCCTTTCGCTGATTCACATTAACAGATGCAATTACAAAAAAGACGCAGGCAATTGTTTAAATGACAATGAACATGTTGACAGATTACTGCATGTGACGTGCTCACACGAAGACTAAGCACATGCAACTTTGTTGTATCCTTCACGTTTTTTGTCTTTTGAGTATTGCTTCATGTGCCTGTTCATTGACGTTTTGCTGTGCTTTGCTCATGCTATGTCCCCCTCCCCTCTTCTTCCAGGTACCGCCAAGACACATAACACTCAGCAACCAAAGCAGGGGTAGAACAGCTAACTTGTGACTTGGAGGATCTCTTCCAGCAGGAGACATTTCACCTTCTCCGAACCGTGCGCCCACGTCACGGTCACTTCACATCAAGAGAAAAGTGGCCAATCTGTGCAATTTCAGAGACATTTTTTTTTTAACTTGAAGGGCTATACGCTTGCAGTAGATTTAAAAAAAGAAAAATAGAAAGAAAAAAAAAGAGTGAGAGGCCACCACTTAATCACACGGAGCCGAGACGAAACGCACGTACATCCTGCCTGGTTGCAGCGTGTCTTGCTGTGTGGACCAAAGCCAAGCTCGGAGGACGTGTGAGCTAGCGACTGTTCCACATTTTCTTCCTCTCTTTCGGCATGCCGTCTGAACAGGGCTATACCCATCAGCATTAGCCAACAGTCGTGCTCACCTCGGCACTGCAGACGTCGCGCTGCCACTAGCCAAAGATGTGCATGTTTCTCTGCATGACGTTCACCCTCACCCTTTCTTCCGTCTTTGTAGCAGAAGGAACGCGTCTGTCTTGTTGGAAACTTGGGTACCTCTCTTTTGAATGTCTTCTTTCTAACCTGCTGTGGACTGAGATGATGATGATGATGATCAGCTCACAGCAGTCTCCTCTCACGGTCTGTTTCTTTATATCTTACTCTTCTTTGATGTGATTTAACAAGTTTAATGATCAATGCTCAGAGGTCGACCTTCATAATCAATGCATACATAGTTGGCAGCAAACTTGAACAACAGGTTTCAATGTGTTGCCAAATGTTTTTGGACGAAGTAGCATTTCTGTGTCTAGTCAATTTTCTTTTCTTTGTTTTTTTCTTTTTTTGGACGTATTAGTTATGGTTATACTTTGTCTGTATTCGGGAGAATCGACTGACCACAAGTTGTCCGTCCCGTACTCAAAAAAACCACACTTGTTGATAAGGTCCAAGTTTCACGAAAAAAATAGCTCCACAAAATTTCAAACTGCTACAAATTAGTATTATGCATGGCAAAATGTCTTTTATTTCTGTGTGTTGCTTTTAAAATCAAACTTTTGTGCGGAAGATAATGTGTTAAGAAGGAAGAAAAAATGCTAAGATGTGAGTGAAAGGAGCGAGTGCACTTTACCAAATGTGTTGTGCCTGTCACAATCCGATTGCCGTGTTTGGATTGTGTAGAAATGGCAAAAAGTTGTCGTTTCGGGTGTTTGGCTGACGGTGCTAAGATCTTTATTTGTTTATTCACTCAGGGCTGGTGGGCACAACCCACCAGGTAGATATTCCTTTGTCATTTCAAAGTATGTGCTTGTCATTGGGCTCTACGTCTTGGCTTGGCGTGTGTCTCTACAGTCTCTTAGAGAGAGTCCCCCACTTTATTAATTTGACTTTTCTCTATTGCTTAACTGAATAATTTCCCCGTAAGATGCGTTTAAAGTGCATCACAAGTCAAGTTTGCTGTATCAGACACACGCAGTACTGTCAGTCTCCCACCAGGGGGTAGCACATGCCCACAGCCACTGTCCTCAAGCGTAGCCAATGCAAAAATCCAAACGAGGGCAGCGTTTTTTGGTTTTGCACTATTGAGTGTAAATTTTGTACCAACTGTTAAGTCCTTAATTATACTATGGCCCAATATATATATATAAATATATTTATTTGCATTCCGTGTAATTCAAAGTAGTCTCTGTGAGATGACTTTGCTTTTGTTGAAAATAAATCATGTTGCGAAAAACTCTTGTTGCTTGATTTATTGCCCTCAAGACTTAATTTATTTAAATTTTTATGTCGAAGACACGAGGAGGGGAAAATAATACTCTGAAAGAGCCCCACCACTTGTGAACAGGTCACAAATGTGAGAAGAGGTGCAGTGAAGGTTTTTAAAATGCAGTAGCAGGCAAATCTAGAACATTTAGCAACGTGAGCCACCGGGAATTTTTTTTCAATAAGACATTTTATAGGCACGTTGCTGGGAAGCGTGAGAAGTGAAATATTACGTGATTACTTTAATGTGGTTCACTTGAGAAGGTGAAAGCGCGACATCTAGTGGCGAAAACTGGTCACTGCTACTGATTTTAACAGCGCTCCTCGTTTTAAGATGATATACGACATTTCGAGGTTATAAAACATGTTAATTATTGCTGAGAGCAGTGACACGTTTCCTAAAAAATGGTAAAAGATTCTAGAAAGTTTAGGCTCACTCTATTCATGTTATTGTAATGCTTGCACGGGACCAACAATTAAGGAATGTCAAGTACGGAGCTACATGGTGGCCAGTGGTGGCCACAGGCCATCACCACGTCTCGTAGATGATTTTGATGAATGTGATTTAGCTTATCTGGGGTCGGGCTACATAGAATGTTTTTGGCTGTCCGTATATCGTTTGTAGCCTATACGCTATTTTAGTTTTATATATTAGAGAAGGCACACGGGATGAGTATGATTTGACTTTATTCTAACTACAGATAAGCATTAGTGTGCTGTGGTTCAACTGTCCGAGACATTTGAAGGAGAAGGTTCTGCAGTTGTTCGCTGGTACGCACAGAGCTGAAACACACCTGAAATAGATAGACAAAGGGTATTATGTGTGTAATTGATATGGCGACACCAGTTGTAAGTGGAAGCTATTGTTATATTCAATATGTTACATGACATTCCAAGGAAATGGAATTGAATACATCGTCAATATAATTAGGACACTATAAAACCTTAAACACTTCAAAATGACTTATGATGTAACAAATTGGATATCAATATAAAAATATATGTGGATTCCATTCCACATGGGGTTGTTCTTATATGCATTGCTTATATTTGGTTGAGAGTTATATCAATGAAAATTCCTCTATTTGGTTATCCCGCTGTATTTTGATTCACATTGTCAGAAAAGTCCCATTTTAACAATTAATGTTATATTACTGTTGGCAGTTTTGCAGCTGCCCTGTATTATAATGCGAGCCGCTTCTCATATTGATTAGTTGTACTGTACATAAGTGGGCAGTTTATCAAACACCACTGCCAACAATTTTTTCATTTGTATTTATTTTTTTAGTTTTGGGGTAAGGTGGATTTTAATTGATAACTGCATTTATAATATAAAAATAGCGGGAGTCCACAGCAGTGGGTGTACAAAGCAAGCTCTCGTCTGTTAATGGCAAAATTCCTTCATGCATATTGTATGTAATGAGAAATACCCGCTGCAAAAGCCAGGATGATGGCCACCCAGCCGATGATGTAGGACCATGAAAATCGCCAGTCCAAGAAGCGTTTCCCAAAGAATGTCACTGTCACTCCCGTGTAGATGGAGAGAGCCAAGAGAGCAAGAAAACCTGAGAGGAGCACCAATGAGTGTTTTTGCATCACATTGCATTGAGATAATTGAAATGCATGGAATGGAAATGCTAAAGTGCGGAACATTTCATGGAAAATTATATTTTCTGTGTCACCTGAGAGGACAAGGGCAATGCCCCCCATGCGGACCCTCTTGTTCTTGGTACCATTGGTGAAAGCACTTAGGCCGAGCACTACGCCAGCGAAACAGCTGAGCACAGCCAGCAACATAAAGGCACGAGTCGCATCCCAGAAGGCTGAGGGTCACATGGTCACTTGGTTAGTGTTTCCACAAAAAAATTTAAAAAAACTTATTGCCAGTAAACACTTCTTTAGTTGAGCGATCTGTGGAAACTCAATACTTTGTTCCGTGACAGTTGTCATAACTCAAAACATTTGGTCCCAAATCATCTTTACCCATTGAAATGAATGCAAAATCCAACACTCCTCCTCAAAAAATGTTTGTAATTTGCTTTTTAATGATGTGAAAATGGCACTCTATAATATTGTGCTTTATTAAAAAAAAAACATTGTAATAAAATAAGAAATATAATGTCAATAATGAAACATAGGGGCAGTATAATTCAGAAATACTGATACATGAAGGTGGTCATTTGTCAGTCGTTTTTTGGCAAGCATAGATAATATATTGTATGTCTGTATTGTGATATTGTCTGTCTACAAGTTTTGCTCCACCATTTGAGTCAAAAATACATTGCTTAAAATGCCATTACACCATGGCAGCCATGCGCTCCACAACCCAGTCTATGGCGTTTAACATTTTTTGGGGGGGCATTAAGCTAAACAGACCTGAGCATTGTATTTGTCTTACAAATACAAAGTCTAATTCTTGTTGTTGCATGTTTGCCTTCAAATGGGAGCGACATTAAACGTGTTAATCAACTTGTAGCACCATATATTGAAAAACGGCTAACGATCTGCCGCACTGTTGCCTGTTGTGATATGAGTTGAGTTCAGTAATACGGGACAGAGATGATGTCTCAAATACTTGCCCACAAACCAAAGCACAAACCCTCTTGAAAAACACGTTTACAACAGTTGTCTCGTTACCTCACAAATCTTCGAGGCCTTACCTACAGTGATGGTGTGAGTATGACATTTGTGGTTGATGCAGAACCTCCAAAGGCCCTGATTGGCTGAGCTACCCGAGTAACGATACTGCATCCAGAAGTCGGTCGCCGTGGAGACAATTAGGAGCACCAGTGCAGCCACGCCGCAGAGTGTGCCACCGCCGGCCAGAGTGTACAGCATGCTGGAGAAGTCGGCAGAACTTCTCTCCTACTGAACTCATAACGCAGAGAATGAATGGAAGGAGAAATTAGAGGAGCTCCTCTTTTCCTATTGTGGGATAACTTAAATGTGTGGAAAGAAAATGTGATTCATCAGACACAAGTGATTATTCTAATTTATGTATATTTTTGTATTAGTGACAGTAGTATATTTTAAACACTACCTGCCTCATTTTACACATACTGACCACAACATTAGCTACTCCTGCTCAATCTATCGAGATCTAACATTTAGATTAGCTCTCAGTCACAAATATTAGACTCAGCTCTCAGTATGGTCTCATTGTTTGTGCAAAAAAAAAAAAAACAACTACCGCAAATGAACTGCCAGCAGAAAGTATAGCGATTCTAAAAGCAAACACAAATGTTTTCAACCTAAAATATTTTCCATGGTTAGTAAAAAAGCACTTGACCAAGCAGCAGACTGACAATGAGAGTGCATGATATGCAGCTCCGAGCCATTGTTCACTTTTTCCCCTTTGTGCAGCCAACGCACGCTAATCTGCCAATAATGAACAAAGTGAGGTGTCAGCAGCCACCGTTATGGGTCAAACCAAACGCAATCTGATGATTTCAAATAATTAGTTACGCTACCGAGATTTCAAATACAACACCAGAAACTATACAAAACACACACCAGTCTTCTACATTAAAAAATGAAATATATAATATATTTTCATCCCATTTAAAACAAAACAAAAGAATGAAGCAGACAAGCTCCCGATGTCATTTGCGGTTTCACCTTAAGATTTTGAGGCTCTTCACAATGTTGACTTCAAAGAAAATATTATCCAAAGAGCGGAGAAATGCTAAAAAGTCCAAGATTTTCCGATACCTCTTGCTTGGTTGGGTGGTCTTTCCAGGCTGGTTGGGTTTACAGAGTGCGTATGCTTTTTAAGCCCCCAAACGTTGACTCGCATTGTCCCTCTCACAAAAGAGCGAATGATCGAGCTCAGCATGTGAATGATGACAGTCTCTATTTTGCCCTCCAATGACCTTTAAACGACCAACCTGTCTGTCTGTCCCATATGTTGTTTTTTTTTCACATCAGTCATCATCATACTAAATCTGGCAACTAACGACAGACACCATATTTAGGAGAACAGAATCAAGCCACATCACCGCAAAACCAAGTGTATTAACATGTGAGTTCGTCATAAAATAAGTTAGTTGCGGTCCCAGCGTTTCAATGAAGGCCTTTCAATTAAAGCTTCATACAAGCCGATGAAATTATACCTTAAGTCGCCGAAGACATTTTCCACAATAATTAATTCCCTGCCAGCCCAGGTAAAGAATCTACGTTTTGGCTTCTATACATGTCGATGGCAGTGAATGAGTTAACAGTGATTCAGTTCCAAAAGCAACTAGAAATAAAAAGGCGTACTTTTGGGTTACTTGAAAAGTTTTCGCTCTATAATGAAGTTGTACGAAAAAGAGACGACAGAAGGTACAGCCCATCACCTATGAATCTTTTCCGTAAAGCTAAATTACTCATGTTTGCAGTCTTCTAGATTCCTCACATGCAGTATCATAACAAATTGTTCCCTGGAAGAAACAATCATTGAATGCACCATTAATTAACCTTCAGTGACAATTCGGTTTTATTTCAGTCCGTTGAACTCTAATGGCCCTTTGGCAAGTGAGACAGTACAATAACAGATGCCACCGTGACCCACAGAGGCAACATCACAATGACGAGAGATGGAACAAACATCGTGTACAACAACGCACGGTGACTAAAAGGATTTCAACATACAAATACAAACTATTAATAGTGTAAGGTCAGGTAAGCAGAGGTTGGGATGGTTAAACTGAGACATTGTGCAAATCTAGTGAGGGCGTTTGGAACAGTTGCTGACACATCTTCTGTCAGTCAAGCCAACAACTTTCTGCATAGTCGCTAAATCGAGTAACTATTGTCATATTTTCATGTGCACAACTTGTTCATTTAAAGTGCATGAGTCAAAAAAAGAAAAACAAAAAGCCCAATTATCAGTTGGGTTAGGCGGCCCCAATTCAACCGTGAAAATGGGTGACGTAACAGAATGCATGGTAACAATGCTTTTAAAAGTCTCTTTTCAGAAGATTACTCAGCATCGCACGTTACATCATTTCTTAATTCAATTGTGCTAATCTTTGACGCAGTGTCAAATTTGTCAGAAAGTTCAAACGCATCTGTACACATGCAGTCAACTGTCGTCATGGTGCAATTCGTATGTGACACATCTACAAAATGTTCTGTCCACAACAACTAAATTGCTCGCTTCTGTTCATGCAATGTGATCATATTACCCGCTATGGATTCAATTCAATTCATACTTTCAACTGTAGCACGGACATAAAATGTGCACAGTAAGCAAAACTACAAAAATGTGCATGTGTCAAGGTGCATAC
The DNA here is from genome assembly GCF_059441095.1 of Idiotropiscis lumnitzeri. Taxonomy (NCBI): domain Eukaryota; kingdom Metazoa; phylum Chordata; class Actinopteri; order Syngnathiformes; family Syngnathidae; genus Idiotropiscis; species Idiotropiscis lumnitzeri. Next base: position 9,080,878 of record NC_142403.1, on the reverse strand, counting down.
AGTGTACGATAAAAAAATACTACACTAACCCAAAATCGTGTATAATGGTTAAAAAGGCACATTATGTAATACATTTCTCACCATAGTAATCAAGTCCATATATATATAAATCTTTTGTATATTTGTTGATAACATTTAGTTGGCCAACAAGGATGGGACAATAACTTCCTACTGCCAAAAGAAAAAAATATCTTTTAAATATTTAGCTGTAATTGCTTTTTTTTTGTTTTTTGTTTTTGAACATGTTTGCAGGCATTCTGATTTATATTGTGCTTGCTGAATCTGAGTTAAGCAGTAAAATCCACACGTTTTAGGTCATCTCAAGGGGCGGCCATTTTGTCACGTGCCGTCAACTGAAAATGACATATTTGCTCAGGGCTCAGGTGACGACCAATCTTGGCTCAGCTTCAGAAAGTAGGAGGGCTGTGATTGGTTGTTTCCTGAGCCCTGAGCATCTGTGATGTCATTTTCAGTCGACAGAAAGTGACAAAATGGCCGCCCCTCAGGATGGTTAAAAATGGGAAATTTGCCTGCGTAACTCAGATTTCACATACGTAATATTAATCAGAACGTCATGTCTTGACTAGTGAATGCATTTTATGGCAAATATGTTTCCCCTTTTAGTATTTGCCACATTCTCCTCTCTTCTCCACCCCAAAAATAAATGTAGACATTGATGAGAGCGTGATTTGATGAGCATAAAATGAAAATCAATCAGGTTTTCAACACTTGTCATAAAGACATTGCCTGCGGAAACCAACAATACGAACATCTTGATATATTGACACAAAAATACAAACATATACAATAGTTAGTGATCCCACACTGGGCTATTAAAGTCCGTTTGAGTACTCTCTACTGATTTTTCCACGGGTATACCGATTCTCTCAGGGGTTGGGAGCCCAGAGGACAACAGTCCGATCAGCGGAGGAGGAGAGGAAGCTTTGATCTTTGGGGTGCCATCGACACTGGATCACCTTGTCCGAGTGTTCTCCTGCCAAGGTCTGAGGGAGTGCTTTTGTTAGGTCGCCTGCATTCAAAGTAAAAGAATGGAGTGACGTCACTAACTACAAGTTTCATCAGTTAGCATAACATGAGTTCTTGCAGCAACTTAAGTGTTTGTTGCTACCTTGCAGGTCACTGATGATGATTTTGTTGTCATAGGAGCCGGTGAGAAGATTATGAGCTCCAGGTGAGAAGCGCACTGAACGAATGTCACTGCTGTGGGGGCGGTACGTCTGGACTATGCGGCCTCCTCTGATGTCATAGAGCATGCAGGTGCTGTCCTCCTGGCCAGTGGCGAGCAGACGGCCACTGGGATCCACTGCAACCGAAACGACAGCACTTCCTGCACAAAGCAACATTTTCATTTCTTCACATTTAACAGATTTTAGGACATCTTTTGTGAGTCAGTTAGCTTGTGACACTCATTTGCAACAACAGTTATGTCCCTAATACTTGAACGTCCAACCATGACAGTTTGGGAATAGCGCAAATGTAATACATAGTAAGCATCTAAATCAGGGGTGGGCAAACTTTTGATTGGCAGGCCTGTTTTGGTAACCTCACATCATCTGAGAAAAAAAAAATACATTTAATTTTAAATGAAAGTGAACAAAAGCATCACAACAAAATATCTGTCTTTGACACACCAAAGTATTTAGAAAATAAAATATTAACAAGGTTTATTCATTTAATTTTTTTCAAGTTTGGCGGGCCGGATTAAAATGTGGGCCGTAGTTAGCCCACGCCTGATCTAAATAATTAACTAAGAATCTCCACAATTATAAATTTTACAAGGTGATCTTGGTCTCTGATACAATTTAACCACATAGTTAGTTATTTGGTACACACAGCGCTGTATGTATGGCTAACTCAATAACGCCACAATAATAAGTAACAATACTGTAAATGAACCAGAAAAGAACGGAATGTACACTGAACAGATGCACTGTGGCCTCCGTTTCACATGACCATAAAATAATGCAGGGGGACTTACCTGAGCCATGGAGGGTGGTGCCCACAACACGCACGCAACTTGGAACCCGCAAGTCCCAGAAGCGGACTGTCTTGTCCTGGGATCCGGAAGTGATCATCCACCCTCCCCATGTGTATAGAGTCAAAACGTGGCCTGTTCGAAAGCAAACGTGACTCCATGAATATGAATACGCAATCCGATACTGTTCTATATGATACTAATTCAACCTTAGCTGAGGCCTGTTTTTGTTGAGGTGGGATGTTCTCCCTGTGCGCACATTGGTTGCGAGCAAAAAATGTACCTAGCAAAATGTTTCAAGGTCAGATACCAGTGTGTCCACTCAAGGCGTGAAGGCCCTGTCCTCTCTGGCAGTTCGTGGTGTAGATGTTGCAGTCTCCAGCTCCAGCACTAATCAAGATGGACCCTCCGCTCTCGGGACCCTCCATGAAGGCCAAGTCCCTGATGGTTCCGTCATGCATGCTGAACTCCAAATCTGGACCTGAATGATGTGATAAAAACACCCCAGTAAAGTCTCGATCCTGCTTGAATGGGTATCAACTAATCGGTTCATGGTGACTGCAAACGCATATACGTGTACCTATCGCATTGCAGCTGTCAGCATTGAAAGGAAGAACCTTGACATATTTGTCATTGGAGCCAGTGGCCAGCAGCTGTCCACAGTGGCTCCATGCGACACAGTAGATGGAACCTTTGTGGTGTTTATTCCTTCTGAAGCGTACCACGGGCTGCTTGAGAGTATCCGAAGCGCTAAACATGCAGAGAAAACTACATATTAAGAACTGTGCAGTAATAATATGTGACGGTTTGATGTATTGGAGCGTTCCAGACCTGTTTGGAAGAACTTCAGGGTAGGAGCAAACTCTGAGAGTTTTCGAGTTGGAACCAACGGCGTATAGCGATCCAGAGGGATGGAAGGCCACAGATCGCACCGCCTGTGTATCTTCAAGCAGGCTCACTTTGACAAACTGGGTTTGGGCCTTTCCGGGCTATAAAGAACGTCAGAGAAAAAAAACAACCCGTATTGTAATTTGTTCCTTTGTAATGGATTTAATTTTGTTGATAGCACCACCTGGGTTGTGCAACGTGTCACATGGCTGCTAGAATCATCTTGCACTGGGCCTCCGACCCTCGCAGCAGCACTGCAGTCACAATGCATGAATATCAAGTCACAAAAACATCCCTTTTAAATGGTCGGAATTTAATTTGTAGACTAAGTTCTCAGAGGGAGTCGCACATAAGCCAGTGAGTATAGCCCTACATGCCCGTGGCCTCCTATTAGAACTAAAATCACATAAAACTGATCGTATTTATTCTGGAACAATCCACCATTCATTACCTTGCAGGAACTGGAGACTCAGTGACGTGTTGCAGGCAATGGCTCCCAGGCCCTAGTGAGGGGATGCTGCTTACACTACCAGGCTTAGCACTTTGCACCACCTCTTGGTCTTCTTGGAGGTTGGATGTGCTGCCGTCATCTGCCACACCATTATACTGCTGGCCCAGAGGGGTCACCTCATCTCCGTGGTGGTCAATGCCAATGTTCATCTCCTCCAGTTTCTGAATGGATCTGAACAGACGACACAGTTGAGTCCATTTAGAGATGCAATATCAATATAAAGAAGTCACACTTCAAAACAATCCAAATTGATTGCTATAAAGACACAATTGTCTAAGTTATAGAAATGACATTCCATATTCCAAAACTACAGTATGTTTCATAACGCTGGGGTAGCATATTTGAGTCATGCTAATATGATCAACACAATTTGGATATAATGAATTTACTGTAGATGTACATATTGTTTAATAAATTATGACTCTGTATAAACCCCCGAAAAAATTTCGCAAAAGTATGCAAAATGCTTCATGAAATATGGGTTGTGTTCAATAATGAGCAGCAAAGCATAACCACTAGAGGGCAGCATGGATGCCTTCTCGGCAACACTCTTTTCACTCGCGTCCAAACAGGACCTGATATCCCGTACTAAGCATGTGAAAAAAAAAACAATATATATATTGTTGGAATTTTATTAATTACTTTATTACCTGATATGGAAAGTGAAATGCGCTATATCAGGTAATAAAGTAATTAATAGATAAGAATATATATATATTCTTTACCGAGTGAGGAAGGTCTCCGTGAGGTTGTGTTGTGCCGCGTCAAGCGGTTTCACACCCCCCTCGAGCAACATCTGCTGGTAAAGCTGTCTCTGCTGTTGCTTCTGCTCCATATGCTGCTGCACACGTAGACGCTGCCTGTAGTACTCCTGCATCTGCTCTGAGGAGTCAGGCCGCTGACACAAACAAACATAGAGCAAAATATGGTGATAAATTACATGTATGCATAGCAGGAGCACATTTTTAAAGCAATGCAGTGTGTTGCTGTTGTCTGTTTGTTTGTTTTGTTCAGATACTCTGACGTCCTGCCACATTACAAGAACAAGCATGTTAGGTTGCGGGAATTTAACTCCCTAACTTGTCCATGTAGTTGTTTTTGTGATTGGCAGTTGGCAGTTGGCATGTCCAGGGAGTTGCACCCTCTCGTTAGCATGAATAGGCTCACCTTTGCCCTTGCTCTGCACAAATGTTATTGACATTTGATGGACGGATGCAAATGTGCTAATCAACAGTCCTCACAAACACATATAAACGAGAACACACCTACACCCATTTACTGTATATAATAGATGACCACTCCAAAGGACCCCCACTGCCAAGTCTTCCCCTCTCAAGGCCTTATGCTACATCATCCATGCCATAAAAAGTTTTCAGGGACTTCATCATATCTAGTCTACACTATTGTCCCTTCAACTCTGTCGCCACCACTTTTCATACACACACACACATACACACACAGATGCACGCCACGTCCAATATGAAAACACGTTACTCCATTAGCTGGAACCTGGGATGCATAAAGATGAGTGATGATGGAGTCACTGGGCCATCTTGGGTGCAACAGCAAATCAAACCAGATTATTTGCCTTCTCTTCCCATGACCTCCACCACTGTGTCGCGGCGGTGCCAGCGGGTCACGAGTGTCTCTGGACAGTTGCGGCAGGGCAGTTATGAGGGATTTATGAGCAGCGGCAGTATGAAGATGAGGTGGTTCAGGGGTTCAGGGGGAATCTATTCTAAATCTCTATACTCTCTTGTTACGCTTAGTAATAATTTCAATGACAAGCCATTGCCTCGGACAACCTTTGTTGTTTGTTTTTACACTTTTGATTCATTGATGTAATCCAGCCTGAGCAGCCAAAGGTGATCGCGTAAACTATTTATTGTACCTGCGATGCCCCTTATCCCCTTATAACAGAATACAAATACACATTGCCTAAGGCAATTGTGTTGAGTTCTCAGCTCTGTGTAATCATTCCTAAAGAAAATGATTTAAAATGCCCAAAATTGGCCGCAGATAGTCTGCGGTATTCCTTGATATTCCTTTATGCAATCTGATTTAGGGAATCTTTTCAAGATCGGGATAAACATTAATAACATGCATCCCTTAAATGATCTGGCTGAAAATGGGCCAGCTCGAAGTTCAATCAACAAATTCTTTCCTCTCTAACATATGTTATTAGTTTATTTTCAAACTTTTTTCACACTCACACTGTCAAAAAGTCGTAATTTGTAGTTTGAGTTTGAAGTGCAGTATATATTTTGTGACATTAAAGCCGGAAATTTTTCTGACAGATCACCTTTATATTGTGAAGGGACATGATTCAAAAACAAGAAATACATATTCAAATTCATTGTTTCAAACGTTGCATTATTTTAAAGATTATTGAAGCTTAAAGCAATTGCTCCTTGCTATTTGTTCTTGTTATTACCTCAACTGTTTCTATGCAGGCTGTTCCACCATCTCTCCCTGGAGTCAGAGGGGTGCGTATAGTCTTGGGACCTTCCAAATCTCGTGGGTACTTTCTACAATAAAAAATATAATAAAAAAATGGCATGGGCCAGTTAGTGTTAGTTCAACCAAGAGATTCAAGGTGATGAAACTGTCAAGAAGCGGTTCCGATAATTACTTCTCCGGGGAATCATCCAGTTGATGAACATTACTCTCCACCAGGCTCCGACTGAGAGCTGATTTCATGTTGACGTCCATGCCTTTCCTGTCCTGGGCAGCCAAGCCGTGCGAGAGTCCATCCAGAGCCGGGTTCAGAGATCTGGACATGTACGTGTCGGCTGAGTGCGGCCTCTGACGGAAAGGTGAGGCCGGGCAGGGGGAGAGGCGGTTGATCAGAGGGGTGAGGAGGTCGGCGTGGCCGGCCTTGCTGGGCTTGACCAGGCGGTCCACATGAATGCTGAGGGTCTTCTGTTGAAAGGCGCATGAAAACGCACCGGGAGAAAGGTTCTGGAGCCAGGACAGCAGCGACAGATCCAGTTCATCACAACCGTTGCCGCAGAGCAAGTCTACGCCGAGTAATACCTCGCCCTCCGTTATCGCCTCTCCAGTTGCTTTGCTCTGTCAAGTAAAAGTGTTCAAATGACTGAATAGATTATCAGACGAGAAAAAAAAATATTGAGGCACATACATCATAACCATATATTCTCACTTAATTTGTTCATAACGTATTGTTTATTTATTACAAATACATCTTAGTTCATCTATCAATGCCAGCAAAAGAATGAAATGGCATCAGAATAAGTAACGGCTTCCTTCCAAGCCACATTGAAACAAATAAAATGTCTCCTCACCTGACAGAATTCGACGCAGCACTCATAAAGGATCCCTTTAATGAGCAACTGGAAGAGGCGGTTCCCACTTGCTCGGAAACCTGCCTCGCTCAGCTTCCTGTCCGCTGGAATGAACTCGGCGACCATCACACAGGCCTCCTCGAAACAGTGGACGCGTGCCGTACTCGGGTTCCAGTCCTTGAACTCAGCATGGTGGGTGAGACGAGGCAGTGTGAGGAGGAGACACAGTTTGCTGTAGTCATCCTTTGATGGGCAGAACACCTCCAAGTTGTGCAGGCAATTGACCGCCCCCTGCATGGTAAGCTCCAGCTGCACATGGCAGAAAATAGCATTGTTGTTCAGTTAGACAAAAAAAAAAAATAATTCTCTCTCTATATATATATGTATATATCCATCCATCTTCAGTACCGCTTCTCCCCACTAGGGTCACGGGAGGCGCTGGAGCCTATCCCAGCTATCTTCACACCCTGAACTGGTTGCCAGCCAATTGCAGGGCACATAGAGACGAACAACCATCAGCGCTCATACTCATACCTAGGGGCAATTTAGAGTGTTCAATCGGCCTGCCATGCATGTTTTTGGAATGTGGGAGGAATCCGGAGTACCCGGAGGAAACCCACGCAGGCACGGGGAGAACATGCAAACTCCACACAGGATGGCCGGAGCTGGGTTTATATATATATATATATATATATATATATATATATATATATATATATATATATATATATAATTTTTTTCTTGGCAACAGAGGGAATTCCCTTGCCAACACTGAATATTATAACGAATATTATATGCTTGAAATAAAAACATACATTTTGAGGATCTTGAGCTGCGGACATAGCATTATTTACACACAGAGCCTCTAGAAACTTCTGCTTCAGAATGATATAACGGAACCTGCAAGAAAAAAAAAAGTTATGTTAATGTTTTTACAGTTCATTTTGTGACATGTCTGCATCAAAATATGCAATGAACAAGGAATTATAGGACCTTTTTCAATCTGTTTTTATGCCCATGCTGAAATGACTTAATTTTTAGGGGGTGGTTACATTGCATTAAACTCTTGGGCGTTGGTGGCCTGTTGCTTTTCAAATGACCTGCTAGCCTGCTCGTGGATCATCTTGCTCAATAGGATAGGAAAATAAAATTCTTCGGCAGAGCTGAGAATCTGAGGTGGGCCCAGGTGCTGTGAAGTTTCCAATTTAGTGCATATTCAGACTCGTCAAGCAACTCTTTTTCCGAAAAGCGCCTAGCAACAAATCTAGTGACTTTTTCTAGTGACTATTAAAGGCTAACCAGATATAAACGATCACATTTGAAGCGGTCGCTCAATTAGGTCGGAAACACTTCATCACAAAACTGCTGAATTACACTTTTCAATTTAATGTGCAGACACCAACGTATCAACAATTTAGCAGACACCAACGTTGATAATACTGTTAACTAATGCTAATCTGTGCGTACAATACTGCAGCTGTTGCTCGAAAGTGGCTGATAAACATTTATTATGTAAATGGGAAATTGAGGACAGCTTACTCATGCGCACATTTAGAAAATTAACAAGGTTACAAAAAATTTAGCCTAGTGTAAAATGTTAAAAGGATATAACTATTTGTAACTATTTGTCCATGATATGAACTTCTGGGTCATCTGTGGTTGGTGATACCTTTTCTTGTCAAACTTGTCCAACCCTTCTAAGGGCTGAATGAACTGCATCACCTCCTCCCACTGGCCATCAAGAATGAGTTGCCTGTCAATGAGAAGCAAATTATTATTTTTTTCAAGTTATAATGTGGTCTGTGATGCTGATGTACCTGAGGAAGAGCATGTCATCAGAGTAGAGACCATTGATGATGCCACTCTCCTTCTCCAATGCCAACATGCTGATGTGCAGCTTCCTAGAGCTGAGGAAGTCAAGGACCAGCTTGACCACTTCTGCCTCTTTGATGTTGATTGTCTCCTCTGCTGTCATGGTGACCCGCTTCCAGTGGCAGTTTACACGCCACTTAAGTACAGACGCTTTAGGAGAGACATTTGGAAATGCGTCATTAAGTCAATCTTGATTGTAATAAATCGTGACTTATAACAGGTATGACTTGGAGTGAAAATGTGAAAATACATGACATGATATCAGGAACCTTGTCTAAAAATAAATGGAATCAATACCAAACACAAATATGTGTATTTGTAAAAAATGTGACACTTATCTGAGCATTACTATCTTTCTGAAGGCAATGTTGTTTTATGTCAATGTTTCTGACGGACGTCGTTATATTGTACCTAATGTTCTGACCAGGTAAAGTTTAAAACAGCACAGAAAGGAAAAACGGTTTTGCAGCAACAGTTAAACAATTCATTAATTAACCACTACACTCCTTCGGGTTTAATTCCCACTAATAGTATCAAGAAATTTGGTTTCTGCTTCAAACTAGCTATATTTTAAAATAATAATAATTATTATTGTTATTATTTAATAGATGTATATTTATGTTAAACAAGTCATATTGCTACCGAAAGGCCCAGAATACGGGTCGTATGTTTTTCACTTCAACAATCATCACTGCAAGTTGTGTTTGCTGCAACACCGTTATCTAAGATTCAACATCTGCAATTCAGTGATGCGTTTAAAAACATCGTGTGCATCTTTGCTGGCATGCCAAGGGCTACTCAGTGCAACATTCCACGCGTTAATAAGATTATCAAGGGTCTTCACGCTGCATGCATGGTGTGTACTATTTGTTAATAGCAGCAGATAGTTCGTTTGTGACGGGGAGGCACCGCCCAGTCCATCCACAATCAGACGCACACGCACGAATAACACGAACACGTCATTCGTTTCCACGCTGCATACATGATTTTGCCACGAAAGTTAACGAGTCCTGACCTGTCCGAATGCGCCAAACAGACAAAGTGTCGTCAATAATGCCCGGCTTGCAAGCAGAGCTCTCCTCCTGCCTTACTTGTGGCGAGCAGGTCGCGTTGCCATGCGGACGCACGCAGCCGCAAACGTCCAATCAGGTGCGCCATTGTCGCAATGTAGTCACACCTTCATTGTGAGAGCAGAAGGGAGACCGACAACTTCGTGGCTGCTAGGCATAATATTTGTTCGTGGGCATCTATCTATCTATCTATCTATCCATCCATCCATCTAAAATAAATCAAAATGTAATAAATCAAGTAATTAAATTGTCATTTGTAATTAAGTAATTAATTAATTGGAATTAATTGATTTTTTTTCCACCAATGTTTTACATTTATTTAATTTTGACACTTTTTGGGCCACACATGGACCTTTCTTATACAATATTTGTTTTTACATAACATGAATTGGTAATTTATTAACAATGACATTTGATGACGCGACTCCGGAAGGTATTTAATTATGATATTAATTGTCGAATTAATTAGACATTTAAGTAAACATTAGTGTTTTCATTTAATTTGGGTACTTTTGTTTTTTTCTTAAAAACTCAAAATCAATTCAGGATTCACAGTTTTCTTCAAGTGCTTTGGTGCATTTCTCAGGACAGAATTGATTGAAAACTATACTTTTACTCAATTTTCGTGATTGTGTCACTTGTGCACTTCAAAGAAGCAGTTTCTCATTTCTTTGAACAAGTTGCCATTGAATCCATGCAAATGATTATTGACTTCTTACGGCATGTTGATCAAAATATATTAAAATGCGTCTGTTGAATTGCCTCACGCCACACAGTTTGGAATTCATTGATCATGCGTTTACATACAAAATGGTTGACCAAGTGTGTCAAGCATATTTCTATACTTTTTATGAGACATAGGTAGCCAAGGCGGCATGGTGGCGCGACTGGTTAGCCCGATGGCCTCACTAGTGAAAGACAGCAGCAGTTCGATCCTGGCTCCGGCCTTCGGGGGTGGAGTTTGCATGTTCTCCCTGTGCCTGGATGGGTTTCCTCAGGGAACTCCGGTTTCCTCCCATATTCCAAAAACATGCATGGCAGGTTGTTTGAACACTCAAAATTCCCCCTAAGTATGAGTGGGAGCACGGATGGTTCTTCATCTCTGTGTGCCCTGCAATTGGCTGGCCCCCCCGCCTACGGGCCGAAGATAGCTGGGATAGGCTCCAGCACCCCCCGCGATCCTAATGGGGAGAAGCGGTACAGATAATGGATGGATGGCCAGATAGCCAAAATCTCTCTCTCTCTCTTTTGTATTATTATTAAAGGAAAGTCAGGAGCAACACGATCACATTGAATCAGAAGCTGTTTCTTCACCACAGCACCATCTGTTAGATCTACTTGGGCAATGTCCACTACAAAATTGCCACCATCCTGGTCCCAGTAAACCAGAACGGTTGAATCTAGGCATCTTGAACTTTTCTTCAGTTTTAATTTTTAAAGTGTGGAGTCTCCCCATAGTGTGTTTTCCAAGCTCACAAAACAATAACTACTATTCCTGTGTAATGAGACGACCTTTTGATAAAGAGATGTCACGACATTGGTGTGTTAATGCAAAAAAAAAAAAGCAAAAAAGTACATTTCAAGTTGACTGCTTTGCCCAAGTAGGAACAGAATGTAGATACAGTATTAGGACTAAAAATTACAACAAGAATCCTTGCGTATTTAGCGACCATGCTGAGTTTATTTATTGGAGAAAGAAAACAAACCAATACATGTTCAGAAGGCTCTTCTGACAAAACATGGACAAAAAGTGTCATCAAAGCAATAAAGTATGAATTCACATGAACACATTGTACAATATAAGCTTAGTTTAAATATTTGCTTCCCTTTCCTGTGGTCAATAATCATGAGAGACACTAGACTACATTTGAAACAAAAGTACATGCTCCTTAAGTAATAAATACACCCCCCCCCCCAACACACACACACACATCCCTGGCAAGTTTAAATGATGCATGACGTCAGACTAGCACCGAAAAAACTGGTGCATTTTTACCCGTATGCAGCAAAACATGATCTTCCTCACAACAATGTGTGATTTTTCTACAATTACAATGAAAACTCCAACTGGAAATATAACATATTGCAGCTAAAACACTTTTCTCATCATGTTCATTTAAGGGTCAACACATTGTCATTGATACCACTGTCGAATTCTAAATACATGAATGAATGTAATGCAACCATGAACGGCACTCAGCCGGTAATCTACAATTTATTACTCTAAGAAAAATGCAAGTCTACAACTTATTGGCACGGGAGAAATGCGTCTTAGGCGTCATGATGGTGGATATCAGTCTGTATGACAGACTCCACCATGTGTGAACAAAAGCATAGTTGTAAACTGTTACAAATGACAATTAAACACACAGCTATCACTCATTAATTGTGTTTAAAAAAAAAAAAATGAAGAAAAAAAAGCAAGGCGCTGGAGCGCTGACATAAAACCTGCCCGGTTATCCGAAGTTACTTGGAACATTTTGGATTGGATGAATCATTCAGTATCAATATAGTTCAAGATATTGCATGGTGAAAACGACTAGAAGAAGATTTAAAAAATGTGATTTGCACAAAGAAAATTGGGAACCTGCATTGTTTTGAGCTACCAGAGCTCAGCCATCTTTTGTCTGAAATAAATAAATAACATTATCGATTAGATAAGAATAGAGAATATATACAGGTATAGAAAATAAATTAAAATCATGTACAGTATATGTAATCCCAACAAACTTGGCTCTCTAATAACAAATCCAAATCCAGTGGGGTTCTTCGAAATAACGTGGCATATAGTTGGAAACGACAGTTTTTGCTTCGATATGAACAATCTTCCAAAAAGTTTGAATTGAAATATGAATTCAACTGTCATACGACAAACTTTAATCAGAAGTAATATGGTTCTTGCTTTCTTACAAAATGTTGATTGAACTTGGGTCAAATTCCATCTAATTCATGTAAAAATATGTTCATCCCAATGAAAGGCCATTCTTCTTCATCCTGACATGAAAGAAACATTTTGACCTCACCTACTTGTGTGTTCTGGGTTAAAGGTCACACCTGTGAACTATACAGTAAGTGCAAAGAAATCACAAATGGATGGATTCTACTGAATTTACTCAGTTACAAAAAAATAAAAGACCAATCACTACATACAATATTTTCACACACAGCCGAGAAGAATCTCATCAGGATTGATGTCGTACATTCTTCCGAAGAAAATGGTTATGTAAAAGCTGAAACCGTCTAACTTTGTTGAGTTGAACACACACGTGCTGTGTGGCGAACGCTAGCTGTATGCAATCAATCTTTTTTGGCCCTTAGGTTTATCTACCTCAATATACAAACACATTGACTGACAAACAGCAACAAAAAGGCTTCTTCCGAAACGTACAAAACAAAATCTCTCAATGTCGCTTTACAATCGGCTCACTGCACTCACACGCTAAAGGCGTGGAAGGCCGCACGTACACTTATTGCAAATGAAATTCAATCTGTACATGAATTAATAAACATTCAGTGCTTCAGTTTTCTGAGTAAAATGTCCTAGCATTCATACTGTCTTGTTTGTTTGTTTTTTTGACTTTTGGCACAAAAGGAAATTTAAAACAGTACTCACACATGCCTTCATTTGCAATATGACTCGTCTTTAAAAATAGGTCATAAATTTACATCATTCTTCATCAGTGGCTTACATTCCAGTTGTAGCAGGGAAGCGAGACCCACGCGGAACTCAATCTGACATTGCAGGTGTTTGAATCATCATGGGAAATAATAGTGGGAGGACAAACTGAAATGGTTACTGATCCGTTTCCATCAGGACTGAGGGGCAGGCACGACTTTTTTCGGGGTGGCTGGCTTCTTGGTTTGCCACAAATGGCTGAGGATGGTCACGGCATCCACACTGGCTGACATTGTCTTAGCGGGGATGAGGCTGAACTGCTTCTTGTCCGAGTTGTACTTGTACAGGCCGTCAATCATCTTGCGCGAGATGTTCTTGGGGCCAATGCCTGTGAGCTTATTGATCTCCTCGCTCTCCGGGCAGTAAGTGTAGACGGAGCGGAACTGACAGCCGGCATCTCGGAACAAAACCAGGAAGTTGTTCGCCTGTGATTTCTCCATTTCCTGGCACAATAGAAAATAAAATGTGAAGATATGAGCAAAGTCTGCTGACGCCAAGAACATTTGAGGGCCACATGACGTGAACCGTACCCTGCGATTTAAGTAGAGCGCATATAACAATGTGAAACTCAAAAGCAGCAGTGTTCTCGCAGTGACAGAAATAAAAACTTTCCATCATTATATTTAACATATATATGGATTATTACATGTCTCTAGCATCAATGACTGAATCCATAAATTGGTGATAAATAACAAGCATTCTGAGTTGTTACCTCCAGGATTTTGTTCTTCTGTCCTTCATTGACTTTGCCAGCAAGGCAGCAATGGGCCAAAGCGTTCTGGATGATGTGCTTGTTTGATTTGGCACTTGGTTCCTTGTAGAGTTTCGGTCCTGGGTGGAAACAGGACAAAAAAAAATGGTCATTTCAGTTTTCATCAAATTGATCATGACGTCTTAAGTCATGTCAAACAATTTACGAACTTCCCACTTCTTGCTGATTAATCCAAAAGCTTTGCTATGTTGAAACTCAACTTGCATGACGTTTGAATGAGAATTAAGAGGTCCAGCTGAGGGGATTTTGGAACATAATACCAAATATCACTCTTGCCCTGGATATAGAATTCCATGGAGGACGTAATATTCTAGGTTTTGACGTGTTCTTGTCCGATTTGGCAACACTATATATGTGTAAACCAGCAAAAAAAAAAAAAAAAGTGTTGAACTGAAATGCAGTTCTCCACCACTACAAACGTCAGCCAGAGAATTGCAACGTATTAAATACCAACAACGAATCTTTGCTGTCCTGTGATAAACAGTTGTCATTTTTTTCTTTTTTTTTCTTTATGTTAATCTTGTTTCAGCATTACAGACATCCAATTAACAATGGCGAAATGCTGGTGAGCAATGAACAACACCAACCTGTGTACTCTGTGATTGACGTAACAGAGGAGGTTGTGGATCCATTTTCCCAGTCCTTCTCTCCATTCCTGCTGCGACTCGGCGAAAGGAAGCCATCTGCTGAATCTGGCCTATAAGACAGAAAAATAATATTCAATCTAATTTCAAAACGGTTGCTGTATCCAGTGTAAATCGATTGTACTCTTGCATCAATTAGATGAAAAAGCGAATCTGTCAAAGAGCTTTGACCCCATTATTGTAGCAAGAATGGTTAAAAAAAATCAGAAAGAGGCTGTCTGATACAGAGAGAGATTTGGGCTGTGATATTATTCACAAGTTGAGCAGCAAAGGTTGCAAAGCACAAAATGGCGAGGGGCAGTGATGTGAAGCAATCTGACAGCAGAGTTTGACATCCAAACAAGAGATCAACGAATTTGGACATCTTGCAGTGATAATTGAATCTTATCTTATTAAGATGCTTCCTTTAAGCATGTCAAATCATTTAAGATTTTAACATTCATTTTGGTTCTTCTCTGAATGATCAGGAATGCAAGTTGAGGGCATAATGCGAACAAATATAGCAGTTCAGCTATATATGTAAAAAAAAAAACATTCCATCAGACAGACAAGCTTCACGTGATGCCCATTAGAGCAGAATTACAAACGAACAAAAAAAGTGCTGTGCTCAGTCAAACCAAAGCCAGTGTGAGGAGGAGGTACAGTGCAGGAACAGGGCCGGAGCACATGAAGCGCCTTGATCTCAGTAGCACGCAACAACTAACCTTCTTCTTCTCAGTTTAGGAGAGCTCAGAAAGCAGAGGAGACTGCCAGATGCTAAACTAGAACTTCTGGCAAGTGTGATTAACCAGGACAGAAGTAAAAGGATGATAGAAGAAATATGTTAGACATGTGTGGTGCGGTTAGTCAGGCAAACTGCAAGGTAAAAATGCAGTTTGTTTTAAGTTCTACTCAAACGTGGCAGCACACATGACATATTGTTGCACAATGCAGTCACGTTGCAAAAACAACAAAGAGCATACATATTAACAAATGACATTCCGGAAACAACTGCCGTATCTATTGCACAATAGATATCTGCATTAACTTTGTGCGGGTCAAATTTTTTTCGTTCCATAAAACCAGACTATAAAGTAGGGGTGTGCAAAAAAAAAAAGGAGCTTATTCAGTTATAAGTATTTTATATGCTAAGATTCAATAAATCAATGTCAAAGCTCAGAATTGATTTTCACGATCTTTCAGAAAGCAAAGGTAAAGCTACCACTTTCCTCCAGCAGATGGCAGCGCGGAGCCAATTTCTTCTGGTGAGTCAGCAGGCTTAAGCATTTACACAGTCACACTACCTCATCTGAATGAGCCAGCGCTTGAGCCACGGCGCCAGAGCAAAACAAATACTTCAATATGTTATGATATAAGTAAACAATATATTATATTACATACCATCATATTGGATCGCAAATCGCAGTGTAATCAATAACGGTCAAATAATTCTAATTGTTACACAAGTATTGCCATTTGAATCGAATTGAAAAGTAAGTGAATCGCCCCAGCCCAACAATGCAGCATATATATGTTTTTAATTAATAAAATATAAATAAAGGTTGCATATCCGTGCACAATCTCACCTTTGCGCTCTCTTCTCTGAGTCTACACTGTCGCCGTCTCCCAAGTTGAGGGATGCCAGGGACAAGCTGGAGACTGAAATGAGAAATTGCCGAGAACTTGAATACGAGACGTGTCACAGCACGACAGTTACAGTGACAACCATGCATGATGACATTGGAGGCCTGTCCACAGCAATGCACAAATAAACATAAAAAATAATAGATACATGAATCGTAATTAAAACATCAAACAATAAATTTGTGCATTAATACGCTAGTGATGCATTGCTCAATTAGTTTGTTAAATATACACCAAATAGCTACGTTTTTAAATACACTTGCACAATGTAATCACATTTGATACCAAAGCTGTCACAAAAATTGTGCTTTACCATTTCTGCTCAGTTTGGTTACATATTATTGTCATTATGCAGTGTAATACACTTCACAGGTGAAGGCAACAGTAATAAAAAAATGTTTAATAAATACCTCTCAGAGGTTGAAAACTAAAAAAAAAAAAAATATCCTATTGGATTGAATGTGGAATTCTGTCAAAATAATTATATTCCCAGTCAGAATATTTTTGGAAAAATGTTCCCAGATGTCATTAAAACATTGGGGGCAAATATCCAGCAAGACAGACTTGGCACATGGGACATATCTATATCTCCGTGGTTACCTGTAGCGGCTCTGATGGGAGTTTTTGGGGAGTCGACGCTGTCGCGACGGATCGACTTGGGCCGACCTCGTCTTTGTTTTGTGCTGGCACCTGGTCGAGATTTAATGACCGTGTCCATGTCCTCCATCAGTTTCAGCTGCTTCCTCCTAAGATACTCCTGCTTGATGAATTCCTTCCTGGCCTTGTCTTCTTCCTTTCGGATACGCTCCTCCTCCGCTTTCAGCCTGGGGAAACAATGCAATAACAAGACAAGAAAATGATTCAATGATTCAATCTGTTTATTTATACCAACATAATAATACTAATTTTGATTATATAGAACGTTTTGAAATAAAATTACAAGTTAAAGCATACAGATTTACAGTTAAAAAGTAAATTTGCATTCAAAATATTCATTTTTATCTAAAAAAAAGGGGGGGGGAAGCACAGGCATAGAATAAAAAGTGTCCAGAAGCGTCCATAGTACACTGTTGATTTTACAAGGATTTAAAGAAGTAAAAAGCGCATACCGAGCCTCCTCTTTCTTTTGCTCTAGCTCCGCCTCCTGCTGCATCCTCCTCTGCTGGCTTTCCTTCTCCCTCCTCATCCTCTTCTCCAGCAGAGACGCCCTCTTCTGAGCCATGTTCTCCTCGGCCTTTCCATCCTCCTGAGACAATTAGGAGACATGGTCACGTCTCCTCGCACTCATTGACAAAGTATGACCAGAATAAGAATTTATTTACAGTAGATACTTTCAATATTTTGTTATAAAAATTCACACAGTTGTCACCTCTTTATTAGTGGACCGAATTTTCTAAAAAACCCAAGACTGTCGTTACAATGGGACGGCACGCTTGGTTTTATTTGGCAAAAATTAAACTTTCTAAATTGGAATTTGTTTGATTTTGGTTCCTTATTTCGTGAGAACATCGCTTATTGCTACCCAAACCCGATCTACGTAGCTTCTCTCTGCCTAAATTATTCACATCAGACCCACTTTTGTGACCTACATCGCAGCTCACACTGCAGCTGGTAAGCACTCCTCGCAAACTATAAACAGAGAGATGATGTTGCCCTCATGTTTCCGGAATTATTTATACCATCATGTAAAAATGAAACATGACTAATGTACAATTACAGTTCAAGATTTCAGCTAAGATGGGTTATCGGGAGGGCAAACACCTTCCAAAACAAGAACTGACCTTGAAAAAGAAGCTGCAACGCATCTTCTGTTCATCCTCATGGCCTTCCACACCTCCGAGCTCCATCTCCAAGCCGTCATCAAGCGTCAGGTCATTCAGCGGCTTCGCAACTGAGAGGGGAACCTCGATCAGGTTGCCCTTGTCTGCCGGGAGTGCGGGTATCTCCGTGGGGGTTACCGTGAAAGTCTCAACCACCGGGTGGGCCAGAATCTCAGCAAATGACGACTGTGCAGGTTTGAGATCTATGTCAGTGGTGTTGGGTTGGCGAGGAGCTTTCTCCTTGACGTTAGAATTTGAACCATCTTGTGTTTGCTCTTCTTTGGACGAGCAGGGTGGCGATGCACAAACATCACCGAGCTCTTTGTCTGGGGAGACGAGTGCGTCCGTCTGCTTGTTGACTGGTTCAGGACTGGCGGCAGCAGGCGTCTCACCCATGTAAACAAAGGCGCTATCTGTGGGCAGACGGGGAGAAAAGCGTCGCAGCCTGGGGATACTATCCACGGACTGTGGGGCGGTGAGGACGCGGTTGTAAGGTGCTAATTTGAGCTCATTAGGGCGAGCAGTGCGAGGATTACGTGAGTGGAAGGAGGCGGATTTGCGCTTGATGCTGGTGGGAGAGCGGTGGGTCGAGCGAGGGGAGTCCGCCGGGGAAGAGGGACCTGAGGATCGAGTGACATTGCCGCCTCGTCCATATTTTTGCGGCGAGGGGTTGGCATGAGAGGGGGGGATGACCCATGCCTGCTGATGTTGCTGCTCCCTCATGGCCATGATGACTTCCTGCTGCTGGGCGAGCCTCTGCATCTCGGTCTGGAGGAAGGCCAAAGAATGATTGAGCTTCTCGATGGATCGCGTATACTCGGAAAGATCCGCCTCAGTTAGCTGGGTGTGCCCTTGACCGCCGTCCTCAGCTCCACCAGGAGACCTTTGCCAACAGGAGCTTGTGCTGCTTTGCTCCGCCCCATCAGGTGTGTCTGCACTGCTTCGACCACATCTCAAGGTGGGACTTACAGACTTGACTTCGCCTTTAACCTTCCCTCCTTCCTCGGTTCCACTCGCAGCCCCGTCACCTTTACGCTTTACCACATTGAGAAAGGCAGAGTGACCCACCTTTTGACGGTGCCTCGTAAAAGCGGCCTCGACTTTTTTTTTCTGAGCTTCAATGGCTTTCCTTTTCTCCTCCAAGCGCATCCTTAGCTCAACCATTTCGGTTGCCATGACCTGAGCAGGGTCATTGTGCGGAAGCTGGACAGCTGACATCTTTGCGGGGGGGTTCGGCATTTGTTGACGAATGGGACTGTGTTCTGGCGTAGGGGCCCATGAAACGGATAATGGGAGACCAAAATCCGAACCCTCCGGAGTAGTTTTAAGAGAGTTGCGGCTCTCGCGTCCTGAGTCTGGTGCTGAAGGGGTGATCTTCTTCATCTTTTGTTCAGCAAAGTTGGTCATCCTCATCGCTGAGGGGGATTTGCTCTGACTACTTGGGCAAGGGCTGGGCGTATCCATATCAAGGTCCATGTTCACAGAGCAGTCTTTCAGTGACGAATCCTCATCCAGCATGTCCTCTGTGTGAATGTGGATGCCAGTATCCACCTCTGTGGTGTCTGTCTGGCTCAAATGTCCTTTAGAGTCCAGCTCGGACAATGGCTCCAAGTTACAACGACCCGTTCCAAGTTCCGGACAGTGCAGGAAGAAGCCATTGTTGATTCCTTCCACGGGGGGCCGACTTGGGCTGTGAATAAGCTGGAGGGCCTCTTCTATGGAGGGAGTTGTTATGGTAGAGCCGCTAGGGTAGGTTCGCCTTTCGGGGTCCATACCAGCAAGACTGTCTGGGCAACCCTCCTCCTCAATTCCAAGGCTCGTGCCATTGACTGGTTGGAAGGAAAGATTCCGCTTCATCCCATGAGGAAGATTGTGGACCTTAAAACCGGAACCATCATCAGTGCTGACGGACCGGACCATACCACGTGTGGCAGAATGAAGTGAAGGAGCCGCTTCCTCTTTGTCCAAAGGAATGTCAAAAGATACTCCATAAGGCCCGGGCCTAAAACAAAAAACAAAGACTTGATTGAGGAAATGTATTAAGGAATGGCGATACAATATAATACTTCACTTTAAAAAGATTTTTGAAAGAATTTGTTTCAAAGGTAAGAAGCACTGAGATATGGAATACTGACCTTTTCTCTTTGGGCCAGGTACCAAGGTTGCTATCAACAAAGGACATTGAGGTTGATTTCTTGATCTCACCTGGATGACGCACACAACATAGATGTCCAAAATAATTTAATTTTGTTATATACACTTAGTACCTTCTGTGTGCAGAATATTATATCTGCAGTAGATGTCCTTTCAGAAAGATATATCCACGATAGATCTAGTCATACGAGACATCACAGGCTGTAAACATGGGGAAGAAAAATGAGATACCTGAATTTCTAGGCTTGGGTCGAAGGGGCAGACTAGAAAGAGAGGGATATCATATTAAAGATGAACTAGCATTAGCAATTAATATGGCCAACAAATGTATCGTATTTCTCTGTCACAAGACATTTTTTTTTCAATTTCAACTAACATAATACTGTACCTTGGTCTTTCAGGACTAGGCGATCTTTCCATGAAACTCCTCTTAGTTGCTTTAGAGATTGGGACAGCTGGGATATTCTTCAACAAGGATGAGAGCTCTGGGGGGGGGGGGGGGGGAGTTGTTGACTCATTTGTATAGTACCTCTTATTACATTTATCTTTTAAATGTTTATAGTTCAGATACAAATTCAGCTTGGAGCTTTGTACCAGTAATGCAGGATCATCGAGGATTTACCTGCAGCTTCCTTGTCCAAAACCTTCGGATTCACAAAAGAGGGCTTGACCTCTTCAAACCACCAAAAGAGCTCTGCCATGAACGCCAAGTAGTTATTCTGCGAGAGAATTCAAATAAGATGAACATTAAATTACATCACAATTCTAAAGGGCCTTTGCTCACCCACCCGGCATACAATTCATTCACATATAATAATCCCCCATTTTGCAATGTGAACGAAAGTTCCGGCAACCATCATATTTGCACGAAATTCAATGGGTTCTTCCATTGTCGTGCCGTAATGGTCAAACAATTTGTGTCTTATTTACAATATTCTGCGCATTTTCTAACATATGGAGTTAGACATTAACGGTGGCCAGCTGCCCGGGGCCACTCATTTGTTGATTTGCAAACAGATATACGCACACACCGAGGGAAGAATTATAGGATATGGACCCAAAGACTTTTATTACAAAAACAGCCTGGCTGAAACAGAATGTTGTGATGAATCTAGAATAAAAAATGAAGCCGGCACAAGCTCCACTGGACAAAGGTCTAAACTCTCAAGTTTTTCTTTTTAGTTTAAAATGGCTTACCTTAATTAGAATCCCACATTGCATTGTGAGCAAAGGTAGAATCGTGGTACGTTATTGCACATTTTAGTGCTCTTAATAGTAAATTCTTGCTGCGGTCACTAAATGATTAGTCAATTATCCAAAATAATTCCCGATTAATTTGAATAGCAATCAGTTGCCGATTAATCGTTGCACCTCTAATCCTTATTAGTAAGAGGGACAAACATCCTAGAGTGTGACATACTGGAAAAGCTCAATTACACCTCCACATAATTAACTAATCAACAGTACCCGTGGCCTTAGAGAGCAGAGGTTATGGCATTATCCTAATTTATAAAATGGAGGTCAGTTATTTATTCCCGCTCTCAATCACCTACATGTAGTGATTGTGGATTGGTTCGGAGCAAAAATTATGATGTTGGGACAAGGGTCTACCAAACAAGGTCAAAATATTGTTTTTCTAAAAAAAATGAATAAATACAAAAAATGTAACAAACGAAAGAAAATAAAAAGCAAAAAGGGGAGATACAAATAATTGCAATAATCAATTCAGTAAAGGTAGTTCAGGCTGCTTTAAAAAAAAGATTACTAATATTTTTATTAATTTGGTATATAATAAATATTTGCAGTTGATCACATGAACTTTATTTCATCACAGTTAACATTGAAGCAGGTTATATAAACTGAGTAAATACAGTATAATACGTATTAAACTTGGGCGCTGATCACAGTCATAATAAGCACTTCCCGAGATTAAGGCATGATCATTTGTCTAGTGGGCAGTTTTTGCAGTGACCATGTTGGCACTTCCATGTGCAAAACCAGAAGAGTGTGACTGGAACGACCTTGAGAAAACATGTTCGCCTCCACACTCAGTGGTCGGAAGACAAAGGCAATGCTGCACAGCTCAGCTCTCAAGATACCTGATTCACTTCATCAGCAACATTTCTCTCAACCATGCGTTGTCACATGCATCTTCACGCACACAGACTGAACCACAGTCTAGTAAGCACAACAGTGAAGCAGAGGGAATTAACATCAGGTACAGGTCATCTCCCTTAAGAGTAACCTTCCGTTATAATGTTGTGTTATAATGCAGGAAGGTATAAGTTAAAAATGGCAAAAAAATAAATAAATAAAAAATTTACTTCTGCTATTCAAAGGTGACCAGTTTACCAAGCCCAATGGCGTGAAAAAAAACTTGAGCATAAATGACCCTCCCCTGTAATGTTTAAAATTACCAATATTAATAGTTTAAATTGAAAGCACTTATCATTTATCATTTCAGATATTTTTAACATTACCTTAAATAATTAATAAAAAATAAAATTAAAAATATGCATTTATTAATAGCTGCCCAGCTGAGCAAAAAGACACGGCAAAGATTTTCAGTAACTTCTCTAACAACTCAGGATAAATCAGGCTAAATTCAACCCACGCCTGACATCCAAAATTCTCAGTCGACGTTTATCGCGTCAACATACTTCCTTCACATCAATTGCTACTTTCTATTTAGTTCTTTGGGAACTTTAGTGGGTTACAGCAAGAGCAAATGAGTTTTTCAATAGTTGAAGATTGGAGCCACAGAAAATAAAGCCATTTGGTAAATGTCTGACTATTAATCCATAATTTGGTGATGGTTCACTGTGCTGATGATTGTTTCCTTGACTTTTGCACACACGCTCATATATTAGGTGCCTCGTATTACTTATTGGGAGGACATAAATCTGCCTTTACCTATGCACAAAATTACAAAGAAAGCTCTGGGTTGACAACCAAGAACACGATACCTTAGCATGTAGTATTCCTCTTGTTTTTACAGTGACCAGGAGACACAAAATGAAGAAAGCTCTCTTGCAGTCTGTCTGGCTCAAAGTGGTGGCAACAACCCAACATGTCTCTTCCCGTCCCATCTGTCTGTCTAACTACTACTGGCAAAACAGGTGTGAGTGCTATTCCTTAATTCCATCAGTCAGCACTCACGCATACACACAAGACCAACTCACACGCGAACCTCACCACTGACTGTCATTGCAACCTTGTGTGCTACCGGGTTTGCCTTGTTGCCAGATCTAGTTTTAGTGGAGAATTTTGCATGAGTAGTGTCTTGTACCCAGGATTGCCTAAAATGGTCTGATTTGGGGAGTGTAGGATTGAGTGGTGTGAGTGTTAAGCCTACTCAAAAGCGAGGGGTTATGCTATCTCACTTTGGCTACCACGATGAGGTGGCATGCTTGCTTTACGCCCCAAAAAAAAAAAATGCAAAGGGGAGGTGTCACTCACAGAAAAACACACACTGAGCATTCACGGGGAATTACTGTCAACAATCATTGGGCTGAATGGTTGATTAAAGGATCAAGGTTTAGCAGCCACATAGACGAACAGTCCAATCACCAGTTAGTCCAATCTCCCCTTTTGTGATTTAGTGTCCAAAATTCCAATCACTTGATAGTTAATATTTGTAAAACCCACAACGAAGTCTGAAGGATTAGCTCATAAATTCAGTGAATTTGGGAAAAGTAGCAAGCAATATAAGTAAAAAGTATTAGTTATCACTCTCAGAACAGAACAACGGGCTATTGACTGAGCTGCGGTTGCCCTCTCCCACAAGAGTAGTGTGGTAATTTTTTTTTCTCAGTCAAATCCTGCTTCTTTGAGGTGAGAACAAACCGACAAAAGCCCAATGATGATAACGACCATTTATCTTTCTCCAGAAAAAAAATAATAGTAATTTAGGTTTAATTCTAATTGGGAAACAGCACATGACTTGGAATGTAAGGTTAAATGTTAAGATCTATATGAATATTTGCAGCACCTGTATCATGCATCAGAAAATTATCTGTCACAAATGTGCAGTATTTCAAACCCAAACTATGAGTTTTCCATTTGG
This sequence comes from Idiotropiscis lumnitzeri, assembly GCF_059441095.1. Lineage (NCBI taxonomy): Eukaryota > Metazoa > Chordata > Actinopteri > Syngnathiformes > Syngnathidae > Idiotropiscis > Idiotropiscis lumnitzeri. Next base: position 9,056,481 of record NC_142403.1, on the reverse strand, counting down.
ATGTGGGCCAGACAACCAACCAGCACGTTCACAAAGAGATCCTGCTGTTTTTGTTTTGTTCCGAGTTGTGGAAGGTCAACTCAACGCATCTGCTCAGAATGCGCAAAGAATTTGGCAGTTTCTGGTAGAGGAGAACATTAACATGCAAGAGCAACCTCCCTACTCATCCGATCGGGCCCTGTGTGATTTATTTTTCCTCTTTCCCAAGCTCAAGGGTGTCGTTAAGGGGGCCCGTTGTGAATATGTGAACAACATCAAGATGGCTGTGATGACGGAACGGCAGACGATCCCTAAAAGTTCCTTCAAGGAGTGCATCAAGGTGTGACAGAGAAGGCTGGGAAAATGCAGTAGACTGCCGGGGGGGGGGGGGGGGATTATATGAAACGGAATTTTTTTTTTTCGATTTTACATACATCTTTTATGACACTGGTCCTGGAACTTTTCTGACACGAGTCGAACGCCACACCATGTCTCGACTCCATCTCTATAAAAAGCTCTGTGTTAGTGTGACGCACTGCTACTGCGGGTGTGACTGCAGGGAAAACTGGGTCAAGGTTGCCCAATTTAATGGGCTTCGATGCAGTTTGAGCCACGCCGCTGCTCAAGATAAGCCATGCGCTGTAGGGATTTTTTTTTTCTCTGTCATATAATGTGTGTCCACAAAATGCTGACAGTGTCCAGTTAACAGAATTAATTTTAATCTAATTTAATTTGATGTCAGGCACGGTGGGTGTTAGTTCATATGTTTGAGCTATTTTGTCCTACATGCACTTGTATAAAAATGTTGTGAATACATACATACTAGACGGTAAATTATGTTGCGTTGACTTTTATTTCTCATGGCATTTAATAAACATAAAATGGAAATACAGAAGCAGAAACTCCCGTCTTTCCAAATGGATCGTTTTGTTTGTGCTGCATCCCCGAATATTGAGAATGAAAAATTTAGCTTTTTTTTTTTCAAGTTTATTTATTTATTTTTTTTAATAGTATGGTACTTAATGTCAGACAGTTTGAGATAAAGACCTAGTATATTCTTATATGTGGCAAAATAAAATAGGCAAATAAAATGTGTCAAAATGAAAACGGACAAATCAAGACAAAAGGAAAACGGAAATGAAAGAAATAATGAAAGACCAGCTAAGAAGGCTCGTGGTAACTTGATGAAGGCAAATTTGGATTAAAATGTTTTTCCCAAGGACTGACTCAGAAGCGATCATTTTGCCTGTCTTGGCAAAGGACCACACCATCTGCTTTTCTAATCTTTCTGTCTAAACACCATGAATGAAGTACCAGAAAACAGACACTGATTTGTTGATCAACATTTAGTTTTAGACCGCTTCAGTACAGTTCTTGGACAAATGTTTTGGGTCGCTACTAGCTTTGCCGTCATACTGAACATTTTTCACAGTTGACAGTTTGACACAGTAAAACACGAAATGGTAAATAAATAAAGTTGATAAATCCTTATTTAAATTATTTTACCACAGTTTTAGTAATATAGTTATGGTGTATATATAGATTAATATAAAATATTTCTTATACAATACATGGGTGGCAAATATTTTTTTCATCACTTCTGTTTTGTAACAGTAATAGCAAATAATCTTGTTTAAGAAAGATCAGTGATTCAGCATCAACAATAATAATAACAATGAAAATATGTGAAGATGTCCCCAAAGCAACAAAAAAAAAAATATTTATATATATTTCAAAGCCGCCAAGTTATTATTATTATTATTATTTTTTTTGCTGAGGAGTACCTTGAGGGTGGACGAGGCATAGAGCATATCCTCCAGACTGAAGTGGCAGCAGCCTTCCAGGTTTTCTCGACAGAAATTCTGAATGAGTTGCACGTTGTAGAGACGATCCGCCAGCGTCATGTTCTCCTTCAGATACATATCTGGGAACGCAAAGGGCGCCATCAGCCTGCTTATGCTTAGATTCTCTTTGGGAAGTATGCAATGTTCTTGCTGAATGTGATCACAAATGGAGTCTTCTGGTTTCCTCTGCTCGGGAAATGGAAGGCTATTTAAGTGTTGGTGAACGATTGAATGATCAACGATTAAGAGGGTGGAGACACGTGTGAACGCATCTGAAAAGAAAACAATGTTCACTGATTGATCTTTTGTCTTGCTGTGTAAATGCGCCTGATTGTAAAGCCATCATCACGCAAACCAGATGAAGAACTGATGTGATTTGGGAGCTTTACATCCTGTTGTGCACAAGTTTGTCTCATTTGCCTGAATTTTCAATGAGATCAAAAAGAAAAATGTTACCTCTACAATGCTAATGCAAGTTCGGATAGTGTCAGTGGGAAATTGCTATATAAATGGTTAGACGCGCATTATTTATGTTCTAACTTAATATCGTAAACAATGATGCGGACCGAACACACACAACTTTAACGCTTGTCCCAATTAAAAATTATGAATCTGAAAGATTGGCTTTTCTCCTGAAAGAACTGAATTGTTAACTCTAAGCATTTATGTCTGAATGAGTATCATTATGCGACAGGACAAGTCTTACCATCGAGAGGCAGCAGCTGAGGGCAGTAAAAGTGCACCAGAGCACCCAGTGCCGATCCATCGATGCAGTCCTTCAGCAGGTTGTCCACTGGCGGGATCCAGGGCATCACCTGACTGCTGCTCTGCTCCTTCCTGTAGCGGGCCTGAACAGCATTAACATTAGTCAAAGTGAGAATATTTTCCACACTACATCGCCCTGCAGGCACAGGTGTCTCATTTTTGCTTTTGGAGAATCGGTCAAGTCAAGTGTTTCACTCAAGGGGAAATGCAGTTGTAGAAAACAATTTCAAGGGAAGCATCATTCACTTACCAATATTGTTATTGATGTTTTTATTTTTTTAGGATGAGTTATGACTTTAATAACAGTACAATGTTGGGCATATCAATGTGAGGAATGCGATGCAATACAATAAAAAAAAATGCAATATGAATATATCAGTTGTGTTTGGGGAGGAGGTGCAGCCTGAGGCATGTTTCCAAGTGCCAATGTAGCCAAAGGAAGGATATCCATTTCCTGCCAAGTGCTGCAAGAATTTTTAGGGAAATAATTCAAATAAAAGTAGCAATTTTTTGTAAATTCCTTCCTGATGAAGATAGCCATTTTCATAGATTATGATATTCAAATATTTGCTAGGACTGTTTTTCACATGTAAAAATTGGGAGGATGAAAAATAATTGTGTAAGAAATAAATTGTGAACCAGATTCAGATGTTAACACCTTCAAATAAGAGATGAAATGTTGATCTCTCATTATAATCTTGTATGTGAACCGAAATCTTTTACATGCAGACAGCAAAAATAAATAAAATGGCCTCTCTTTTCCAGTATTTTTCAATAAAGGTGTTTCAGCCGTTTTAATCATGTGAACTTGCAGCAAAAGGGTAAATCTGTGATTAGACAGTGAAGTCAGATGTGAGAACAAGAAATGAAACAGGCACTTTTCCAACTCGAAAGGGAATCTTGAATCCAAAACCATCTTTGCATGCAAGCGTACATGCTAAAATGTAGTTGATGCATTAATTTCTAGGTAAGGCGTAAAGAGCGGTACAGCAGAGTATATAATATATTGTATGGTGATTTTGCAAAAGCACAAAGTGGCAGTACTGAGCAATGAAAGAAGCGATTAGCATTGATGGGTTTGACTTACAGGCACAAGCTTCATGTACCACTTGGTTGGAGACTGCAGTAGCAAAAAAGCAAACAGCAACAACAAGGAAATAAATACTTGTTAGTGAGATTAGTCACCAGCATGATTGGCACGCGTTAGCACACATAAAAAGAGATGCAAGACCACAGATATGAAACCGTAAAGAACCTGTGCACACAATCAACAAATAGATTCAACACATTTGAAAAAGAGACATAGCAAAAGGTTAAACAAATCTGTTTTCATTAGTATTTTATTTAGTTTATTGACCTGATTGAATAATGCGCATTTGTAGACACAACATAAACACAAGATTCAGCAAAAAGCAAATAAAAGTTAAGAATTATCATCCTCTTGCATAAATTAATTTACCATTGTTGTTATTATTGTTATATAAGTGAGTTACATCTGTTAAAAAAATCTATGGTACAGCGTTTTTTTTTGTTTTGTGATTTTTTTTTCCCCACAAAGATCTACATTTGTGTGAACATAACCTAAAACTATTTGTATTTTCATATTTGCATTATCAAAATGCAAATACTAAAACAAAACATTTTACCCTACCAAATTGTCATGTCTAATTCTAATCCAAAAGGTCTATTCTAAACATCTAATTCGATCCCAAATTGGCTTTTCAAAGCTTCAAATGTAAATGCCATTCAAAAAAGAAAATCAAAGGTCACTTTATGGATTCTACTGACGTGATTAAGGTTGTAGGTTTCTAAATGGTCATTGAAGTCAACAGCTGAGGTTTGATGTCATCAACGAAAGAAAGCGTTATCCAAAGGACAATGGTTAGTCAGATTTATCTGTTTGCTGCTGACTACAAAGCTTTCACATCGTTGCACAAATGTGGTGTTCTGCCATGTCTAGGAAAAAAAACGGCAGAAAAATGTCTAGCAAATTGGCAAATGTGGACCACACAAGGTCACTTGAGTTGTGAAAACAGTGCGTGGTGAGCATATGGAGAGGAGTCTGAAAGTTTTGGCCTACGGGTACATACATAACACATTATACAAGTCTACTGCAAGTGAGGAACAAGAGTGATATATTTTCAGAGACCACAATATTAAGCAGTCCATCCAGGTATTTATTGTCCAAGGGAAATAGTGATAACTTACAACCACTACATTTTTTCCCCCAAAAAATGTTACAATCACAAAAATATTAATGCTCACTTTTGATTGAAACTGTAATATTGATTAATTCATTAATTAGTAAAATTTGGAGAAAAGGGCGATTTAGTTCCCCGAATAAAAATGTTAAAAAAATCAACCTTGGTCCTCTGCCAGTCGGAATTCATGATGTAGCATTTCAGCATAAAAGCGATAAGAATATTATTATATATTTGATTCCTATTCCTATCAGTGGCTTGAAAAATATAATAAAGGACGCATTGAGTCTTAAACTCTGTGCAATTAAAAAGGAGAAATCCAGCAAGCAAAGGAGAAATCCAGCCATTTTTCTCCTTACACAACAGGCAGGACAAAACTGTAATGACCTGCATCCACTGCTTTTTGTTGAGTCCAAACTGGACATGTGGTGGTAGGAGGGGGGGTAGTCGGCGTGACACGAGATGGAGGATCTGGGATATGAACGCTTGTCAAGCTGCCCTGAATAGTAGTCTTGTTTTAAAAATGAACATACAAAAGCATCTTAAGGTGTGCATCACATCATCTTTCAGCATAAGAGATAATGAAGTAACTGATTTGACGAGTCAACATACAAAAATGAATCGATAAAATTTAAAGGGGAAGTCACCCCCCTCCAACCCCCCAAAGATGTTCTTTGCGCCTGCACCAGTCCATACATGAGAGTCTGATAAATATTACGTTTGTGGAATACGAGTTAAGCAGGAAAATCCACCCATATAGCATAAAAAAAAAAATCATGAATGAAAATCAATGTTAAATTGAATTGTATTCTGTAATTCTCCTTCAAATTATGTGTGCTGTAAACTACCCAAAAGATAAATAGAACCGTAAAGAAACGTAACTGGGTAAAAGTTGAAGGAGGAATGTCTGCCCTGCGTGTGTAAATAAGATGGCATAATTGTAACCAAAGTGATGTGCAACATCTTCGGCTCAAGAGGCTCAAAGTGAGACTAAAATCTGCTAAAACGACCAAATTAAAACGCCCAGGGGAGAAGTTTCTCATCAGCCACACATGCATACACACACTTCCTCCTATTTGGTGAAATTAAAAATATTATTCCCCTCTTAAAATAGCATAGGAGATACAATAGAATGGTTGTTATTCCAGCAGAACTAGTCTTACATGTGTTTTATTTATTTTTTTGTCATTTGGGGTGCAGTTGTCCCAATGATAAATACATTTTCCTGTTTTCAATTGATTTCTTGGACTGAGGCTGGAGATAAAGCAAGCAAAATCAATTGAACAACAATGTTTTAGTTTCATCCATTTCTTCGTTATACTACTTCAGTTTAATTTGGTTATCTTTCTGAATGCATTGTTTTGCTCTCCAAATGGAATGATTGCGCTTTTACATCAAAGACATTAAAAAGACTGAAGTGGGTGGTATTAGGGCAAAAGTCAAACTTAGTCAAACAGTTATTACACGCTTCCGTTTAACTCTCCCACTATGGGTGGTGTGTTTTATGCTCTAATATTTTAGACTTGGATTGCATGCTTTGGAATCTGAAAGAAGTCATGATGAAATAATGTCAGGTCAGCATGGGCGTGCTATGCTGCCTCTGCACTCTGACCAGTCAGATCGGCATCAAACAGTGAAATCTCCGTGCACAGGACTGGGTAGTGAGACACGCACCTACCCAGAGAATTGGCAAATTCTACACGTAAGAGCATACACATAAAAATGCACACAGACAGACAATACTTGTAAATGCACAACCCACACGGAGTGGGATGAGCATCAAATTAACTTGGTTGTTTTTGGGTAGAGATGGGACCTAGTCGTAAGAAAGCCTTTACTGTGGTATTTTGCAAGATCCAAATAACTGAATGAGAAGTTCAGTGAACATTTTTTTTTGCAAACTGTGTTACAAACACCCACACACGTAAATTGAGCATTCTGCCTTATGGCATTTGTAACTACCATTATATAACAGATTGGGACTGCAGGCTGGACATTTAGTGGCCTCACACAAAGAAACTATTGGCCTAATTAGACAAGAGAGCGCTGCGGTTGGGGTTAAGGCGCGGATTTAGTGAGGGATTTCTGATTTAAATCCAAACTTTTTGTGATTCCTTCGATGAAAGCGGGATTTTAATGGCTTAAGTTTCGAGGAAGCTGCTCGCAGATAGCCGAGTGACACAGATGTCAAGGACTTAAATTCATAACGTGGATTTGCTTAGCTTGTCTCGGGCTGTCAGTCAAACAAAATCTGCATGTTTTTGCTGAGAAAGGAGTTTCACTCACCCGAGGACTTTCTGCAGTCTCTGCACTCTGTGTCTCTTTCTTTTTCTTCTCCTCCTGAGCTAAAGTGTCTTTCAGATGCTCGTTAATCTAAAATGGAGCAGAAGCAGGATCAACTTTTGCTTTGTCAGCAAACGCACTAATAATAATTAGGTCAAATTATAAATAGTGTCCATACTAATAATAGATCCATGATAATCTGAATATACATTCACTGGCCAACTGCTATAGGTAGAACCGCACAACCAAATGAGATCTCATATAAGAACTGAATTGTGTCCAAATAATTAATTGTAAGGTGAAGTTTGGGCATAGCACAACAAACACAAAATAGTAAACACATGTTCCAATCAAGTTCCGACAATGTGTAAAATGTAAATAAAAAACAGAATACAATGCTTTGCAATCCTTTTCAACCTAGCGGGACTTTACGGCCGTGTGTGCGTGTGTGTATGCTTTACGAGTCAAGTATTTAAATATGGTTGATTGCTTGAATTTACGCCACAGTAACAATGGCATACTAGTTAAACATACAAAACATAAAATAATACTGTCTCCCACCAACCTTGTTGATCCAGGTGGTGACCGCGTCCTCTGTGTCGTATGGTGTTTCCTCTTCAGAGTAGCATGATGAATATTGGCGAATGCTGGCCATCACTTTCTCCACAGTCAGAATGTCGACTGAGTATGCCATCATCAGAGAGTCAATCATTGCCAGATGGGCACTCTGAAAAAAGAAGAATTGGGGGGAGGGGGATGATACATTTTAGCATCACTTGTTTCACGGTGATCTTGTTTGGGAGAGAGAGGAAAAACACAAGGTTATGATTTTAAAGTGTTTTTCTGGTATTTTGACTTTTGTCACTGGTTTTCACCCATGGAGTGACTAACGGACAAACCTGTTGATTTGAGAGTTTTATTATTTTCACCATTGTTTGCAAACATCAAAAGATTTCTGTCTGAATATCAAGACCCAAAACTTTGTTTATGTCTCGGAACAATTTGTCAAAATAGCGATAATTATAAGTGAACCTTAATAGTAAATCTGAAACCATCCACAGACCGAGGCTCCCTCGTGGGTGTTGCCTCAAACAACAAAGTAATGTGTAATGTTGCTAACGTTTTGTCATGTGAAAAGCGACTGTTTAGATTGAACAGTTTAGCATATATGAACAAAATTAATCACAATATACCTTGTAGTTGTTATAATCATATGATTGAAGTTTGTATTTAAATAAATCACAAGTGACATATTTTACATTTAACAGTTACATTTTTTCGCTTTCCAACTGAAACATTTTTTTCGGCTTTTCTACTTTCTACTACGTGGCAAAGGCCTAGTTGCCCAGTAAGTGTTACTTCATGAGATTTAGCAAAATACAGTATATGAAGTCTGTCAAGTTAGCTAAAGTCAAGAGTATGGTTTGGCTGTGTAGTCTGTTTTCTCTGTGTAATTGAATGCTTAGTGTGGTGCTAAATTTGGAGACTTAAGAAACCCAGCAACAAACCAATCCCACTTAATGATAGACTGCCAAAATGTTTCTTCTTTGCCTTTATTGAGTCTGTCTTAAGCACTGGTGAAATTTCCCCCTAGGATACACGAACAAACCTATACAAACAAACAAACCACATTATTGGTTACAGCTACATATTTTACAGCTCTAGCCACAATAATTGATCTGCTCCGGGCAAGTCCAATCGGAATGTGATTCTACTCCTCAGGGGCCAGTTCCCTCTTTCATTTGATCTCCTCTCTCAGGCGCAATCTCCGGATATTGATTTAAACCTGATGCAGTCTGAGGACATAAAATGTCAACATAAAAGAACCACTGTTATTTAATGGACCACAGACCTGCAGTTCTTAATTACTTCAGTGCCACAAGGGCCTTATCGGAGAATGGTCACTGTAGCAGCACACGTTCTTTTCAGGATTTGCAAATATTTCTCATCCACAACCTAAGGTATATATGCATAATCTAATTACATCAACAGATATTCACTGTGGCGTGAGGAGCAGAATTTGGACCCAGATGTAGACAGGACACGGAAATGGCAACGGAACAAGTCTTTCTATCCCCAAAAATACAAAGTAACAACAGAGAGCAGAGCTAAAAGACATCAGGCCACGCCCAATAGCATGTGACAAAATAAAGGACTGACAAAATCAAGCACAAAGACAGTCACAACTGTACCCCCCACTGAGCCTGGTTGAGGATGAGGGACTTGGAAACAGGTACATTCATATCATCATCTTAAACAAATAGCCATAAAATTCCCAACACTGTTGACTTCTTGGGCTTCTAGACCACTTACTTAATGGTGCCATAGAACAAATGAAGCACCAAGCTTTGAACCATGTGCAAACCAACTGGCTGCAAAGTTTCATTGCTTCATGACGCTTCATTTGGCACCACTGGTGACGTCTACTGGGGATCGCTGGATGTCAACTGGGCGACCATCGAGTTGATGGTGGTGGAAAAGCTTCCAAATAGTCCATAACCTCACAGAGAGATACTTGTGTCTGCAAAGCAGTGCTCACTGAGCGTTGACGGCTAGGCGGATTGTGCCTGAGTCTGCTGGGCCTATGACAGGTCAGAATGTACTGTGACACGAGGAGCAGAATTTGGACCCGGATGCAGACAAGACATGGAAGTGGCAAAGTCAAGTATATATAGTTCAAAATACAAATTAACAACGAAGAGCAGGCCTTGGTGCAAAAAACTAAAGAACCGAAGCAACTGACAATATCAAGGACCCAAAGACAGCCCAAAAATTTGTGATGTTTCTTTAAGTATTTTCTTCATGCAGAGTTGCATACAAAAGGATGGACAGGGGAACGATCAGCTGACCATGTGGAAATGTCAAATGAAAGCTAGAGGGAAGAAAAATAGCCTCTGTGTTTACTACCAACAGAAAAGGCCCTGCCATTTTTAGGAAGGCCTTTTCCTCTCTGCACAGACATCAAGTCAGATAACCTTTAGATTAGCTAATTGCATATGTTTCCTTCCAGCTGTCAGCATGCCCATTGTTTTCACTGATTAGTCATGGAATCAAACACTTTACTTGGGAGAATAGTGGAATGCAAAAACGAGAAGTGTTACCAAATATTGCAATGTAAAAAAAAAACAAAAAACATCTTACCGTTATTTGTGTCTTTGCTTGCATAATTATAGTTTTTGTTTTTTTTTACTCGAGAAACATTCATTTTTTTGCTTTTCTCTTCTACATTCTTTCGCATCATTTCATGTTTAGGCAAAAAGTCAAGTATTATTCTGGTCTGAAATCTAGTCTGATCAAGACCTCATAACCACTATGATTAAAAATTACTCAAGAGTCAGCCGGTTCCCTTAGTTACATGTGGAAAGCCTTTTCAGACGAGTGGATGATGTTGTGTTTACAATGTACCATATTTCATGGACCATTAAGCGCACCGTTATTAGGCGCAATATCAATGAACGGGTCAATTTAAAAAAGAAACCGCTTGCTGCACAGGGTTTGCTTCGAGCAGAAGAGAAAATAAAGTTTGAACATCGCAAGCCAATCTGGTGACCGATGGTTGTGCCATTACTTTGGCCGCTGCTCAATGCTACCTTGGTTTGATCGGTTCTGTCAGCTATTGGAAGCTGTGTCATTTAAGCCATGCCGGACCAATCCCACATTGTAAATATGCTACAAAAAGTTTCATTTTCAATGATTCTTTAACACGGCTGCTAGCAATTACAATGTGGATCAGAATAAGAACACAAACATGAATGTGAAAGAAATTGACCATGATGCTTAGACACAGAAGCAGGATTTGGTCCGAATCTGATGAAAAAATACCGTATAGAAGCCTGCAAGAGTTTGAATGAAAACGCAAACGTAATGGGAAGGAATTTGAATTCAAGACGATGAAATGAAAAACCGACATTCCCCCCATCGATATGGTGGTCCTCATTACAAGGCGCACTGTCCATTTTTGAGAAAATTAAAGGATTTTAAGTGCGCCATATGCCCTTGAAATTCAGTGATTTCTAAAGTGCAAACTATGCTTATGTCTAAGTACGTCGATGGGCATCCTGTGGGAAAACAAACCAACTTAACCAATATAATCGTAATATACTGCATTGCAGTCCACTGGAACTCCCTTTGCCTGAAAGAAACGAGGCTGTAGATATTGTAGGGTAAAATGTAAAAATAAACAGACGCCTTCTCTATAAAAACGTCCCAACCAGGCCAGCAGGCACCACGCTGTGGTCAAAGGTTTTAATTAGAATCTGTCAAACTTCAAGTAACTTCATGCATCCTCAGCTGGACATGGAAAAGCACTCAGTGGCCCACATCTCTTATGGCCAATGAGGGTCACAATGAGAGCATTTTAGTGTTTTACAAATGTTCAGTAACTTGCAGGAGTTTATTTTTACTCGGGTCTGACAATAACGCTTAAGAATTTTTAACAATGCACGCAGAGATTTTGATCTTTCTGCATAAATTTAGCCAAAATGCTCCAATGGACCTGTGTGCTTTAAGAGAAGCAGTGAATCTACAGAACATAGTGGAGTACTATTTTCATGTCCAATAGTGGGAGCTAAGAACTAAAAACAATGATTATTGTAAACTATTTCGACAATAAAATTAGGACAACTGGTTATTATTTTAACAGGAGGTAGAACTGGAGCATTTTCAAGATTTTGGAGCTTCAGTGAAGAGTAATATTCAACATGTCTTGGTTAAATAAAAAAATATGAGTTCAACAATTAACTAGGACAATCCCAGATAAATTAAGAATTGTGTTTTAACACTTTACTCCTGTATAATCACTACTGGTAATCACAGTCATGACTGCAAATGAATGCAACTATTCCTGTTAGTCAGCTTTGCGTACGTGTGAACAGCCCAAATTCCTGCAAAATGTCCTTCTGAATGTCAAAGACTGCAGTTTGACTTGGTAGACTCCATGATCAGAATTCAGTCTAAATCTAAATGTGACCATGTCTCAGTTTCAAAGTTCCTTTAAAAGATGATATGCAGGTCAATTGCTGGCCTGCCAAACTATGAGCTTTATATATAGAGTCTAAAATCGCCATTGGAAATGAGGCTTTTAGTAGTATACAGTCACTATGTCGTGCAAAATTAACACTGAAATTATGTAGGAACCTTTAAGTTGACCATAAAAAACAGGAAAATTGTGTGGTTTGTCTGGAATTATAAAGCGACCTGACAAGGCTCACCTTAAAAGACTTTTGATTCAGGATCACATCAAAAGCTGGAACCAGTCCCAGGTAATGACTGGGAGAGACAGGCAGATAACATCTTGGACTGATTTCTGTTCAATAATTGGATGATTGTGAAAAGCGCAATTAGTAGGAATCGATCCCATGTCAGCATCATGATCGTCAGTTATGTAAACCACCACAAGAAACAATTAACAGGACGACCTCAAGTATTACAAGTTAAATTCCATGAATTCCATTGCCTTGTTTAAAGTATAAAATACAGTGACTCATATTTCTAGATCAATAAGAAACCAGTAAACTTTAATGACACAAGGCATGCTTTTCGAAGGCTACTCTGCTCTTCCATTTTCTTCTTTTTGTTATAAAGCATTTCATTTATCGCAATCATTGATCATCATTTAATTAGTGTATGAAGAAAAATGTGTAAAAATGTACCTAGAGGGTGTGGGGAAAACATATTTGTAAGCATTTTCAGAAAAATAAATATTTACAAATGTGTACCATGCAACTGGAATTAGAATCTTTAATGCCATTGCTCACTAAATCATATAAATTTGTCGTTCTTTGTCTTCCCCTTGTTAACCCTCACCAGGGGCCAAATTCCACCCCCCAGGTCACAGGGCAAGACAGTCTGCGTTTAAAATGGTGCGACAGCAGCTCACCCAAAACCCAAAGCCAGATTTAACATAAATACAAATGTAGTAAAAATAACATTTGTTATCATCTTAAACAATGGCAGTCGACAGCGGTGAGCAGAGAAAGACGAAGTCATGTACAATGCACAGTTTGCACACTGCCAACCCATCCATACTGTGTCGCCCTGGAGTAGCCGCTGGCACTGAGCACGACGAGCTGGCTGTGACTTCAGCGAGGCTGACGAGAACAGAGAGTGCTTGGATCAGCTTCTCTTCTACCCTGCTGCTTCCACTCATCTTTGTGCATTAGAACAATTGCAGAATAAAATAATAAGGACAGTGAACATCAGTTTAATGTTGAGACAAAATATTTCCTACATGCTTGACATGTGCACGTAGTGCAAAGCTGAAAGCATCTTTGAATTTCTGCCTCAATAGGATGTTTTCATGAATCCAGCATTAGAATTCTTTGCCTGGGTGCTTATATTTCCAGCCCCCATCATACACACGGAACACATGACATGTGCAGGCTTAAGCGCTCCCCACTCTCGCAACCACCCACACTTACAAACAACACCCGGCACACGGGAGTGTTACCATGGTAACGCATCGCCTTCCCAATAGTGTGATGGAAGCAGCAGAGATGGAGACAAGCAAAAAGAAGAGTGTTCATCGCTCTTCAGTGTCAAGTTGAACTGAGCTGACGTGGCTTAACAATATCAGATATTGTTAATAGCCTTATATGTTAATTGCACCGTGGGGATACCCACATGTTTTCTGACTCTGAATCCTCTTTGCCATAAATATTTAATGATGTGGGGTATGCATTGATTATACACCATCATGGTTTATGACAACTATCCACTACACAATGGCTGCATGTTGGCTTGAAAGCATTCCCTAACCGTACGCGTGAGAATAAAGCTGTCAGTTTAATGGCTTCTCCGACACTGTCACGCGACAGCATATAGCCTATAAAGTAGATGCAAAACCATATACGGCGGGGCTTTTCTTACATTCCTCATCATCAAGTATTACTCAGAAATTCAGTATGGAAAAACAAGGCTCATAACCATGACAACGTCAGATTACATGGGAAAGGACTGCACTTACATCATATAGCAGGTACAGGTTCAAATGACTGACATAGACATGTCCACAATCAATTTATGGAGTGAATGAGATTGCATTGGTGAATAGAGACATTTCTGTGGATGCAATCCACAGCAGAAGCGACAAGCAAAGAGAGAGAGAAGAGAGCAGTGCTTGTTGATTTCTAGTTACAGCTGTTTGGATGCCTGCGAGCAAAGCCGTTAACCATTCCAGCTGCTGAAGCAACTGAAGCAAATACAATATAAAGAGCATGGATGCCAAAGATTGAATCTGGTTATCTGTATATTCGCCTCTCTGTAGAGATCATGGACTTGGGTGTGAAAATATGTCTTAAAAAACACTCGTACAAATTCGGAAGAGCACGGAGCCATCGTTCATCATCCCAATTATTTGGCCTTTTTGTATTGACGTCGTATTCATCCCACACACCGTTTCCATGGCAATGCAGTCAGACAGACTCGTCTTTAAATGAAAATCTGTTAGTCATCCAGTGCGCATTTTCAATGTTTCCTCTGCAAATTGGGTCACGTGTCATGGTCACCCTCACGTGGCTGAGGAAAGACGAGTGGGCAGAATCATGCAAAATCAAAAGCAGACAAAATCAGCTCCGAAATGTCAGTTGTTGTTAGCTCCAACATGTCACGACAAAAACATCAGCAGTACAAGATGATGCTGACCTAAACGCTATAGCAATAATGCAAAGGTCGCTTATTCCATTTTTTTTCCCCCAGACGGCTTAATAGTGATCAGACTACCATAGACTTCAATTAGGACAGCTTGAAGTCAGCAGCTAACCAGGTCAGATGCTGAAAAGCCTTATAAATTAAAAATGGCCGCACATCTGCATTGACGGTCATGCACACTTGCACACTGCACAGCAGGTCATCAAATCGCTCTGTCTCAAATGTTGTCACAGCAAACAATGTAAATAATTAACTAGTAATTGTTTGTTCATTAAATGCATATTTTGCATAGAACACACAATTAAATTAATATAAATAATTACTCTAGCTCCAAGGATCATTGAGACACAGACCCCTCCACCACGATATGTTTAGGCTCCGGGAAGAGGATAATTAGTGTCTTCGATGGATATTTCATCCCATATGAATAAGAGATGATTCAATTAAATAATAAAAAAAACATGTTTTTCATTCATTCACCTTCCAAATTGTTTATCCTCACTAGGGTTGCGGGCCGGAGCCTATCTCAGCTCTCTTCGGGCAGCTAGTGGGGTACACACTGAATTGGTTAGCAGCCAAGTGTAGAATATATATTGTTATACCTTGGAATTATATAATGAAATATTATCATACGACTACACAAACTACATTTAAAAATGGACAAGTAATAGTGTATAAAATTGCTCCCTGCTTTGCTACTTTGAAATTAGTTTCATTTTAAATTTGTTAGGGATATGGCAGCTATAATGTTTTATCTTGCTGAAGTTCCAGCAGAACTTAAATAACTTTTTAATTAGCATAGAAGGGAAATTAAAAGCAGCAAGACTCTGCAAACAGACTGCAGGCATACTGTGTGCTAATCGTTTCTCGCACACAGCAACTTGCAGCTCATTGAGGCGGTAAAGCCTCCTATTGTGACACAGATACAAACTAACAAGGATGCTCAATTCCATCTTAACTGGCAGCCAGCAAAGTCGCCTTTATGAATAGCTCCAATAAAAATTATCCAAATGAAAAAGCTGGAAGATTTGGAGAAAAATTGCATCGGATGTTAGATATTAAGTGAAATAAAGTGTTTGTTTTTTTTGTTTTGTTTTTGTAACATCCCAATTCATAATAAGCACTTAGTGAGGCTACAAGATAAGCAGAACTGGGCACTTGACCCTTTTTTGCCAGTCAGTCTCCCGCCGTCCAGCCTAGGTACTGTTCCGGCCTCAACCCTCTGGAACTTATTGATAAGATAAGTATGCTGCTAACAAACTGATGAATGACAAAAAGATGGAAGAAAGCAAAAATCACTAAATGATACACCAGGTTATCTATAGAAATTAGTCATATTATGTACTGTTTATACATAGGCAAGCGGTTGATTAGTTGGAGAGTAGGCTGTTCATTATGTGGGTCGATCTGGTTGGTTGGTGCAGTAGATTTGTCGTAGGAAAGGGAGTTATTTCAGCAAGCTTGTTAGTTGGCTGTCTAGGCAGGTGGATATATTCACCAAGTACGCACTCAGGCAAATAGGCATGTTGGTTGTAAGTAGGTTGATAAGTGAAGTCGGTAGGCAGATAACTATGTCAACTGGTTGAAGTGGAGGTTTGTAGAAACAAACTGGCAATTGGTCAGTTGGTTGAATAGATAGTAGATTCGTAGTAAATTCCTCTATTTGTCACTTTCAATATAGTTGACAAGGAGGTAAGGGACCAAAAAATACATTTCGTAACAATATCTTTAACAATACCAAAACCTTTGAAACTATACATATATTTTTTTAAACGTTCCTACCATTTGCAGAGGCCTCTTTCGAAGGTCCTTCTCAGTGACAGTTCTATCGTGGTCAGTGACGAAGAGACCTCGCTGGGCCAGAGCCTGAATGACGTCATCGTGGCCCAGCAGAGGCTCAGCAGCATCGTTCTTCAAGATGAGGCTGGCGGCTCGGCAGTAGAGGTCAGCAGACAACAGGAGACTGGCTACAGGAGGCTTGAGGTGCTCTTGCTCGTACTGGTCCATATAGAAGGGCTCTTTCATGTCTGCCGGGATGCTGTCTGTTTAACAAAATGGAGGAAATTGTAATAATCTGACTCAGAACGTCACATTTATTATCTGAAGCACTGAAGAATGTCTTAATTTGTCACAATGGTTGGCTTTACTTAGCAATGTGGACCGCTTCACACCAGTGCACGCATTCTCTGGGAATTATTTATTTATTTTTTTACAGCCCTTATTCATTGTCCCCTGCCATGCCTTGGCAGTAACTTGACATGGAGATCCATGGATAAACCTGGAATGTTACTATAGCAACCGCAGTCGGCGCACCACTCTATTGATTCATCTAGTCTGTACCTCTCCAACATTCAGCTCCCTGGGAACACCCTCTCTCATCAAAAAGAGATGCTGTGTGTGTGCGTGTCTTTGTTTGTACGTTCACGGATGTGTAAGTTCTCAGGCACTGCCTCGATCATAGATTTAGTTTTGCCGACAAAATAAGATGCTTTCACTGTTACAAAGTTTGCAAAATTAGATCTAGATTCACAGGGAAAGTCTTAGGGCCCACCCACGATTAATGGATTAAATTTTGTCACACCATGGATGCACGTGAAGAAAAATGAGATGACAATGATTAGGAATGTTCATCCAATCCAAGATCACCACCAGGAAAATGGATGGAAACATTCATTTTCATGGAGAGCATGTGGTAATGGGTCAAACCAATTTCTTACACTCACCAGCACAACAAAATTTAAAGAGCCAGTCAGTCGATAAATCGCAACCTCATGACCGCTGTCAATGAGGTCATCTATAGACGGACTCTTTGTTCATACAAAAATACAGCCTTCTTTGCTCAGAAGCTTTTAGTATTTACATTTTTATGGTACATTCACAATTCAAGTCAATTATTGAATATTTCCTCCTATCCCATCTCTAAGGAAGTCAGACATCAAAGCCGAGTTACAATAAATGGCCACTGGAACTGATGGGAAATCAACATCTGTTTCCTTAATTTACATAACTAATTAAAGCTGGTGGCATGACTCCGGTGGTTGAGAAGCTCTCTTGTCTTTGGACCAAACTTAATCATAATTTGCCCCTGATAAGTTTAACATAGCAGCCTCCAAGAAAACTTTAATTCTATAATGTGGAGTGAGTTTCCACCCACTGAGCATGATGTGGTTGGACAATCACGCTTTTAAGCAATTCTTTGCATTCAATTAAGGAATGAATCACAATTAAATTTTGTTTCTACTTTCAAAACATTTGTAGGATCACAAAAAAGATAAATACAAAAGATATATTCATACAAATGTGTTTAACATACACTTGGTCCCCCCAAAATTGACATGATTTTAAACGCAATTCAGTATCTTAAAATTATATATTTTTTGGGGGGGCACCCTGTATATTAAATGGGAATTTGTTACTCAGGTTTTAATCTGCATTCTTGAATACTTGAATCAGTTTGAGAAATTATCTTGACAGGTAGGCAGGCGGGCTCGTATTGACTAGACTCCACTCCTGCATGGCTGCAATAAGGGAGATGCATGAGAAGCATTCAGAACAGAATAGCGTAGGCCGAGATCTGTATATAAGGCCGCTCGCTCGCTCAACATCTCTGGAGGGCTATATTTTGGGAATTAGCCCATTTCATTCAGTACTGATTGAATATGAACTGAGGCTCTGCAAGGGAACTTATGTTGCCCGGACTTTTCCGACAACCTAACAATGGGTTGTGTGCCTTGCAGCTCTGGGGGCATATTGTTCCAACAAAAAGGATATATTAATTCTTTTGGAGATGAAAGTAATCAAAAGGGTCAGCACAATAGCTGACATACAATATATTTATGCCATCTCTTTTAATACTGTTGTAATATATCTGACAACTGAAAGATGCTTACACATTAGTTGAATATGGATATTTAATTAAAAGAATATTTCAACACTATTTAATTGAGTTGCGCTGAAACCGTCAAGCCAATATGCATGGTAGTTATTCCTATGTATCTTTTTAACTTATTTTCCCTCAAGTAGCTTATATAAAGGCCAAGACATTTCTCATCAAGAAACTTCCATTGTGAGAGGAATGCAGAACAGCTTATGCTTTTGTGTGCGTGTGTGTGTGTGGGGGGGGGGCGTCGACCACTGAAGCTAATTACATAATAGATATACACATAATAATACACCACAGTTTATTTATATGTGCAGTATAACGAGCACTCTGCATGATGTACATAATTTGGCCACTGAAAGGAGAATATTTTTGTTAAAATACAAAAGATTCCGTCATTTGTGCATCACCATCTGTAATAAACATTATTATTTTAACCAAGTGAGGTGTCCCACATAATGATGATCTTTACTGTTTTGAGCATGAGATGGATGCAGTGATTTCAAGGTTACTCCTTGACACCCATTAGACTGATTTCCCATCACGTAAAACTGAAACACACCAATCGCAGTAAACCACTTGGGGAATTGCAAGCATTTAATCTTACAAATTAGGTTGTCTTTTTCCATCCCACTATATTATTTAAAATGATCCACAAGATGCACCTGAGGACATAAGGGTTACGTCGTCAAGGTAATGTAAATTAGTTTTATATATATTGTATTTTTATTCTTGGTTATTTAATGATAAACACGCGACTAACATTACAGATTAATGGTGCTTGGCTGGGCAGGAGTACAACAAAAACAAAGATGCAGGTAGCTACACCTACCTCTGCCATATGCTTTGGACACAAGCCAGGAGAGACTGCAACATATTTTAGCACGGGGGAAATCATAGTGTTCAAAAGACTTGATAGCTGGAGAAACGAAGACCTTCTTGCCATTATTTTGGTCCTGAACTTCACCCATATTTCCACGCAGTCGTTTTCTTCAGTCCTTCGCAGCAAAGCAGCGTCAAAGCATTACGATGAAATTCAATGGAAAACAACGAGTAGCTGTCAAATGGGGAAAAACCAACAACGTTTTTGTAGGGGTTGTTGTCGCTCAGATATGTCTCGTTGGCACAATGAATCGTGGCGTTTGTTGTTCATCCATTCATCATATGAGTCGGGCTTCTTCGCACAAAGCAGCAGGGTCGCTTTCCTTGAATTTCACGGGGAGACGTGTTCTTCATTAGGATCTGAAATGTGACGGTTTCCATTCTTTGAAGTATCTGTAACCATGGGATTTTTTTCTTTCGCCTGCATGTGTTCCAGTCAAGAAAATCGGTTTGATTCGTGCCTTTAACTCGCTGGTGCTGTTTCCCTCCCTGCAGCAGCGAACCACTCCAACCACGCTGCTACCAACCTCTGCACCCAAATTTGCTTTAGTGCGCATGCGCGCAGAGTCCTTTCATGAAAAGTCAGACCAATTTGATTTTTTTTCCTGCGTATTTTAAACGTGTGTCTCCCAAGGTTAATTGAGCCAAGGGTCCCATTTTACATTAGAAAAGAATCTCGCGGGGCACCACCAAAGAAAGATTTCATAAAAAGTATGAACACTTAAATAATGTCCTCACTATAAAATCTGGGCCAGTTTGCATGAGTTGTAACAGCTAGATAGATACAACATTTTGTTGCACTTGCATGGCAGGTTGATGGGACACTCTAAATTGCTCCTAGGTGTGAGTGTAAGTGCAGATGTTTGTTCATCATTATATGCTCTGCGATTGCCTGGCAACCAGTTCAGAGGGTGTACCCCTAAGATAGCTGGGATAGGCTCCAGCACCTCTGCGACTCTTGTGAGGAGAAGCGTTACAGATTATAGATGGATCATGTCATGTCGACCTAAAACCCCTTGGAGGTGCACTATGACCGTAAGGACTTGGAAATTAAAGTGCAGGAAAGCGGAGAGTCAGTGGTGGAGAATAACTAAACTCACGGTTGATTTTGACCTTTACAGACAATGTCTTTGTAATTTTAACAAAAAGTACTTTTCTGAATTCCTTACTAAGAACTTATTTTTTAAATTTCTGATCCTTTCCGGTAGACATCACATGACAGCTTCTCCAAATCTACAATAGAGAACACAAATCAGTGTTACTTTAATAAATTGATCTTAATCAGCAGGTTTATAAGGCAACATCATGCTTTATATGTGTTTTGACAAAAGGTCTCTGTTTATTGTAAATGTTCCCTACCCCTTGGTGTTCTTTGCACGTGTTTATTCATGTAGTACTCAACACATTATGTATTCCTAAACATGCAGAAAGTGGGCCATTAAATCACATATCTAAATATTGACTTATCAATTTTTAACGTCTTGATATCTTGTGGCCAATGATACACATACACTTTGAAGATGAGCAGGGAAGTTGAAGATTTGTGGCACAGCACTAGCTTGAAGTCTGATAGTCTGAGTCTGCCCTGTCCTGTCAAAATATTAATTGCAGAGCAGTACCCTGTCGTTTGCAATGAAACCAAACCTTATTAGGGCAAGTTCCCACTGCCTTCTGCACACTGCCTGCAT
Organism: Idiotropiscis lumnitzeri; assembly: GCF_059441095.1. NCBI lineage: Eukaryota > Metazoa > Chordata > Actinopteri > Syngnathiformes > Syngnathidae > Idiotropiscis > Idiotropiscis lumnitzeri. The sequence continues at coordinate 9,035,312 of NC_142403.1, read as the reverse complement.
TTAGGAAAACCTTAATAATGGGATGGAAAGTACTATATATATATATATATATATATATATATATATATATATATATATATATATATATATATATACTTGTTGTTTTTGTTGTTTTCCACGGAGGTAGAACTTCCTTGAATTTAACCTAAAGCGGAATGGATACCCTTTATGGACTACAGTTCCCAGGATGCAATAAGTTCATTACGTCATTATTCTGCGTCTTTACGTGTTTGTGTTGAAAAGCACGAAGCTTAACTCATTCTGTCGAGGATAAGGCGGGTCAGATAATGAATGGCTGGATATATTTGGAGATGCTTCTGAATGTTCCAAGTTCGGACGTTTTTTTTTCTGCGCAAAATTTATTTTAACTTCCTATCGCGTTTGGCCACTCCAGCAGCCGCACTAATACGTACGATATCATCTCATATTACTAGACTATGAAACTGTTTCTCAAGTAAACTGATCCAACGTGTGCTCAAATATAACAAGCCCGCAAGTTACGTTTGACATTTGAATTTCGCTGAAAAAAAAGCATAATTGTGTATTCTCTGTGTTCTCAGATTATTAGCCGGCAAAATGTTTATGCCAAGAGCCCTTAAAGTGAAGAGAGCAACAGACGACGCTAACCTAGTTTTGAAGAAGAGAAAAGGTCACGCTGATCAAGATCAGAGCAATGATGAAGACGGTTCTACGACGCATGTTCGCCAAGGGCTTGAAGACTGCAACGTCGAAAATGCCACAGCAAAACCAGTCAGAGACCCTGTCGCTGTTCTTGAGATTCCATTAGAAGAAGAGGGGCTGCAGGAGTGTTCTTCAAGTGGTAATGAAGATGAAGAGGAACCAGTGAAATCATTCAAAAAGAATCAGAGATGGCCAGAGCCCGGAGAGCCCATCTGTGTGATGTGTGGACGCTATGGAGAGTACATCTGTGACAGCACTGACAGTGATGTTTGCAGTCTGGAATGCAAAGGCCGCCACTTGGCCCACATGGGCTTAGGTACTGGGGTGGAAGTGTTTAATCAAAAGGACGTAAATGGAGACAAAGAAAGTTCTCAAGCTGACCTTGCTATAGCTTCTGTAAATACATTTGAATCAAATTATTCCTATCAGGAGGATTTGTTCATTTCAGGACTAACTGATGAGCAGGTGCAGCATATTAAAAAAGAACTGGGGATTGAAACCCAGGGGACAGATGTGCGGAGGCCAATCATTGAATTTGAACACTGTGGCTTCCCAGCTACTCTTAATGCCAACTTGAAGTCGGCGGGTTATGACGTACCCACACCAGTACAGATGCAGATGCTGCCTGTTGGTCTCACCGGCAGGGATGTAATCACAAGTGCAGATACAGGATCGGGGAAGACAGTAGCCTTTCTCCTGCCAGTGGTGCTAAGGTCAATGAAGGTACAGTAGATCATTGTTTTATTCAGTTTTCATTCTATATGTTGGCATTAAATCCCGGGTACACTTGACAGCATACGGAATAATTGTTAGAATATCTGTCTCATAGTCAGGGCATCTGAGTTGGAATCAATTCTGCTCATCTCTGTGTGGAGTTTGCAAAGTCTCCTCTTGCTTCTTTATGTTTTCTCCAGATACAAACGCATGTTAGGTTAATTGAAAACTCTACCGTAGCTAAGTGTGATTGGAACTTTGTCTCTATTGTGCTCAGTCTAAGGTGTACCCTGCTCGCACCCAAAGGTAGCTGAGATAGGCCCTAGTTACCTGCAACCCTAGTTGTACACTCTCAATTATAAAAAAACAAATTTTATATATATATATATATATATATATATATATATATATATATATATATATATATATATATATATATATATATATATATATATATATATATATATATATATATATATATATATATATATATATATATATATATATATAGTATTCACTACACTGTTTACTTTATGTATTCCATACATATTATTGTTGCACATGTGCATCCTGTATCTTCTTTTTAAGGAACAAACTCAAAGTGTGGGCAACCCCGTGGCCCTAGTCTTGACCCCCACCAGAGAACTGGCAATACAGATAGAGAGACAGGCCAAAGAGGTGGTGATTGGCCTCCCGAACATGAGAACTGCCCTGCTGGTGGGCGGCATGCCTCTCCCCCCTCAGCTCCACCGCCTCAAGCGCAGCATTAAAGTATTCATTCAATCAACTTTTTTTTTTCCAATCTTCATCAAAAGAAAAAAATGGGACATTAAAATGTATTCATTGTGTTCTCCTAAATGGATCATTTGTAGATTGTCATCGCAACACCAGGTCGACTCCTCGAGATTTTGAAACAGAAAGCTGTACAGCTGGACAAAGTGAAGATTGTTGTGGTTGATGAGGTATGACTGACACTTTTTTTCTAAATTAAGACAGTAACTGACTACCTAAGCCAGTTAGCGTATTATGTTGTAACATATTCTGCAGGTTGACACTATGCTAAAGATGGGCTTCCAGCAGCAGGTACTAGAAGTTTTAGAGCATGTGCCTGAAGATCACCAAACCCTTCTGGCATCAGCCACCATCCCGACAGGCACAGAGGAGCTGGCGGGCCGACTGGTGCATGATCCAATCCGTATTGCCGTAGGAGAGAAAAACCAGCCCTGCGCCAACGTCCGACAGATCCTACTGTGGGTTGAGGAACCCTCAAAAAAGAAGAAGCTGTTTGAAATTCTCAATGTAGGTTCTACATGCAATTGGCTGTGAATATGTGGGTTTATAATAATTACGAAAAAAAAGTGCACAAAGTGTAAATAATTACATTACCCTTCATTTTATTGTTGATATATGGGAACATGATTAGTACTCCTCTAAAATAGGTTTAACCCTCCATAAAGGTAGGTCAGTCCAGATATTAATGCTTATAGCTGCAGCTGCAGCCTCTGTATGCAGAAATTGGGTGTGCCCAGAGTTATGGCTGCACTCCAGGAATCCCAGTAATGCTTGGACCATTCCATTTAATAAGCATAGTGTACCAGCGGTTTACTTTTTTATTTCTTTTTTGTATTTTTAGAAATAGCTTGGCTAGACCGTAATATGAAAATGTGTGACACATATTTTGCTGTGTTGCAACTTGTTTTACCTTCTCAAAGTACTACATTACAACTTAAGTACAGATATAGGTAAAACTGTGGAATGAAATTTCACTTTCCCCTGTATAAATGTCAATGCAATTATTACACCGCACAACACATCTTTTCTCAATCAAAGAATTGTTATAATGCACAGAAAAAGCACTTTAGAAAACTAAAATAATTATGATAACAATAATAAATAAATCCATGTTCGTAGCATGCGCTGGTATGACATTTCTATTTATTTTCTTCAATGCGGTATATTTCTGTTATATTTTTCTCATGGGTTTTACAGGACAATAAGTTGAACAAACCTCCAGTGGTAGTGTTTGTAGACTGCAAACTTGGTGCTGATCTGCTCTGTGAAGCAGTTGCCAAGGTGACGGGACTCAATACAGTGGCAATCCACTCTGACAAGAGCCAGCTGGAACGTAATCGCATCCTCAAGGTGAGGCCAGTGTCACCCAGAACACGCAGTCGATTCAGCCATGTTCTCCTTGATTATTTGTTTCGGTCTCCTTTGAGATAGATTAACAATTAGGTAAACATACCATAGAAATATTTAATATTTCCAATTCTCCGGTTATGTATTGCTACATTCCATTCTCCCATTTGGTAGAGTTGCTTAGATTCAAAGAATATACTTTTGAGTGTTCTGCCATATGCCAGCAACGTTTTGGAAAACACCAAGTGCTGTCACAATTGATTTTATGGAGGGCAGTGAGTGCATTGTGCATCTTTCATCCACGCAGACTCATTTCACCAAGTGGCTTGCTGTTGTCTGTTTTTGCTAAGCTAAAGACAAACTGATGTATAATACAGATATTGCATTGTTACTGGTTTAATGTGTAAGAGCGCTTCTTATATTAATCTGTATTTTCAGGGGCTTCTGGATGGGGATTTTGAGGTGGTGATCAGTACAGGTGTGCTTGGCAGAGGACTGGACTTGGCTAATGTCAAAGTGGTTGTTAACTTTGATATGCCAAACACCATGGATGAATATGTCCACCAGGTTAGTGGTTTGAAACATATATTGTTGCCTGATTTGTAATCCATTAAACATAAAGACACATTTTTCTTTCTGTTTAGGTGGGAAGAGCGGGCCGTCTGGGTCACAGGGGAACTGCCATCACATTTCTCAACAACAACAACAAACGTCTGTTCCTGGGGGTGGTGAATAGGGTCAAACCAACAGGAACCATCCTTCCCCCACAGCTCCTCAACTCACCTCACCTCCATGATCAACAGAGGAGAGAAAAACAACAAGCCAAGTTTGGGCCTGGCGACACACTGGTGAACAAAAATAACCTCATCGATATTATCAAGAAACATGACAGACGGAAAAAATAATCACACAAATAATGGCCCCAATCTGCTGAGTAAGTGCTCATTGAAATGTTGGCAGAGGTGTTGTATGTAAAGCATTTTTTTGCATTCAGCTCTGGTATTGATATCATTGGTATATACAGATAAAGAGTCCGGTGGGCGAAAGTGCTGTTTTCTGTCTTTCTTTCTTCTTTTTTTTTTCTAAGTTTTTTTCTGTTATGTATTATGTATTTATCACATAGTGATTCCCTTGCTAAATTAATACACAATAAACTTGCCTCATCCACATAGTGCTGTTTTTGGGATAGTTTCTAACAGTTCAGTTTATTGGGAAAAAAGCACAGACGCTAAGCAATAATATGTATTTTTTCTGCTGCGTAGTTTTCCCACTAATATTTGATATTGTTATATGCATATTTAAAATGAAATATGTTTCAGATGGTGACTAGTACCAGAGTAATTACAGATAATAAAAAAAAGTAATTAAAAAAATTAATGAATTGAATTAATATCTGGGATGATGCCTGTTTTGTCAGTAATCGTTGAGTAGCCGGACAATTTTGCTTTGACAGGCGGTAAGGTGCTTCCACCTAGTGTCGGCTTGTGGTACCTACATTACAAAAAGTGAACATGACGTCAAAGTATTCAACGAGCCAATCAGAAGCCGCGCGCGGCTTTGATTTGAAATTGAGGCGGTCCAATGCGGAAACGACAACCAACGCAGTAAACAAGAACACAATAGCTGTTATACAGCGGACGACTTGACATCTTTTCTGAAATGGTTTCCCGTGACTTTTAGAAGTACACCACGACGTGTTATTTGGAAGCTTGCGTTTTTAAATCGTCTTAGGCAAACTACGGGCTTTACTTCGTTCTTAACAGTTGCCAAAAATGTCGTTATTCAGCGTACAGGCTAAAAAGCACACAGCTTACTACGACCACCTAATGTCGACAACCAGGACCCAAGGCAGAGAGTGCTTGGCCGAGAGAAAGACAGTCAAAACTCTCGCTAAGTGTGAACCACCACCTGGAGACCCTGCGCGTGAGGACAGCGATAAAAGCAGCACCTTAAACCGGACGTATGTCATCTCTGCGCTGCCAAAAAGCGGACTGACACCCTACCGCGGCCGGCTCACGCTTCAAAGAAGGTCACGGCGAAAGACCGGAGCTGATAGTGCGGAGGACACGATGGTGGAGCGCAGCCAAAATAATGGCACAACAGCTCCGGAGAAAAGAATGACCTTGCACCGGAGGCCTAAGACGCCGTGCATGGATAACAGTGCTACGGTTCCGCGTGTGGTCAGCAGTGTGAGTTCACATGCAACGCCTAAAATCCTTAAGGAATCCAATGGTCGGACTCCCACTTTTTACCACTCTATTAGCTTGAGAGAGTCTGCGAGTAAAGGACGTGAAGCAGCAAATCACGTGGAAACGCAAGGGAAGCTGGCGCCGTCCTCCTCGTCCCAGTCACTATCCTCCAAAGGTAGGCCGTCTGATGAGCAATCCCAGACGTTCAAAACACCTACTAAAAGGACACCGTTTGTCAAAATCGCCGCACGGAGAGACGTCTTCGAGAAACTGACTCTAAAAGAAACTCCCAAAACAGTGCAGGTCAAATCAGGACATTTAGACCGTTCAAAATCCAAAGTGACCAAGCAGTCAGAGGACACCAAACCAGTCCCAATTCCTCGAACAAGTAAGACTGGTGTGGTTAAAGCAACCACAGCATCACAAGTGAGGGCTACAGCTACAAGCTCATGCATAAGGGCAGAAAACACCAAGATGCCAACAACCACAGCGCCTAAACAGTCCTTGCCGCGTTCCAGTGAGACCTCCAAGACACAAGACTTGAAGATGGAGAACAGTGCAGTCACTGTCGCAGTGCGTGTTCGCCCTTTTAATGCCAGGTTTGTGTTTGCATCAAGAAAACTGCCTTTTAAAATTAGCCTTCATGCTACAACACTCATATGAAATTCGTTTAATATTTGTGTCGTAACAATGACAAAATTATTGTTATTGATGAAGCATTTGTCATGATGTGCACCACGTTGGATGCTTTTCTGTGTTCTCCTTAGCCCATGCTCTATTAAAGTGTGGAAATATACCCCCACTCAGCAAACTCGTTAACAAACTCCTCCTTTTCTAAATGACAGTAGCACTTTTACAGAGGCGAAAACAAAGTTAATTGACCACAAAAAATGTTTTAGCAATGCATTTTGTATATTCGTAGCATCATACCATCCTTTCTTGTAGAATGATCGAAAAATGCTTGAATTTGACCTGAGAAATGGTGTACCTGAATGCAATTTCTCAAATTATTCAATGCAAAAAAGATATTAAAATTTACATCACCTGGTTTGAAAAGTGCTCAATGTGTCTTTACTTGAAACTGTGCTAGCTGAAAAACCAACATGCGTTTCTTGCCCTTCTAGGGAAAAGGCAGAAAAGGCATCACAGGTGATCTTCATGAATGGCCAGGAGACAGTTGTGCAGCATCCAGACTCAAAACAGAGTTATTCTTTCACCTATGACTTCTCCCTGTGCTCTGTGGATTCGAGTGATTGCTCCTTCGCCAGCCAGCAGATGGTGTACGAGACTCTGGCAAAACCTCTGCTGCTCTGCGCTTTTGATGGATTTAACACCTGCCTCTTTGCTTATGGCCAAACTGGATCCGGAAAATCATATACGTGGGTATTTTTCCAGACTTAATTTATTTCCATTCGTCTTTTCAGTTTCCTTACTCTGAGTAACTGTAACTGATCTGTGTTTTATTTGAAATGTTTGTTTGGCAGGATGATGGGCTTTGGAGAGGAGGCTGGAGTCATCCCTCGGTTTTGCCAGGAACTTTTTTTTAGGCTTTCCTCTATGGAAAATGAACAGGTACATTTATGTGCTAGCATATATCCATGTTGATTGGCTATAACAAAACTTGCAGTTGCACATTGAATCAACCGCAAGTGAGATACATGATTCACCAACCACTTCATTATGTACACTTAAATTTACTAGTCTCAAAGTTTAAATTGTAATTCATGTTGATGAAAAGTTAAAGGTTTCTGCAAAAAAATAATATGATCCGATATAATGGAGTAAAAATTAGACCTGTACACACGTAATGCCAGAGAAGAGAATAATTTAATAATTCAATAAAATTGAAATGAAGGCTCTGAGCATTTAACACATGGAGACGGTCAAAACCAGACTCCTCATTTCTTAAAAGACAAACTGACTCCCAACTGAACCTCACATGAGCAAGGAAAAACTTAGTCTTGGGAAGAAACCGTGAGCAGACCCAAGACTCAATGTGGGGCGGTCGTCTGCCTCGTCTGGTTAGAAAGAAGGAAAAAGACAATTCGTTCAATCCATCAGTGTCTGACGCTGATTTGTTTACCATTACTCAGCATGAGATGATGGGCAAAATATTTGATAACTTTGGTTGTGGCTTCCCAGGTCAAATGTCATGTCGAGATGAGCTACTTTGAAGTCTACAATGAGAGAATCCATGACCTGCTTGTGGCCAGAGATGATCCAAACCAGAGGAGGATGCCCGTAAGTAGTCAGCCGTTTATATTGTTAAACCTTGAGAAAAATGTTTCCGGCCTTTGGTAAAACTCTTTAGCATGGTTGCGGTCATTGATGTTGCCTTTTTATATTTTTCCAATAAATTTGCTTTTGTTATTTCAGCTGAGGGTGAGGGAGCATCCAATTCATGGACCCTATGTTGAAGAGCTGTCTGCGTAAGAACACTTTTTAAAAAAATCTATATTATTCTTTTTTTTTTATTGGTCTTATGTTTCGAATGTCTTGTTGTCCCATGCTGATTGCAGAAATATTTGTGTTGTTTCTTCACAGCAATGTTGTGGAATCTTACAATGACATTCAGGTAAGTTCAACCATTTTTATAGGTTTTGGAATATACGTAAATATAGTCTAGATTAGTGGTCACCAACATTGCAGGCACCAGGGCACCCCGAGGGCCTGTAAAAGTATCACACAAGGTAATGCGATATGTTTTCTGAGGATTGTTGTGGAAGTGTTGTATATTGATGTTTGTTTCCTACCTTGTTTGAATAATTAATTATTATGAGAGATCATTAACATAATGAGTGTCTTAACATTGATAAATATCATTCATTGTTGATAATAACACATAAGTAAGGTTAATTTGAGCACATTACAAAAGTATGTATCAAGCTATTAGATAGATAAGTAATCAGCCCCCAAGAACAAGATCCGATTCAAAAAGATTGTTGACCCCTGGGAGGGCTTGGATCCTAGTCATGTGTCAGGCTGATGATGTACGGGAAAACAGTTGTTGAGACATCGCGGACGCATCCAATGTGTGTTCACAGTGTCTTGCGGACCAGTGATTCCCAATCATTTTACCGGTTTTACTTAATTGCTCCAAAAATATGGGCTGCGCTAAATTTTCTTTAAGTGTAACTGTGCATTGGAATGGTTGTATATATGTGCCCAAGCTCGGAAAAGCTGCAGATCACCCGTGACTTGAAATATCTCTGTTCCTCCACTAGATGGCAGAATATACAATTATTTATTCATCTGTTGACATTCATCAGACAGAAATAAGGATTTTAATTTGTGACTAATCTGAGTTAAGATCATTTTTTTCAATACATCTACTTTTTGTACAGCGTTGTGAAGTGCAATTTTCCTAATGTAAAGTATGTTCCTTGGCTCATTAAAGGTTGGGAAACACTGGCGCCAGTAACCAGAACTTGGCTGCTCATTCAGTGATGTTGGTGACTGTATCATTTTTTTCTAGGGATGGTTTGAACTGGGAAATAAGCAGAGAGCAACAGCCTCGACTGGGATGAACGATAAAAGCTCCAGATCTCATTCCGTCTTTACCCTTGTTATGACTCAGACTAAGGTGCAGTACTGCGTCCTCATAATTTGAATGCATATGTAGCTTCTGAAAACAAATGTGTGATTATATGATTTATATATATTTTTTGTGGTGGGGGAATATAGAGTACATTCCGTAAATATGACTGTGCATCGTAATAAATGTGCTGATTCCCAGACCGAGTTGGTGGAGGGAGAAGAACATGACCACAACATCACCAGTAAGATCAACCTGGTGGACTTGGCAGGCAGTGAACGGTCTAAAGCCGCACAGACAAGTGGAGATAGACTCAGGGTACAATCGTACATTTACGCTCCCAATATCAATATCAGGATTAGCATTTTTTTTAAATCACTGACAAGAGTAATGTGTATATTTTAGACTAATCAGTGGTGCCTTGTTTACAATTTTATACACACATGATAATAGAGTGCTTGATATATATACACACACATACACACATTCTTACACTACACTATGGATAATTGGATAATTGCTTTCCGCCATATTAATGAGGACCGTTTTCTGCATCCTTTCAGGAGGGTGCGAGCATAAACAAATCTCTGCTGACACTTGGAAAAGTCATCTCTGCACTAGCTGATCAAGCATTAACTAAGAAGAAGGTCTTTATACCCTACAGGGAGTCTGTCCTCACATGGTGAGAGAACTTATTGTTGAAATTGTATTTATGTTTGATTCTATTCAAAAATTCATGGCAGATCCAAAAATACATCCTCATACTTAAAGAATCAGGCTTTGAACTAGACCCATACATTTGGAAAAACGCAACTTGAAACCTCTACCCAATCAAACACAGTAGGATGAACTAGAGCAGAGGTTTTGACCCAGCTCCTCTCGTTCAGCATCAGTGACATGCTCCATGTTTTGTTTCATCAGGCTGCTTAAGGAGAGTCTCGGTGGCAACTCCAAGACGGCCATGATTGCCACACTGAGTCCAGCAGCAAGCAACGTGGAGGAGAGCTTAAGCACACTGCGCTACGCCCAACAGGCCCGCACGATCATAAACGTGGCCAAGGTCAATGAGGACACGAGTGCAAAGCTCATCCGAGGTCAGATATACTCTTGATACAATTTGGAACCTAACTTTAATTAGAGGACCTCTGGGCTACTGTGATTTGAGTGAATGGATTGCTTTCGACATGTCGTTTGTGTGGCTGACCAGTTGTGTGATCTGTGTTGACTACTCAGGGAAAACAATGTTTATCGTCTGATGTACCGTACTTTGTTTTTGTTTCTTCCCAAACCTAACATCCTCCGCTACATTTTGGCCGTCTCTGCCTCTGTATGTTCTTCTCATTCCCTTTCTTGATAAGAGAATCTTTACTTTCCTGTTTATGTCTTGCTCTTGATCTCCCCCATGCCCTCCTGTCTGCCCATCTATCCATCACCAGCTTATGCCCTACCCACTTCAATTAAGGGCCGGGCCCTGACCTTGCCTGCGGGCCATATTTATGCACTGTCAGCTGCACATGGCGGATAACTGTCATGCAAGTATTATTTTTCATTAGATCATCAGGCTCCCGTTTGACATTTTTAGCACGAAGGAGAGCTAATGCAGTGGATTTCGCTCACGTCCCCTGACACAGACTGAAACTCAAAGTGGATGTGACTCTGAGGTTACAATTTGGGTCAATGTTAGGTCCATTATGTTATTTTGATGAGCTAAACTTTATCTGGAGTTACTTGTTGAGTATTTTTACGATTTCATATAGACAAGAATACATTTTCATAATACTTTGTCATGCTGCTCAGAGTTGAAGGCGGAGGTAGAGAAGCTGCGAGCGGCCCAAGCGAGCACCCGTGGTATTGAACCGGAGCGGGTCAGGCTTTTCCAGCAAGAGATCACTGCTCTGAAGAGCAAACTCTGTCAGCAAGAGCGAGAGATGGTCGAGGCCAACAGGTCAGCCTTACTGCAATAACCCCAATGACTATTAATTTCATTATTTTATTCACTGATGCAACATAACAAAAAAATTAAAGTTACAAAGTGTCATACTGAAATATCCACGTTTATTTAAAAATGTAATGCTTCATGTCAAATGTCTTGGTTTTGAAAAATGTGTTGCAACGATTAAAAGAAATAGTGATATTGGTCACATTTTTTTCGTCCTCAGTAAAGGGACACATCCACTATTTACCTTTTTCAGCCCCCACCCCAAAAAAATAATTTTTAACGTTTGTAACGAAGGGAAACTTTTGGTAATTTGGGGTATATAGGAGACACTATTTAACATTTCTTTTCTTATTTAAAAAAAAAAAACTATAGGGAATGGAGAGAGAAACTCGAGCAAGCTGAAATACGCAAACGTGAAGAAACAAAAGAGTTGCAGGTATGTTGCCCCCGAAAAGAAAGTTCACTGGCCCTAACTGAAGTGTCATGGATCTTTTGCTCTGCTTGCTTGCAGAAATCAGGAGTGACATTTAAAGTGGATAACCGTCTCCCCAATCTGGTTAACTTGAATGAGGACCCTCAGCTATCTGAGATGCTTCTCTACATGATCAAAGAAGGTCGAACGACAGTTGGCAAACTCAAGTCTGACTGCACACATGACATCCAGCTGACTGGAGCCCTGATTGCTGACCAGCACTGGTGAGAATGAACGCAAATGATCATCAGCCACAACATTACGTACACCAACCTAAGATAAGTTCCTGTTGATTAGCTGAATTAGGTGACCAAACTATATCTAATTTTGAGGCACTACAAATCTAGACTAATGACCCCAACCATAGTAAATAAAATGTATACTGGTAATTAAAGTATGATAACACTGATTAGAGAGTAGCGCCAAGGCCAAGGCTTAGCGATTGCTTGCGGCCACAACTGCTCCAGGTATGGATCTGAGGACTCTCAGGCAATGTTCCCTCTAATTTTCAATGTGTCTGAGCATTCACACAAACTCTCTGAGCATCCATTGGACCTAGGTGACCAATAGTAGATATGCACACGGCGGCGAAGCCAGTATCACACCTGACCAAAACCCGAGATGATAACAAGTTACTCGATGTAGATATGTTAAAAGAATATTCAAACTACCTACATATCAAAATAGAACAAATAATTACAGGTTTGTGATATATATATATATATATTGAACATATATGTATGTATGTGTGTATATGTATATATGTATGTGTATATATGTATATATATATGTGTATATATGCATATATATATGTGTATATATGTATATATGCATGTGTATATGTATGTATATATACATACATATGGATGTATATATACATACATATGTATATATATGTGTGTGTATATATATGTGTGTATATATATGTATGTATATATGTGTATATATATGTATATATTTATATGTATATATATATAAATATATATATGTATATATATGTATATATATATATATATTTTTTTTTTTCTGTTATTATATTATAAAATCAGCCCTAGGCGTTTCTTTATTATTACATTTTAAAACAGGTTATTTTAAGCATAATTAATCAAGTATCATTACAATCTGTATCAATATGGTCCCACATTATCCACTCATAAATAAATGAAATAATTTCATCTAATAAAACAAAAAATTCTAGTCACATGACCTCTGTAACATGCGAATGAGCCTCATTTATGGGTCTCGTAACCTTCGCCCATATTTGGACTTCCTGAATAGAGCAGTCTGTGTGTCTTCTGTGCTGCGTGTGAATGTATGCGTTTGCTTCAAACCATAATAGAAGAACTGAGTGTGTGCCCTCTGTCGCACAACTGAAATTGTAAGCAAAGTGGGAATGGGTGTGGTGGCCTGTTTGTAGATTCAAGTGGAGTGGAAAAGAAAGAATGAGTATAGAAATGTAATGTGTGTGCGTAGTGCGCGCAGGCGTTGCCATGTCGGCTCAGAGCGTGAGAGCAGTGCGCAATTTCTCACGCGCGCAGCTTAGAGGGAACATTGCTCTCAGGTTTTGGAGTGGTAGGGGATCAGTCAGTTGTTCAAATGCTTGTCTTTAAGTTTCTGACCGTCTTTGTTTTTGCCGGTTTGCTCCACACACAGTGTCTCACATTCTTTCTCATTGAAATTTTAGTTTCAAGTAATTAAAAAAAAAAAAGTGTTCTGCCTTTTCAGAGGTTCAGAGAAGTCAGTGATAGGACACCAGAAATAAACGCTGTTTGTTGTCAGAAGAAAAAAAATCTTTTTTTTTTAATGCGTTTTTTTTAAAGCGGGCGTGAACCATGCAGAAAATTAAACATAAAAATTAAGAAAAAGGAAACACAGTATTGCGAAATGTGAAGAAATCTGATTTATCTGATCCATGCTGTAAAAAGTAATGGGTTGATTTCTTTTTTCAGTATTATAACCAACACTCACGGTACCGTCAGCATCACTCCCATGGAAAATGCCAAGACCTTTGTGAATGGAAACTTAATATCAGCATCAACAGTATTGCACCACGTAAGTTTGCAAAATAGCTCGCATTTCATTTAAAAATGAGTGTGATTTTTCTCATGAGCAAAAGTTGAGAAAACACTTTATAATCTGAATTAATTTCCCAATGTTATGAATACTTTGTCTATTTCTTAATTTCTATTTTCAGGGAGACAGGGTGATTTTAGGTGGGGATCATTACTTGCGTTTCAACCATCCAACAGAGGTGCAGAGTGGAAAGCGAGTATCATGTTGGACCGGTGCGGGCGATGGCCATAAAGACTTTGAATTTGCCAAAAATGAGCTGCTCGCGTGTCAGAGAGCTAAGTAAGTGAAAATGGCCCAAAGCAACTATACAGTGGACCCATGCTATTCGCAGGGAATAGTGATTGGGATGGACCTGCATTCAATTGATGCCCATCATAAATACCTTGAAGAAAAAAAAAATAACCCCAAAAGTTCTGGAAAAAAGGGGGATAAACTGCCAATATGTTTTCCATGAAAAATGGGGGATGTCCCCCACACCCAAAAATAATAAATCTGCTATTAGATGATCCTCTGGATGCCGAAGCGCGAGTATGCAAGGGTCCACTGGATATACATTTATTTTAATACACTTTCTGTTTTTCTAGATTGAAATATCAGTATTTGACAGGAATTACCTTCAAAGTCAAATTTTTGTTTCCCAGGCTGGAGGCAGAAATTGAAGAGGCTCAGGTGAAGGCCAAGAAGGAAATGATGCAGGGAATCCAGATGGCCAAAGAGGTTGCCCAAAAAGAGTTGTCCGATCAGAAAGCCCTCTATGAGGACAGGATAAGAGCTATGGAAAAAGTGCTGGTACAGGAACATTTTATCTGTAGCTCAAAAGAGGAAAAGTCATTTACACTTTCCTGTTGATTATCTGTTTTGTAGTTGCAATAAGTGAGATCTTACTGATTTTTGAACCACCCCCACGCACTCTTCATTTAGGACTGCTTGTCATTTTGACAGAGCTGAAAGAACAATATGCTTGCTCTGCCTATTCCACTGGTCCTGAGTAATACAAAAAATGTCATTCATTCAGAACGAGGAAAATGAGCGTAAGCGTCTCCAGGACCTCGACCAGCAAAGGGTAGCCAGCCAGATGCAAGAGCTGAAGACGGCCAATATGGAGTTGGAGCAGGAGGTGGACTCCCAGAAGAAACGCCTCCGTCTCCACATGGAGGCCCAGGTCAGGGTTTAGACTTACACTTTTACATGAATGTGGAAAGCTGGCTTGTATTGCGCAGTGCAGATTTCGCGCCATCCAAATGTGGAAAAATACTCTTTCACAGATCATTGTGGGCTCTTTTTAAATCACAATGGCATGAGAGGCTTTGTCCTAAGGTTAAAAACGGGTTATTTGGACCAAATGTGTGAGATCCAAGTAAAAAAAAATGTCGTGGTCCTCTTTCAGTCACTTAAGCGTAATTGAGACGCCAACAATTTTACATATTGATTAGCATTATTTACTTAAGGTGATGGAGGAACACAATGTGTGTCAAGCGAGGATTGTTGAGGCATTGGAAGTGGAGAAGCGAAAGCTCAGCAAAGAGCTTGAAGAAATGCAGAGGAAACAGGCTATGAGATTAATCCACACTCCAAGAGATGGTGAGTCATTTTTGAGAATCAGTTGGAACTGCCCACCTTCACGAGCAAGCTTAGTTTAGGATCGAGTGGTGGGAGTCATTCTTTTGCCCCAGAACCATCATGTACATGTCCTCTATAGAATCTGATACAAACTACATCATATATTACAAAATACACACATCCACTGTTTTACAGAATTACAGTGTGTCATGTATTTTATTGCAGCGTCTCCACGCTGGGATGCTATGAAACTCTCTTTGATGGTTGAGGAAGCGAATAAGATCAGTGCTAATTTGAAGAAAAACACCATCTTCAGCAGGTATACCATATCACTTGAGAACCAAAAAACTTGTTTATTTGTGGCAGTCTCATACATTTTGGCATCGCTGCGCTTGTAGACATGAGAGCTGCGACAATGATTACCCAGGCCAAGGGGATGTGTTGCAAGTGCGGGTCCAAAACACAAAGCTGGGCATCTCTACTTTCTGGAGTCTGGACAAGTTTCAAAATAATATGGTTGCCATGAGAGAAATGGAACAGGTTAGTTTTACTCTTTCATGATAACGTGTCTAAATTCTAACAATATATGAAGAAGTTCCAATCCAGTTGTACGCTAAAACCTAATGTTTACCACGTGTTGATAATATGTTTGTCAGTTCTTTGGCTGGGTGTCTCTGCAATAGTTCTGTTTTTTCCTCTGTGTAGGGGGACCCAGCTTGTAAAGATGACGTATTCTATGCCCCTGATGATGAGTGGGAGCAAGATATATCGTCTTCCTCTGCTTCGTCTTCCACCCTGTCACGTCGAAGGTAATATTCAACTCACGTCTCTTTTCTTCTATTTCTGTTTCTTATATATATATATATATATATTTTTTTTTTTTTTTTGCTATGGTGTGTCCTATTTCATAGATGGTTAAAATAGTTCGGGGTTTCAGATTTGGCTCAGATTGAGGCATAAATGACGTATGACACAATTAGTTTAATGCTGTTCAAATAACCGTTTACATGATATCAGAGGTTTTAGAACGGGAGGCTGCCTGAAATTAGGCGCAATAGTAAGCAATAATCTGTAGAAGACTGTGAGAAGGTATCACAATCCCTTTCATGAAAGAAATTTATAGAGACTGCACTGGAAGATTCAAACCACAACATTTGCTAGGCCAGGCTGGAATATGATGACAAATCTCAATAATTTTGGGACAATGTTTTTGGACTGATAAAACACGATAAGCTTTCCTTTCATTTAGAGAAAGATAGAACTTTTATATAAGCTTTTCTATGAAACATAGTCGAGGTAATGGGCTGGTGTGGGTTCTTCTGGTCAGCGTTCACTAATCTTCAATGATGATGCGACATGTGAAAGCAGAAAATATTATAAGAAAAGGATTTGCAACTGCAAAGTGTATATTGAGTCTCACTTTATTATATTTGAAATACCTTTTGGTGCCTGCAGCAAAAATGAAGAAACTGACCTTTCTGTTCCAGTATGTTCGAAGGGAATTGTATGTGTCATCCAGACACGCGGAACTTCTAACCTTCCTGTGTGTTTATTATTCTTGTCACTTTGCTCAGCTGTCATAACTGCTCCTCAAGTTGGAAGGCAATTGAAACATCTTGGGGTCTGCGGTCGTTAATTCCATCTCACTTTTTAAATATACATCGTTTTCCTTCTATTTTTGTGCAACTGGTTTGATTTTTCTCTCATTACCAATGTTCCTAATCGTGTCATGTGCGTAATCAAATTACATGCGCCTATGTTACCTTGGTTTTACTTTTAGGAGCAGGAGTTTATTAAAGGGCAAGAGAATCTCAGGTCGTCTTTATGAGATCCGTGTCCATCCCATTCAGAGCCTTCTGAAGGGCTCCTCCCACTCTGATGGTAAGTCTGATAATTCATCATGCCTTTTTTTTTTTTTTTCATAATTTAAATGCATAAGGCACACCAGTCAGTTCCCTGGGAAGATTGTGCTTAATTTTTTTAAACGGAAACATGCAATGCAAGGGTGTTGCCACTTGAAATAAAAAATGGATTCCTGGAGGAGTATGTGACAAATTGAGTTTTTAATGACATAGAAAAAATACTCTGGTGAAGTCATCTATTCACACCCCAAGTGATCACTGTGTCTGTCCCAGGGTTAATGGGTGTTGCCACACCGCCCTCCACACGTTCCAGCACCACCGAATCGTCAATGGCGGGTATCTGCAAGGAGCTGGTGGGCCAGTCAATGGCCCGTCTACGTGGCTTTGGAGCCGCTGAAGAAAGCTTGGCTGATAGGTTGGCTTCAGATCTACACTGTGTATACACA
Organism: Idiotropiscis lumnitzeri; assembly: GCF_059441095.1. Classification (NCBI taxonomy): domain Eukaryota; kingdom Metazoa; phylum Chordata; class Actinopteri; order Syngnathiformes; family Syngnathidae; genus Idiotropiscis; species Idiotropiscis lumnitzeri. Next base: position 9,017,702 of record NC_142403.1, on the reverse strand, counting down.
GCGATCCAGACTATATCTGAAGTTTATGACAGTTTAGATGATGACAGCCAAGAGAATGGTGAGTCACTCATGTATGTTCACATCAAACATGTTTTAGCTCTAAACAAAAGAAAACAAAATTCCCTCTAAATGAGGAATGGTGGCATTTGTTAACATCTAAATGCACACAAAACCAATTTTGTAGGCGTCAAGTGAATGTTTGTCCTGTAATCCATCCTGCCCTATAATTCTGAAATGCATTTCACTCACTTAGAATCTTGAAGAAAGCAGACAAAACAACAAAAGTCTGTCGATAGCGAAGTAAAATGGCGTTAACAAAAGTAATCAACTGCACCGGTCAGGAAGGAAATGTCACGTCAGGATAACTGCCTGGCATTTCTAATTGTTTCATATCCCCCCCCCCCCCCCCCCCCCATCCTCACCTCTCCTTCAGTGTTTGTGTGCAACTTGTCGGCTCAGACTCAGCTGATCAGGGCCACTGCAGCTACAGAGAGCGTAGTGTTTGTCATCACACAGTGGTTGGCTAGTGTGAAAGCTTCCTCTGGTCCACTCTACACACTTGCTGAGGAACTTAAGAGCCAACTCAAGAAGATGGGAGGATTTCTGCAGCTGCTAATTCAAGTGAATATAAATTAATTCCCTCTTCATTCTTGTTGCAATTATATTTTATATCAATTAATTGAGTGTGGAAACATCTTAGCTGGCAAATATTTTTTGATTTTGGTGAAAGGTAGTTAATAAAAATTCAAATCATTGATTGACTGGTCTTGGCTCTGAGCTGTTTGAGCTGCGTCTATGGAAATGACTAAGCAGAGGGAATTGTCAACCTTGAGCCTCAAACAGAACATGAATATATGGAAAATGAATCTAAATTCCTTATAAGCCTTGGTACCTAAACACAAATTTCTTCTAAGTCCAAGTTTTTCATACATGTTTTCATTTATTTACAGAGCCCTGCAGAATTTGTTCGCGTGCTTGCATTGATTCGCTGCTAAATCAATTCAAATTCCACCTGTTATTTTGGGCTTACTGAAAATGAAAATCTCCCTACTAGGGCTGCGAATCGGAGATCACATCAATGGTGGACGAAGCACGAAAGAAGAGTGGTCGGTGCCTGGGTGCAGCATTGCTTGCACTTAGCCACCTGGCGGTGTTGTCAGGCATGCCACTTAGTGTTATGGAGCTGGGTATGCAGGCCACAGGCAAGGTAACACCACCATTAATACCACAGTAGCATCTGCCTCTGTCTGGCTCTGGGATTTGCCGTAATTAAGCCCAGATACAACAATACCTAGGAATAGAATATTAGTTGTATGGAGCTCAGAGATAAGAAAAAAAAAATATCGGAGCGTGTGATGTTATTGTATTATAATGCCATGTATCTAGTTAAAATTTCAGTGTGTACACAAACTAAATCCATCCATTTTCTGACACGCTTCTCCTCATGAGGGTCACGGGAGTGCTCTTACCTAGATGTCTTCCGTCAGATTTTAATTATTACACATGCATGTGGTTCTTCATTCATGACTTTGACAGCATCTTATTTGTTTACTATCAGAAAAAAATTCAAAGAAAAGTAAGATTTTCTTAGCTGTCAAAGTTCGGTTAGTAAAGAGATCAGATAAATGTGATTATTTCAATTTATATTTTATGAGGCATAGGGGATTTGCTGGCCATGCAAAAAAAAAATAATAATAAATATCCACAAATCTTGTGGGCTGTTAGTCATTTTCAAATCTTGCCTTTGTAAAGTATTTTTCTGTTTTTAAAATTGCAACTTTTAAATCTAAAATGGTGAAAATGTACATATCTGGTGCTGATCTAAATTTGGCTTCTTTTTCTGCATTGGTTTGGGAGTGGTCTCTGCTTTTCAGATTGACATTTTTCTAAAATATTATTTCATGGTAATACTGTACTTATAAACATCATTAAAACATTGCCATATTTTTCAGGCATCATTTCTCACACATCTGCTGAAGGGAACACATCAAGGTGTCCACTCCGCTTTAAAAGAAAGCCTCATCACCACCAAAGAAATACTGAGAGAGGCTCAGTTTGTTCAACCAAGGAATCCAGTAAGATCAAGAACGTTTTTTGGGTTGCGTCACCAACCTCTTTTGTTTCTCAGAATTGTTTACCATTTTAAACTTCCATTTTTGGTTAGCTTGGGGGGGGGGGGAACGAACAAAACAAAAACTCATGCTCTTTAGAAATGACAGCAGTTGTGATTTGATTTGCACCTTTTTAACGTAATTCACTACCCTGCGAAGTCTGTCATTAATTTCTATTTCCAGGTTCTGCAGGGCCTCAAGTCCAAGACACTTGATCTTGCTCGCTCCATGCAGAACTATATCCATTGTCGCATCACGGTGAGTTTGAACTCAACTCAACTAGGCTAATGTGTTGACAATTGTGAGTTGTCGTTTGTTTCTTCAACTTTAATTAGAAAAGCATGCTCTATTCTGGCCTAAATGACGTGCTGGTGCAGTATGAAGTGGACCTGGGATGGGGACTGTTTTATTTTTTTGGGTTAAAAAAAAATGCTCCAAACAACAAACCAGAACAATTATTGAAATAAATTACGATTAATTATTATTAATTAATTAATAAGCATTTTCTGTGGAAAAAAGGGGATTTCCCCCCTTCCCTCCCACAAGAAAAAGTGAAAAAAAAAAGTTTCAATTACGAATAGGTAACACCTCGAGTGCTGAACCTCAAGTATGCTCTGGTCCACTACAGGAGTGTGGTGCCCATCGGGAATTTCAGGGAAATTTGTCAATTTTCCCAAACGGCCAGTGTATATCTGGGCTGTTCCAGGCCATCACGGTCACTGGCTAACCATCACTTGTCGCCAACTATGATTTGACGCACGACGGACCACCAGCAACTCCGTTTCGACGCATCAACATCAAACGCCCCCGCCCAACAACTCCCCCCCACAATTTCAGTGTCGGGGGAAAGAAATTCCATAGCTTTTGAACCCCACCCCCCACCCCCGAAATTGACTTTAACCCAATTTGAACACCACTTTCTGTGTATATAGTGTGAGAAGATGTAATGTCAAATTAAGTTCCTCAGATTAATTTGCCAGGAAATATAATTCAGTGTTCTGTCTATGGAAGTATAAGTCTTTTAGGTTAATGCCCACAGTCACTGTCATATAAAAAAATGTATATTGTGTGGGGTGTGTATGTCTGCGGTGTTAAACAGGATTATGAAAATGACCCACAAGATTCAGAGGAAAGAGAGGAAGAGGCTTCAGTTTCCAAATTGCAGACTTTGAGGGCTACAGCAGCCACATTGTTCAAGTTGAACCAAGCCATCAAGCAGCTACACTGCTCTTTGTCTAACACCCTGAAAGGTGAGGTTTCTAATGCATGCCACATGTGCATATGAAAAAGCCCTGAAACTTTTTGGACTTGGAATCAAAGGCTGATTCAATTTCACGGTGTTGCTGATTGTTGTAGAGACTTTCCCCATCTTAACCGCTTGCAATCATTCCCCAGGTAAAGACAGACACTCTACGCTCAGCAGCTGTAGAGAGCTCATCTCTTCTTCTGCCAATACTGTTGATGAGATTATCAGCGGTCACTCCAAGGGAGCTGTTGGACTTTCTCTGCATTCTCCCTCTGGCCAAACTCTGATGGCTGCACAAGATGAGCTGCACTGTGCCCTGCAGTCTCTGACTTTGCCCTGGGATCAGCCGGAAGCTGTGGAGAGCAGGAACGCCGACATGTCAGAAGAAAGCAAAGATCATCCGAGGGAATGTGGAACCTCCCGCTGTGCCGACAGAAGTCGAGGCATTAATAAGCTTGTATATTCCCTCCCTGCGGGTGTTGTGGCCAACGGTAGCCCACGTTGGGTGTAATTACCTGTTGCTATGTACAATAATACAGTATAAATAAGCAGCTTTATTTTTTTGTAATATTTCAGCATTATGAATTTGGCAACACAGTCAGCTACCACTGCTTGTGTTGCTAAAGTCAGCACAAAAATGTATTTGCACTCACAATGTTTTTTTTGTCCTCAATGTTTTAAAATGTTTCATATATATTTTTTTCTGTATTTTTAAACATGCATGGATTGTTTGTAATACTTTGGATATAATGAAAAAATAACTTCTGGTTCGTGGTTATTATTTGAGGACCTTTCTTGAAATTGAAGTTGAGACTCTTGTGACAAATAATAAACTCATTAAAATGAGACTATTACTTCCATGTAACGTTTCAGTCCGTTACTAATCCAATTAAAGTTTATTATATGGGTTGCGGTGCTAAGCGTGCATTTTGTATGCGATCGGTTTCAAAATTCGGATCAAGTCGTTGTATTGGTTTAATATTTGGCCAACTGTTTTAGTCCCGCACTTTATCACAAGTGTGCAACTTGAGCAGGAGATTTCAAACATTACATGCGCCTGAGAGTAGTGCCAAGAAGGACGCCGTAGAAATGATGCGTGCTCCTTGAATGACGTCACCGAGCAAACCTCAAGCCTGACTGTGTAGAGGAGACGCTGGAGGACCTCAGAGGCTCCATGAACCCAACTTCGGGGCGCTGTCCTCTGCTTGTTACACCCACTGCTCTTCAGATTCCCCCCTGCTTTCTCACTTTTCGAAAACGCTTCCTTTCGCTTTACTCCAGTGCTGCAGTGATTGAGAAACACAAGTACTGTACGTGGTAAACTTGACGCTAAAGTGGAGAGTTAAGATGAGACGTTCTAAAAGTTTCCAGGACAATCATTGAGGTAAGACGCTGTGCTTATTTTATTCGTAAAGATATTCACGTGGTAAAAGTCACAAAAAACATAACGGTCATTTTTACCCGCTGAATGAATATTTGATTTTCAGGATGCACCGGTTAATGTCTCCTAATTTAAGATTGCTTGTAAGTATTTTTTTCCCCAGATATATTTGATGATTATAGTGTGTCAATTGTTCGATTGGTTGAATGTTTAATGCTTTTTATGGTTGCAGTTAAAAAAATAATATTTTGCTGTACAGAACATCTTAAATTACTTCAAAGTGTGAACGAAAATATATGCAATCGTGTATTTATTTAACAAATTCAACAGTCAACTAACTGCCATTTCCCTCAGGTGTGTTGTCATATCTTTTCATCAGGTGAGTGGCTTTTGTTTGTTAACAAATGTTCTCATTCAATGTTAGCAAATCATGATGCTAAAGTTAGCATTCTACTAATCATGTGCATGTATTGAAAACGTGTTCCAACATTCATGACCACATTTTTTTTAATTAAGGGCAAAGTGTATCACCGTGGAATTGCAAGAAAAAAAATCTAGTAAAAATGTAATTTCATATTTGAAATTACAATTAATTTTACTTTGCGCAGATCCATTCTGCCTACCTCATTAAAACACAAATTCTTAATTTGATTTAACATTTAAAGAAAAATGTGTTCATTACAATTTAACTACAGTCAATTTTTAATAGACTTGTGGTTGAAATATAATTTGTTTTCTCTTGCAATGGACGTATAGGCGTAATATCAATTTCTCTTACTGACACTCCATGATCTCAGTTCAATTCAATTGTTCAATTCATTTTATTCATACAGCGCCAAATCACCATTTATGTTGTCTCGGGGAACTATGCGCAGTAGTTCAGTTACATCTGTTGCAAAAAATCATGCAAAAATATTTTGTCAAATACGTTTGGTCCAATATATGGGATTTGTCATCAAGCAATCATCTACAATGATGTCAGTTTTTCCCCTCATCCCCACTAATGTCAGTTTTCTATTTGAACAGTTCTTGTATTGGAAAGCAGTGCACTTACATATGAGGAGACAGCCTATGAATACATACCTGATAAGTTGCAATGGGACAGTGCAGACGAACTGTGTTACCAGCGCTTTGGAGCCTTAGCGAGCGTGTCCAGTCCAGCTGAGAAGCAAGAGATAAAAAACTATTTAAATTCCGTGAACATCTCTGAAGCTGTGTGGATTACCAAGAAATTCACAACTCATCTGCAAAGTAGGTTGAGTGTTTATTCCTGAGATGTCTTTGTGCATGTGACACAAGATCTCACGGTGCGGTATGTTATTTTGCAACGTATAATCCAAAAGGGAGAATTTACAGATAGAAACTTAAAATTTGTATAAAAAAATAAGAATGTTACAAAATGATGTGTGAAGTGATTTCACCATGCAAATCATCTTCGTGTGAATGCTTTCATCAGTCAAGACTGAGTGGTATAAAAAAAATATATAATGGCTTAAACATATTTATTTTTTTATTGATCTAGGGGTTACGCAAGGCTGTTTTGTTGTGTAGCAGTGTCCCTTTTGTAATTACATGGGGTGGGAAAAAAAAAACAGTTCAAGTGAAATGTTTATACTGCAGTTCAGCAGGCGCTCAGACCGGAAGAATGGCCGTCCTCTTCTCAATCTTTCTTCCATGGGTGCAGTGCCTCTTTGTACCTATTCACGCTTCGATCCTAACTGCTTGCAATTTCCACCATCATTTCTTATTCCACCCATTTATATATTAATGAGTTCCAGCTCTTGCAAATCTGATCCAAGGAAAGCCTCTGCAGCTGGCTCTGCTTGTACATGGTATTCATGGTGCTTACCAAGAAGTCCTCAACCCTGACGGCTCCTGGCACTGGATTTGCGCTTCTTGGAATCAGAATGGTGGACGCTGGACACTATTAGCTGATGGCCATATAAACTACAGTGGGAATGGCTTGAAAACTTGTGACAGCATTGGGCCAGATGGCCTTTTTATTATCGGTCAGGAGCAGGACACCTTTGGGGGCTCATTTGAGTCAGATGAGTCATTCTCAGGAAGCATCACTGAGATTCACATATGGGATCGGGTACTGAATAGATGTGAAACTTTTATGGAAAAATAGTGTTCACCCAATACATCTGGACTGATTTTCAAGTGAAACTGGGCAACCATGGAAATCGAGTCCTCCCTTATAATGCTGTGGAGCAGCAGCCGCTGCAAAGGTAAATTGGGCAGCTTTAAGCATCATCAGAATGAAAAAAAAAATGAAGGGCTACCAAATTCAGTTAAAGAAGTGCTCACCACACATCCTCATGGTTTGGCATTGCATCTTATCTGAACTGGTATCCGGCTTGGGTATGGTTGCTGTGCAGAAAAACAATCACAGAGACTGTTGGACCGCACACGTCCTGACTTTCGCCTGAGCCAAAAATCTGCGATGCATTTATGGGGCGAATCCACCCATTTGGCAATCCAAGCGAGATGAGATAATTGCTGGGGTATGTTGGAGGAGGGAAACATCTAAAACATGCAGGATAGCGGCCCTCGAGGACCGCAATTGGACATCCCCTGATAAAAGAGAATGTGAACAACTGAATAAAGCAAGTTTGAGAGGAGAGGAGATGTCTTCCGCATTTTGGCAAACATCAATGTGTTTGTAAAAGCACACATGCTCATTGTTAATGTTTAATGGCTTTGTGGTTTGACGGAATCGCCATTTCGCCTGTTTCCCTTACTTTACCCAATTTCAGCTCCTTACAGTTCTTTGTAAATGTTTTGTGACTCACGTCACTTGTATTCCACCCATAAAAACAAACTCTGTCCCATTCTGACTTCATAGTCCCATGTGAGCATTGCGAGTCCAAAATTTCCCTCCTACTGGGATGAACGTGCAGAAAAGCAAAAACATTAATACTCCTTGAACAACTTGCTGCACAGGAACAAAGTGGTTTTAGGAATTTTAATTTTTCATGCTCATGCACAACTTCATGTTTCTTGCTAAAATACCAAACGTTAAAATACTTTTTCTTTGTTACCAATCCCGCTTTTGAATGAAAAAATGAATTGAATGGTCGTTAAACAAACATGTTCCTTCATTCAGATTTTAAAAAGTGGTTATCCATCAGTTTGTTGTAATGATGATGATGATTTATATGGGTTCCCTGTCATAACGGCCCACCGAGCGAAAACAAATCAATGATGTGGCCCGCGAGAAAAATTAGTTTGACACCCCTGCCCTAGTGTTTTCAAACAAATGTATGAATACTCCGCAAAATCAATGGACGAATGTGTCAGTTCTTCCTCATGTAATTTTAGCCAATTATGTGCTTCTTATATTGTTTGGGGCCACTCGGCAGCCCCTTTTCTTTACATGACTACTGCTGTGTCCAAGGCTTCTATCAATTTAGGGGAAGAACGTATGGGCCTTGACCTCAGAATTCATTTTGCTGTTGTTGCTGCCATAGGACACGGATAGGAGAATGTTGGCTACTTAGTCATTTGGAAATGTTGAAGAAGTCATTTTGGCCAAAGTTGAACAGTAGACATTACTGTTTATGAGCCTACGTTATTATTCTTAACCCTCCTCTTTTCTTTATCTAGGTAACATATCTGTCATTTTGGGCTCTATATTGGATGGAGATTCCTTGGAGAATCAGACATTTTCCCTTGCGTTTGTCCACAGCCCTCAGCCTGACCAAGAGTGTGACATTCTTGACCCTATTACAGGGAGTTTGAGCCAAGACAATTGTGACTCTTTCAGAGGAGCCGTCTGTCAGTATAAAAAAGGTGAATTGGACATTGTGTCTTGTGATCATGATCTGCAACTTCTATGTGAGATATGGTGTTTTAGACCAGCCATTTTAAAAGTATGGGGCAGTGATTCTCCACCCAAGACAACATCTTTATGTATGTAAATAATGTAGTATTAGCCTATGTTCAAAAACCGATTTTCTGTTTTCTGCCTTAGACTCTTTTCGCTCCCTCCTCAATAACTGAAAGGTGTAAAAATCAAATGTTAACATGCAGGGCCCTATTTTTGTAGACAGGCGCACTGCGTCAAAACTGGCACATCTTTGTTTTCATGCTGGGGCAATTCTAGTCCACCCTTTTTGCCTGCGCCTGTCTACCAAAATAGCAAAAGCGAGAAAACACCCATTAGACTGAGTATTGTGCTTGATTTGTAATATCAAATGTAAAATAGGGCTTGCAGTAGCTTAAGTTGGCCTATGTGGTTTCATTTTTTTTTTCTTCTGTCCACTGATGACTCCCTGAGGAGGTGTGCATTACACTTTGAATACCGCTGGTTACAATTCTGATCATTGCAGTGTAATAATATAATAATAATAATCTATAATTATTATTTTTTTTTTTAGTTTGCTTGTATTAATTAAATTCCAATTTGTTAGTTATAGAAGTGCAAGATGTTTCCCATTCCCCAAAGACACCGTTCTTCAACATCTTGAGCCAGTACCCTTCAACCAGTACCGTGAGTTGAACTTTCTCAATGTCCTTTATTATTATTGGAAATGCTAAGTTTTAAGACAACAATGTATTAGTGCAAAAGTATTTTTTGGAATGTAATAACACCTCTAATGAAATAACTAATATTCATCTATCATTCTGTCTTTGGCGTGATCAAGGAGCAGAGTGCCATTGCCTCATGGGACAGAGAGAAAAATTCCCTCCATCAGCTTGCCCGTGCTCTCCTGGACACAATTGAGACTGGTGGTCCAAATGTCCTCACATCCAACGATATCCACTTTCTGTCTCAAAGGATTGAGATGGGCTGGTCTGTACTGGCAAGAAGCCACGCTGCCGGTGCCAATGCCGCCGAGGCCATGGCATCCATTGCTACAGATTATGTAAAAATGTCCAGTGTGATGCTGGAGCCTCATGTGGCTCAACAGTGGATTGGATTAACAGATGATGGGGTGAGGATTGACCAAAGCATCCTTTTGATAATGATGAGCTTTCAATAATAATTATTTTGTGTTTTAGAAAAAAAAAAAACAGTTGTATATTTTTGACAAGTCTGCCATTAACAGCCACCAAAGATGTTGGTTGAGCCATTGTTTTTAGTGTTCTTGTTGTATCAGCGTATCTCTTGGCAAGATAGATTGTGCATGATTACTAAACACTATTACTCCATTGTAGTCTTTTAACTGGACAACATTCCTGGCGTGATGCATCATTAAAATGTAATTTCTTTTTTATCTGATTTTCTTCAACAGATCAGCATGGGACCATTTAATATTGTCAATAGCATTGACAATCTTACTGAAACTCTGGCAGATTTACTATCTGCTGAGGGGAAAAGCTTCTCACTTTCTACCAAAAACATAAGTACAAAAACATCTTAATAAATTGCATGAAATACATTTGATACTAGTACTTTTGCTTGCACAGACTTTATTGTTTTTAATAAAATCACCAATAGCAGTAAATTTGTAATTTTACTCGTTTACTGACAATTAATGACATATTTATTCATTTTTTTGTTTTACATGGAATGTACTTATTTTAATCTGTTTTTCTTTGCTTTGTGGCTTCTGCGGTCTTTGTGAGTAGATGTATTCATCAGGAAGCACCAACTGACTGAACAAAGCTGCTGTCAATCATTTAAACCATCTGACATCAGCTCCAACCCAGTGAGTGGAAATGATCTGGATGAGCTGCTTATCCCAGACGTTGAGTTACAGAGAATTCAGAAACTTGGTAACAAAATACAGACAGTGAAAAACACAATCCTACTGCTTTTTGATTTGTTGCACATTCATTTTACGAGCACAATTTGTTTTCTGGTTTTAGGACACAAGGATGTGATGTTTATTCACACTCATTACAGCCATTTGAACGAGATTGTATCTGGTGCAGCACAGCCTTTTTTGAGTGACCATGAGAAAGCGAAAAGGTTGGGCATTCAAAGATCTATTCTCTAAATTTGTCTTGTTGAAATTTAGAGATGAGCATTTGAGTCAATTTACTCAGTAATCACCTTGAACCCCTCCCAAAAGAATGTCATGCTTTCACTCCGTTTTTTGTATAAAATATGATCTAAGTAAAATAAATAAATAAAAAAATACTCTGGATTGATTTAAGAATATTCCGTCTTGATGGTAACTTCACTTATGTTGGCAGCTATTTCAGTACAGCATAACACTTAAATGCCAATTCACCATGTTTGCTTTGAACTCTGGACACCACTGTTTCACCTGAGTCTGTAGACTTCTGGTCCCTACTTGGATTTATATTCCCTGAACATTTATTTAAGATACATTCAGGACCTGATATAAAACAAAAAGGAATTCACTGTACAGCAAAAGTATGGGATTTGCATCACTATTCCAATACTTGGAGATGGGAATGTCAAACTAAATTTCTGTGCATTTTTAATGACCCTCTGTTTTATTAGCTTCTATAAACAAAACTGACATACCTGAGAGTGTCTCCCTCTTCAGAATTCTCCCAGGTCAGCTGGCCTCTGCTGTCATATCAGCCACGCTCCGTGATGCTTCAAAGGCCCAGACAATCCCTGTTGCTGTCAAGTACACTCTATCCTCATCACATGTGGTAATGCTTGATAAACAGTTTCTCAGAATTTGTTAGGTGTCTTTTTCAATGCTTTAAATGTCTTTTTGTGTGTGTATGTGTGTGGGGGTGTGTGTGTGCGGTGCTTCACTCCCATGTCTTGGCCGGTGAAAAAGTATTGCTCAACATTATTAACATGCTTTGGACATGCGCAGCTGATAGGCATGTATATCGGTTCATTGATTGAAATCTTTTTTAAGAATTTCCCTGAATGTCAAAATGATTGCCGTATAATCTTGTGAATTTGCAATTCAGGCAAAATGGAGTGCACCACATGGCTGCAAATAGTTAACACATCCAAACGCGAGTGATGTCATCTTGGCAACGGGAAGTTGCGCTACACCCATTGAACAAGCAGCATTACTCTGCACAAGACAACATTAGTGTTGAAAAAAGTCGTTTGGTAAATTCAGAGAGAGATTTTCCCCACAGTTGATTGATTAAATTAAGTCAAATAACCATCTTTTATCACAACTGGATTTCTTCATAAATATTATAAAGCAGTTTTATACCACCTCGAGCCCATGTCAAATGCTTCCCATCACAGATCATGAGCGCCACAATAATGTTGTCATAAAATTGCAAATAGTTCTCATGAGATTGCATTGCAAGCAAATTCAACAAATATTACCATCAAAGATATACTATTAAAATGTAATGGTGAATGTGTTTCTGCTTCTAGATGGAATATGCACAGAGATTTTCTCCGGTCTGTGCTTTTTGGAATTTCAGCCTGATGTAAGTTTTATCGGCAAAACAATGAATACTTCTTTGTTATCAAATTACTGAGTTAGTGCCGGTGTTCTTGGTATTTCTTTACATAGGAAAAATCATACCAGTGGCTGGTCCAGTGATGGCTGCAGTGTGACCTTTGCTGGCTCTGGTGTTACTTCTTGTGTATGCAACCATACAACGAACTTTGCAGTATTGATGAATTACTTAAAACCAAAGGTGACTCATTTGGGATGTACAGAATAAAACATCCTCACTCTAAAGCCTGTCGCGTTTTGTTTCTCAGTATCTGATTAGTGAAGCATGGCTGAATAGATTAATTTATTTCACACTTTACCCTTTGTTCCAGTGGAGTCCCGAGGAAGAGCTTATTTTGACCAAACTGACTTTCATCGGTTCGGGAGCATCTTTGTGTGCGCTGGTGGTGACACTGATGCTTTTCACTGTGTTGGAGTGAGTACCTGATTACGCTGTCTTGTTCACCCACAAAAATCACAAAGTGCAGAAATGACAGCATGTGCTTTGTTTGCTCAAACAGCATTTCAGTAAACGAGTTATTTGTGAATCAATTGATTTCAAAAGTGAGCATTTAAAGCAGGCATATCTAAAGTAAAGCCCGGGGGCCAAATGCGGCCTATGTTCAAATTTCCACTGGCCTGCAGTGTATGGCATGACATTAATAATGTGTTGTTGACCACAGCAAAAAATAGATATTTTATATTTCACCAGAAGATGGCAGCATCTTAGGTGCCTTTGGAAATACTCCAAACACACCAAGCGTCCTCAAACACACCAGTCTCAAAGTCGTGTTAGGTGTCAGAGAGAACCCCTCACTGTCTGACCTCTGTGTGGCCCTTTCCAGCCCATTTCTAAAATAGAGACTGTAGTAAAAAAAAAAAAAAGATCGAAACATTCGTACTACAACAGTAAAAACCTGTTCAAAATTGGCTAGCTGTTGGCGAACGTCTTTGCAAAATTCTTTGTTCAAAATTTCCTTGTGACAAGTCAAACTGTTTGCGACCATTAAGACTGTTGGTGATTGTCTTTGTGGTTGTTTGCGGCCTTGAACGAACCTTGATGTAAAATCAACATTCACTTTGTTCGCAAACACTTGTAAACCTTCCCGCTCAATAGGATATAGCCCTTAACACACAAAGGGATTCAAGCAAATATTACGGGCTGTACTGTACCTACATGCGTGTTGGTATTTTCGCAGACACATGTAGCTTGGAGAAGTCTGAAACCGTTAATTCGTGCCATTGTGAGTATGAACACAGCTGACTTGAATCGCAGCCAATCGAAGTCTGTAGGCGCAAAGTCCTTCACATGGTGGATGCAGAAACTGCCCCAAAAAATACTCCAACGTGGTTCCGGTAAAGTGTAGTCTACTTTCAGGAGCCAATTGAGTCAGGTGCGAGTGTCAAAGGAAATGCGCTTTTTCCCACCGGAATGCCCAGCATAGCGCTGAGCATTCTGCTAACTCACCAAACTGAATAAATGAGGCTTGAACAAAATGAATCAATGCATGAAAATATTTTTTTCCCTCGAGTGCACCTCACTGTCTGTAACTGTAGAGCCCAATATGATCAAAATTCCAAATGGCTTTTACAGAACTTTATTATGACCCTTTCATTTGAAAAATTCGGGACTGAAGCACTCTTGGTCCAAAATGTGGAAACAGTGAAATGAAACAGTGGAAAACTTAACCAGTCTCCTGTGGTTTTAGCGCTAATCACCTATGGATTTCATACCCCATTGACATTGTTTTATTTTAGTTTTTTGCTTTGTACAGTCATTTTAGTGCAGGTTGACATGGCAACATGGCTTTTTACGTACTTAGCACTGGAACCCCTGCCTTACACACCGACATTAGCAGCGGAAGATATGGAGTCGGTCCCACTTTTCGGCAATAAGTTTCCACGATTCTGGGAATACTTTCCACAAAATGTTGCCGTGTCTTTATGGGAATTTCACAAAGCACATTTATGAGGTCAGCGATCAATCACGATGCTGAACCTGAGAAAGGGCCTGGTTCATCCTTACATACATACATATATATATATATATATATATATATATATATATGTATGTATGTTCTTTTTTTTTCTTTTTTTATTCTTATAACATATGGCCGAGGACTCAATATCAGCAGATCCTGAAGATTTGGACTGAGGTGCCAAAAATGTGTGATCGGGACGTCCCAAATTGACACTGTGTTAGACGGAGCATTAAAAACATATACTTACGCCTGCACGACCAGATAATAATAAATTCCAGCAAATTTGGGAACTGTATAATACATAAGTACAGAGCTCCTCTCCCGACAAATGTTTGCAAAACTCCTTTTTTTTTTTTTCGTTCTTTAAAGTTGTATAATTTTATTATCCAGATGATTCATATACTTAACAGTATAAGAAAGCAGCATTCAGCTGTTCTTTTAATGGCATTTGATGTCACACAATTCACTAAAAAGAGAGCACTTTATATTTGCGGTAGCTGCCATCATGTTTCTGCTGTGGCCACTACGAGTATTGACTAGTGCTAATCTTCTAATTACAGTTGTCTATGTGTGAATTCATTCCAAAGGTTTATGGTAGCATTTTGTGGCTGTTAATTAGCAAAATGGCCACAGAGGGATCCTAATAGGCCATGAAGGAGCTGCTACCATTTATTTACCGTGTACTCAGTGCAACCTTGCAGTATACATCTGATATGTATAATAGCATTAAACAATAATACTTGTCTGAATTGATTCAATTAATTCAATGATCGATATCATGTTCTAATTTTTCATTTCAAATGTGGGAATCTCGCCAAACTAAAATGATTTTTCACTTGTTTTTCACTAGCATACCTCGCTCTGACAGGACATCCATCCATAAGAACTTGTTTGTTGCTCTGATCTGTGCTCAGGTGATTCTTCTGTGCAGTGGCTCGGCCATTCACAACAAGGTGAAGTACAAAATCATTAATTACACAGATTGAAACTGGTGATGACCCCTTAAACGGGTCATTGAAATTTTGCTCACAATATACGATTCAGAGTACTAACTAATAATATGCTGAATGTGTTTTTAAACTGCTTACACATACACAATTGCTGATTTAAAAAAAAAAATCCCAGGAGAAAGAACAGTCCTGAGCATCTGAATCAGGAAATAGAACTTTTATCCGCTGTGCTTGTAGGTTGCATGTACACTTGTGGCAGCATTGCTCCACCTCTTCTTCATGGCTGCCTTCAGCTGGATGCTGGTTGAGGGTCTGCTGCTTTGGAGCAAGGTGGTTGCTGTCAACCTCAGCGAAGAAAGACACATGAAGTATTATTACCTCATCGGCTGGGGTACAGTGATTTTTATCTTGAGATCATTTCTTTTTTTTTTTCTACATTATGCAGGTCAAATCTCTATTTGCAGAATAGTGCGTTTCTGTCAAATTGTCTTCTACTGTGCCACTATTTTATCTACCATTTTGCTCACATTTCTACATATCTTTGTATATGTTACTATTACTGTACACCGATCCTTTCATTTTCAACTGTTGTTTCTTACTTGTTCTCATCCTTTCTCCAGGTCTGCCAGTGCTCATAGTCACCATCACACTGGCTTCAGCCTCAGGCAAATACTTGGCGGATGGCTACTGTTGGCTCAGTGTGCAGAATGGTGTCATCTGGGGCTTTGCCGGGCCTGTCATCTTCATCATCATGGTCAGCAAATTACACTTGAGCCTTCACACAATTTACCGCATTATTATGTTTTTTGCTCATTACTGACATTACTGACGCCAAGTGCATGTAACATTCACCTATTGCATGCCTGAAAACTGTCCTGCAATTAAGAGCCTCAAGATTCAAATTGATGTTGCGCGTATGCTATGTTTAATAGTGTTTGCTATTGTGAATGATACACGCACACACACAAAAATCATATTATCGGCCTCATTATCCTGTTTTTTCTTATTTTCTAGTTTTGCTTTAATTTGAATCGTAGGTGAACGGCGTCGCAAAAAGGTGTAACGAGCGAACAAAATGCCACTTGGTATCTATCATATTAACCTTTATAAAGAAACAAATCGGATTTAGAAATCAGATCCAAGTGGATGCTTCCAACCTGTACCATTATAGTACATTATCCACATGTGTGCATGTGTGTAAATAGATATTATGGTTTAAAGCAAAGCGTGGAGAGTCTCTGTCACCAAAATACACAACAGCATACGCAAGAAAAAAAGTTTACGCATGTGAGGCGTCTTCAGAGTCATACTAAGGATATAATAAAACCCTGGAGAGTTTTTGTTACAAATATCCATGCACGCAGTAAATGAATGGAGCCAAAAGCCTCTGAAATATTCACTCGCTCCTTGAGTTCTCTTTATATTATTAGAATTTAGCTACAGAAATTGGCTTCTACCTCATTTCCGCCTTGTTTTTTGTTGTTAAAAAAAATAAAAAAGTAGTATATATGGCATCTCACAAAAGAGATTCCTGCTAACGCAGCTTTAGGTCGCACTTAATTGGTTTGTGAATGGGGTCAAGCATTGCTTCGCGTGGGAGGTACTGACAGTATTTAATTATTAATATTCCTTATTATTATAATTTTTTTAAACACTTTTCCAGTTCAGTTCCATCCAATCATAATGCTCGGAAAGGCAGGCTTGACATGTGAGGTGGTCAGGGGAAGAAACATTAATGGGAATTCCTCATTTTCATTGTGTTCCTTAATTGTAGTTTTGTCTTTATTTATAATAATAATAATTTGTGTTGTCAATGTTCTATTTATATTTTTAATACAGGTGAATGTAATGGTACTTACTAGAGTGGTGGTCATCACTATCTCCACAGCCAAAAGGAGGTCCATAATGTTGGCAATGGGTGCCAGTCCACTGGAACAAACCTACGAGCAAGTTAGGTACTGGCCATGAGGGGGCGCTATTTGTCCTCTTTTTAAAGCTTATTCAACAGTGCTACAGGCCTTGGAAGAGGCGGCTGTCTTCTGGAGGCACCACAGGAAAGCATTTGTCATTTGTAAAACAGTGAGGCTCATTCATCAAATAAGATAGAAATACATTTTGAATTGATTATATTAGTGTTGTCCATAAAATATTCATCGGTTTTCAGCCACTTCAAATGCTTTCAACCCCACTGTCCCTGAATGTTTTAGGCTCTTTCACTTTTGATCAGACGCTTGAATTATTTCTGATTGTCAAATTGTCCTTTTCTGCATTGACAATTAAATAACATATTGTAGTTTGGCTTTTTAAATTATCTTGCACTATTATGAAAACTCATGTTTGTCGTAATTGTTTTTTCCTCCGCAACCATTTTTTTATAGTAAATATGGAATGTTATTATGGCTGTACTTTTTAAACAAGATTGATGAAACGTGGGCAGGGATATATTTATGATTGTATGTATGATTTTGTTTTTACTGAATAGGCATGTTAAACGAAAAAAATATTTTAAAAACGAAATGGAAAGTCCTTTTTTTTGAGGGCGTCAAAAGTTTACTCACTAAACTAATAACACAATTTGCAATTTTCTTCGCAATATCTTTTCATCAACAAATATGAATGAAAACATTCTAAAGAGTTTATGTCTTTCTACAATATGTATATATCTAAATTTATGGTGACTGGTCATTCAAAGTGGATTTCCAAAAATCTGTTTCCAACTCAAATATCTAATCAAATAAACCAAGCAGTCACATAAACCATTGCAATATGAAAATAATTATCTTGGGTTTTACATTTTCATTGTAATTATGCGTGTAACAAATGTTGGCCTGACTTCTCTTTTTAACACTGTATTTATACGTTGCTATACAGAAACCTCACAGCTGTGTTTCTGGTGAAAGCGGTATGGGCTAATCTGTGTGAATCTCTCCCACATGTGATCCAGTAGATTTCCGACCAGAAGTCTTGTAAATGATTCTATTGGTGAAAATTATGTCAAAGTGTGTATTTTTTTTTCTCAACCTCAGTCCACCAGGCCTCACAGTAGGCACACTATAAGAAATTTCAAAGCTGTCCTTGAACCATTTGGCACCCCTGGGTGGCAGCCATCTCGGAAACTCAAACAAATTCCTCCAATGAATAAGCTCGGGCCTGCCACCATCCATGTCACAATTTGAACACACACATTCACAGCTGCTGTGGTTTGGCCGTCACCTGAGTGGGAAACTAATTCCACTCTAAACAGAATTAAATCAGATTTAAGGTGGGAAGTTGTCACCCTATGAGTCTTCCCAGCCACATAGCCACTGTGTGGAACAGCTAGTCATCCAAGGTTGCTGAGAAATATCCTGCAAAAATTCGATAAAAAAAATCTAGAAAAGTGCCAATGGCGGTAAGGGGGGGGGGTTTGAATAATAATTTAGTGTTAAGATGGAGCTGCAATTTTTATAATGTGTGTGTGGATGTGTGTGTGTGTTTAAAAATCATGCATGGGTACTGTATGCTTAACATTAGTGTCATATGGTCACAGGGCTGCTGTTAAAGCGGTTTTGGTTCTGCTGCCCATTCTTGGATTGACGTGGTTGTGTGGTGTCCTGGTGCCTTTCTCCATTGTCATGGCCTACATCTTCATCCTCCTCAATTCCTTGCAGGTACACACCACAGGACACAAATGCAAAAATGTTGCAAGCATACAAAAACCCACAAATGGAATTTTAATGAGCATCATCATAATAATAATAATAATAATAATAATAATAATAATAATAATAATAATAATAATAATAATAATAGTAATAATAGTAATAATGATAATAATTAATATTAATACTGCTATCATAACTACCATCATTATTCTCATTATTTACTAAAGTAAAATCCTTAAGTAAGATAAAAAAAAATATCTGGATCACCATGAGCCTATTAGATCACAAATGTCATGTTTAGTGTTGAAAACTTCATCACAAAAATGATAACACCATTCACAAGAGAAGTGTAATGAGGGTTATAAAAGCAAGTGCTGGTCGTTGTTTAATTATATTACTTTATAGTTGTTGTTTATATTGTACTAAAAATTCAAGTGTGACAAAAAATGATATATACTTTGTGATAAAAAATTATTCAGGAAAAAAAAAATGCTGTGCACGTGTCATGTTAGATTTTACAACCAACAGTCAAATGCAGCATTGTTCTGAAAGCACACAAGTGTAAACATGCACGGAGGTTTCACGCTGCTCAAATTTGCATAACTTCAGAATTAAATTCACCTTCACCTTCATTTGTTGCAAAGCATAAGAAAAATGTAAGATCATTCTAAACAAAACTGCAACCACAACTTCCGGACAATTTAAAAAATATCTCCACTTACGAACTTATTCCTGCTTTTTTTTCCTTCGATGAGAAGTTGAAAGGTTTTCCATCATGCATTCTGCTTTCTCGCTGAATGTACACAGACTTTCAAGGCTTTTATTTGTCAGTGGTAAAGGCTGATGCCGAAATAGGCATTATAAAAAAAGACGGAGAGGTGGTTTTATTTTAACAGTCGAATTGCATTTGTATTGTTTGCTTGCATTATTCCTGCATTGGCAATCTAAGGTCAACATTATTGTGATGATCACTTTAAAATGCTTTTAGTGCTGAAATTTGAAGGGTAGATTTGTCCCAGATTTTTAGAGAGGGACTATATTACGGTCAAATTATACATTCTTTACCTTGGTGTTGGAACATTGTTTAAAATGATGGTAAACTTCTACAGATAATCATTGCCTTCATTCTCAGATCCTTTGCCCACTTTTTTCATTGCATAATATGAGGGAATAAAGTCATGTACTTTGTAATTCTCAAAGGGTGGTCGTTGTTCTCACATGACCCAACATCCGTCAGCTGCAGTATATATAATTGAGCTGCATTTTAAGAAACTAATCAATAATGGTTTTAGCCATCTGATAATTAAGTAAAGTGTTCTACTTGCCACAAATAGCCTCTTCCTTATAGCTAATAATCTTTTTTTTTTTTTGGGAAGATAATTATTGCACATGGTTTTGCTGTTTTAATTTGCCTGAACATATTGATCTTTCCTCATTCGAGTAATTTCTGTTTTCTTCTATTCTATCCATCAACCAACTCATCATCTTTTCTCTTTTATCTTATCATCTCATTGGTGTTTTCACCATGTTTTATCCTTTACAAAGAAAATGTGGGCATGTAACATATAATAACAGACCCTTTGGGCCGCTAAACGACATTGGTGCTTGAAATTTATAGTTCCAATCAATAAATGAATCAATAAGGAATTCTTGAAGACATCATTGTTGGCCTAATTCTTAATTTCCAGCCATCAATCCATCTATCCATCAATTCTCTGCTCTGCCTATCCTCAGTAAGGAGGCCGCTGTTGTGCTTGAGCCTCTGCCTGCTGCCTTTGGGCAAGAAGTGGGGTGCACCTTGAACTGGTCACCAGCCAATCACTGGGCAGTTTAAAAAGATAATTTGGACAATTCTGGACAGTTCCATCATTGTGGGAACTGTTCTGGGAAGGTCTCCCCTCGTCAACCTTTTTTTCTTTAAAATTCAGCATAATTGTGCCCCAATGGGCAAAGTAAGCTCCATAAAGGCATGCTTGATTAAGATTACTAGAAGAGCTTAAAAAAAAAAAAAAAAAACAAAGAAAAAAAGAATTCACTACTAACCCAGTTACAATGCCTATTTGGCATTTATAGTCGTGAATGACTTTGGTGAAGAGTCCTGACCTCAACCCCATCGAACATCTTCACCATGAAAATTGTGAGCCAGATTCTCAGATTCAACATCAGTGACCTCTGACCTCCCAAACGTTGTTCTGAATGAAGTGACCATCATTTCCAGAGACATACTGTGTCTCTGTCTGTTGTCTTCCAAGCAGAGTGCAAGCTTTTCTTGCTGCAATGATACTAGAGGTGGTCACTAAAAGCTCGAGTGTAATAAAGCACTGGACTCATTTATCAATGTTGCCTCTTGTTCACTGATTCTTTGAAAGTGGCAGGGTGAGAGCTTTGATTCAAGGCAGAATCTCTTGAGGTGTGTGAGAAGATGAGCGCATCCTTTTCATTACATTTCTTGTGAATTTCAGTTATTAATGGTGACTTTTCTCTCACTGCTCAACTCTGTGGGTTCGATATTTGTGGAGTTGCCTTTGTTTTCGTATTTTTGCAGACATGTACAGTTTGAAAGGGGGCAGCTTGCGCCGTTTTGGGCGTGAACACAGACAATTAGCATCACGGCCATTAGTGTAAGAGGTGAAGTCTTTGCATTGGGGTGGCAAAAACTAACTTGCTGGAGTCCATGCATGTTTGAAGTTCCTCTAAATATATTTATAAGGATCTGCAAGGAGACCTCCGAGGTCGGATGATGTAAAGCTGGCCAGGACAATCACAAATTACTGCTATGAGGTGGGCACTTGGGGACTGCCTTCCAACCCGATAGTTTGTGCCTGTGTGTGTGTGACTCCTCGGATGATAATAATAATAATGTGTTCAATTAATTGATTTCTAAAACGATTCAGAGGATCTGTTCACGTTGTTGTCATATCTATGACTTAAATATGATGACATCCGCCACACATAAGCGCTCTGAGTCTGTTTGACTGCGCTTGATGAAATTCACCAAAATCTCATTACACCATTTGCCTCACAGCTTGGTCCTGGTTAACGCAGGTGGAATCGCGAGATTGAAACAGTCAGACGTGTGGTTACATATCTCGAAGGTTGATGTGACGATGCATGTTGCAACAAGTGCAGCTGATCGTTAAAAAGTCTGGGCGAAACACACGCGGTCTTAACAGACATTTAGAAAATGTAACTCTCTCCCCGCAGGTTTGCGTTTTGCAGCCCAACTGCATCGACCTCATTGCTCTAATCTAGTTTTCTTTTACAGTAATTGTTTATATTCACATTTGCACATTACAAGTACACATACAGGATATGGTTACATTGACTGCTTAGATTACGTTTGTCATTTATATTTTTTCTTTCTCTTTTCTATGCTTTAAGTAACTGGTTAGTGTTATTTTATTGTGGTTCTGAAAAGGAAAGTTCTCTTGAAAAATTAATACTATTAAAAATAGCCCTTTTCATAACTCATAGTTAAGTTCATAATCATAAAGTTAAAGAACAGAGAAGTTCATACAATTTGTCCAAAAATAACCCTCCTGTTCATTGTTTTTTAACAAATCGGAATCAAGATTTATAAGGAACTGGAATTGAATCAAAGAACCGGAATCCAAAGTGTGCAAATGTCAACGATGACCAACCCGAATCCTCTGAAAAGCAGGGTACACCCTCAAACTGGTCACAAGCCAATCACATTGGCCCTTTCAAAACATATGTGAAAATTAAAGAAGGGGTTTACAACATTTTTGCTGTTGTTGTTGTTTGCCTGTCATTTTTTTACTGGCCCAAGCCAAAGCAACATAAAGCTAAAGTGTCAAGCTTTTACTGTTGAATCAATAAAACAGATAATGTTGACATTTCATTGCGTGCCATCGTCCACGTCTACTCCTCCTCTTCCCTTGTGGCCCACCGTAATAGGCCACCACTATTGCATCTCTCTCAGTTGTGCTTTCGCTCTACCTTGTAATCAGGCAATATGCGTTCTAATGAACAAATGATTATTAGTATTATTTTATTTTTTTTTTTATGAGTGAAATGACCTGGTGATTATCATCATTTACAGTATATGATCACTCTATCTTTTGTAATTCTGAAGAGGAAGGAGTGTCTATAAGTCACTTAACCCATATCACACCAGGCACCAACAGTATTTTGATCATTTGTTTTTCATCGTGATTTTTTTTTTCTGCAGTTCCCTTATATAACTTAATCAACGCTATCTTCAAAGTGTAATCAGTGTTCAAGTCATACAGCAAATTATTCTCAGGAAAATTTGGGGGTTGACTTCCCCTTTAAGGTTTTCTGTTTCATATGTCTATCTATCTATCTATCTATCTATCACTCATTCATTCAATCAAAGACAACAGAGCATTTTTAGGACCCTTTTCTTTTTAGAGTTTTAGGGGCTATGCTATTCTCATGTGTCTATTTGAACTTCTATCTCTGAGTAAGTTTTATGAGCATCTTTATCATAAATGCAGGCATGCCTCATCTGCTTACTTATCAGGTGAGCAATAAATAGCACGTGGTGAGGGGTGGGGTGGGGTGGGGTGGGGCAAGGGATTGTTTGTGGGGGCCCATAAATCGCTCCACCCACTGTCATACAATCTCTAGGCAATGTCATTCAAAACTTTTCGCACAATCCATTACTTCGGTATAATAGGCTCGTGGCCCTGCACTGTCCATCCTATTATTAGGCCATAACATCAAACTATCAACAACTTTGAGCAACGAGTGAGGTTGAGTGAAACAAGAAGCTCAAGACAACAAAGTAGGGAGTTGAGTTGAAACAAAGACGTTAAAGTGCATAAGGTGATGTCAGCTAAGTTATCTTGTTTCATCCATTCACACCTAGTTTTTTGAGGGGACATTCTTCAATATTGCCCATATTGCCTCACAGTTCAATGGTGCGGGGTTCGATTCCAGCTCCGGCCTTCCTGTATAGACTTTGCAAGTCTCCCCGTGCCAGCGTGGGTTTTCTCCGGGTTCTGCGGTTTCCTCACACATTCCAAAAACATGCATGGTAGATTGTTTGAACACTCTAAATTGTCCATGGTTGTGACTATGAGCGCGGATGATTGTTTGTCTTTGTGTGTCCTGCGATTGGCTGGCAACAAGTCCGGGATGTACTCTGCCTACCGCCCATAGATAGCTTGGATAGGCTCCACCACCCCAAACTCCAAATTTGAAAAGCAGAGCCTCTCGACTGTGATACAGACACGCTTAGCCACATGCAATGTCCATTATGTTCTAGATTTTGAAAATAATATCACGATGATGAAAAACTTTCAAGTTAAAGTCATCATAGGTATACTCGTAATCATGTAGATTTATTTATGAAAGCATGTTTTAATTGGTGTCTTTGATAATTATGAGGTGCGGTTGAAAAACAAACAAATGCGCGACATGATTGTTTGCATTTCCATTGCCGGGGAAAATAACTTTCCCTTTGAAAAGGAGTCCTGTTTGTGCTGCATCCTCAATTACCAGCTGCAGCATTAAAACAATATTCAAACAGGATACCAAGGTCAGGCTGAATCTCACCAAGCCTCTCCGAGGTGCCACTTATAATGAGGGTGTTGAACAGCCTTTTTAAGTTGTATATTTATAGTGTTTTGTCTCAACTTGTACTTATTTTTCCTTTTCCATGTTTCCACTTTTAACTATATGTTTGAATTGAAATGAGAGTTTTGTGGCTAATTTCACATTGCATTGTGGTCATATCCGTGGAGGATTTAGTTTGCAGATAGAATTAAGTCAATCTCTCAACACTTTGTCCCTCCCCCTCAAAAAAAAAAACAAAAAAAAAAAACGAACTGTGCTACAGTGAGACCATTTTGAGCATTTTCTAAAATCTTTTGTCACAACTTGAATCAAAGAGAGAAGTCAAGTAAATGTGTAATATCAGATGTGAAAAATAAAATGAATAACACACTTCCTGTCAAAAGCGGGAGAAATTCCTCCCGTTGTAAGACCTCTCGTTGTGTTAAACTTGCTGACATTTATTTGGCTTAGAATTACCTGCCTGCTCAATTTGGTAATAGCCTGTGTCATAAGAAAGCAAACCATCATTTTTGCCTGAGTCTCGCCTTACCTGTGTGTGGGTCTACACATCTTTCTGTCTTCGTGAAGAACAATTTTAGTGTGAAATAAGTGTAGGGAGGACTTTTTTTTTTTTTTTTGTTGGGTCCTCACAAAGGGCAGCTAGAGTGTCAAAAATTAGGAAGGTGAGGATTAGACGTTTTAACCCTAGCAGATGTGCCCTTTCATCAGTTTTGAAAATCATGATCTCACAGGCCTAGATCACATTCACACCCCCTGTCAACTGTTGGGGGGGAAAACGACCCATTTTGAATCAATGGCCATATTTTCTGTCCAAAGTATGTTCAACTCCTTTATTGTTGTTGCTCACATTAATCCAGTCTTGTGGTTTTACATTTCTACCTGCAGAATATACATACTGTATTCATGTAGTGTTGGCTGGTTGTGATTAGGGTCGGAATTGTCCTGGTTTCTGTTACACTGCCACACTGCAGTCGATCTGTTGAAATTCTGCAGCTTTGATGCATACTTTGTGGATAATTAGTGAGAACTGGGTCAGCACAGGGCAAGAAAGCAAAACCATGTTGTTCTTCTAGTGGGTGGCAGGGAGATGGTGGGATAGAGTTGAAGTGGGGGTTAGAGTGTCGGGGGGTTAAAAGGCTGTCAAATATTAGTGCCAATTCACATTGAGACATTTTCTTTTCTCTGCATTAAGGGCAAAGCAAATAAGCAGTGCTGTCTGTTCTTTTTCGAGAATCATTTTGGTAGCTGCATCATGTATCATACCCATTTTGCTATTGTTTTTTTAAGAATTTAAGAAATAAAACTCATGGGTAAATGTCCCTGATCATACACGTAACGTGGTATAACCTAAAGTTTAGGAATGTAGGCACGAGAGTCAATTTATGAGCTTGGAGGGTACAGGGTAGCCCAGGATTTCTTTAAAATTCATTACCCAAACAAAAAGAAATTCTTGAATTTTTTTTGAGCTGATGAAACATCAAATCATTCACACTGAGGAGAAGTGAAAGGCGCCATCCATTTTGTATGCATGTAAAGGATAGTAAAAGAAAAATGTCACGCTAGTTAGTGTTTATTTGAATATAAAATCAACTATAATCTCACAAACATTTTTCTTTTTTCAAATTTAGCACAAGAATATTTCAAGCCTTAGTTAAAGTTCACTCCCAGGAGGTCTTTTAGAGACCCAACACAATGCAACATCCATGCAGTCGTGATTTATTGAGAGTAGCGGCCACTTAAGTTTTGAACTCCAATTACAGCATTGTGTGAAAGCAAACAAAACAGTGACAATGTGAGCAAAGAAACGACAGCTCGGCCAGCGGGACACTGGTTGGGATATAGAGAGTAGTCCCCACTGCTCTCTCGCCCCTTCCTGGGGTGGCCCCTGGCTTGTCCCCTACAGATAACTTAGGTCATTTCCTATGCGCATCATTGAGCACAGATATATGCGCTTCCCACTGAGTGTTTACACCTACACGCTGATTCCTATTAATCTGCTTCTTGTCAAGACAAGGTAGAGAGAGGGTGGATCCTGCAGGGTTTGTGTTGGACTCAGAGGCCACAGAAGGTGGGTAAAACATTCAGTCAGACACGCACACACGCACACAACCTGAAAGCCCCATCTGACAGATTGCACCAGGTCTGGTCCTCTTTTTACACTGAGCAGATGTGGTCTCACACTTGTTTTCCTTGGTAATTATCCCTCGTTAAGTGAAAGCATGTGCCAATCAAACAGCTTGGCGAGCAAGAGCAGTGCCTCAGCCAGGTTTGGGAGAGAGCGAGGGAGGTAGAGAGACCTAGCATCTCTTCTCGTTCTCTTTTTAAAGCACAATGTCGTTTCAGAGTCATTACTACATTAAAGGCAATCCTTGCCGTGGTGCGAGAGAGCTGCAACAGCTGCAGGACTGACATTATTATCCCTCGTTTGACTTTCAAGTGGTTGCAAATTTGATGATTATAACAGTTAACACTTGTCATGTTAAATTATAGCTTTATGTCATATGTTTTTTTTGGGGGGGGGAATTGCGTCTTAACATCAAAATTGTTAATTCATTCAGACATTTTGAAGTAACATATTAACATAAAATTGAATCACAAAATGGGTAACACGGCAAAGTAGTGGTTAGCGCTTATGCCTCACAGCCGAGAGGTTCTGGGTTCGAATATCGGCTCAGACCAACCCGTTTGGGGTTTCCAGCTCATCATCATCTCATCATGCTTGTGTGGGTTTGCTCTTGGAACTCCAGCTTCCTTCCACATTTCCAACCCATGTTTTTTAAAAGACAGTGTGTAAAAAATTTTAGATTTTTCAACCCACTATTAATTTCAATAATGTCCAAAAATTATTTCTTTCACATCAACATATATTTTTTTTAATGTAGGTGATATAATCATTAATTGAATTCTATTAGTTCACTACTATATGCTGCTCAATTCTACACACGGTACCTTTACATTAATTAAAGACAAAATCCTTTCTTGAAAATATAAGTGTAAATTGTTGTTGTTGCTTATTTAGTGGAGGGGTGTCTTGGTTGGTGTTGGCGTGCTGACAATATTTGCAATTTCCATTTCCAAGTGAAGTGGTACTTTAATCCATTGTAAAACGTCATCGGTCATATTTCAAGCCTCCTTTCATATTAGTCAATAATTAATTAATTTCATTAACCCACATTATGCTTTAGACTGTGTTAAAATATAACTAAACCAGATTTGTAGAAAAAAACAGGACAAGTCTCTCCTTCCATATAAAAGACTATGATAGCAGAAAAAAAACAAAACAAAGATATATGAAGTCTTCATGTCGTTGAACTACCATTCATTTTCACTTTGAGGACCTACGAACCGTAGTGAAGTGTGATTGCATGTGACAGTTGCCGAGTCTGCCTGTTTATCATGATGGATGCATGCTGCCACTGTGGCAGTGCAGCACACAAACCCAACCTCACACAGATCACGGATGCAGGGATAGCAGCTTTATGAAGACTCTTGATATAGAATCACAAAATCTGTACAAGCCTAATGTTAACCAATTATCGACTATACGACACTCAACGAAACCGGCCATTCATTTAATTTAGCGTATATTATTGACTGGTTCTAGAATTAATGCTTTAATCTCTGACTAATCTCAATCAACTTTAAAGACTTGTTGGAGAGGTACGGTGATGTATAAGATTTTATATATATTGGACACGGCTTTGATTTACATTGGCTAGATTGTTTTTTGTAGAGCTCAGTATGTCCTCATACTCAAACGATGTATCAGTAAGTTCCCATGAAATACAAGGTCACATGTACAATGCAACAATAAAGCACACGGCACACCCATTGACCATGTTTAACCCTTAAAACGTGAAAGATGCTCTGTCTTTCTCTTTGTCTGCGCTGCTCGCACCTCCATACTTGGTGATCTTGACACATGCCATTAACCTCAACTCGCCTCACCTCAACTGTGAGACGGGAGAGCAAAACCATCCCATAATAATACCTGTAACAATCTTTTTTTCCTGTTTGGTACCCAAAAGCAACTTGTTCAGATTTTGCATATTGCATCCATTTGTCATTACTAGTCAAGGGCACGGCTACACAGTCTTGTCAGCGGTGCAATTTTATGTTTCAGTTCAAACGGTGGTGAGTGTGTGCGTGTGTGCGTGTCTTAAAAGTATCATTCAGACGATTTTAAATTTTTTTCATGCCTACAAATGTGTGCATATGAATAAGAGGACACATTTCTCTCCCGTGCCCGAGGAGTAGACCAAGGGCAAATATTCTGTTGTTCCTTGAGCAAAATATGCACTTTTTATGGCCCCAAAACATTGATGCATCTAGAAGCAGACAAGCACAAGAAAATGATAAAGTGAGGCTTCCTCCAAGTACAAGCATAGTTTATATCGCTCCCGTTAGTTGTATTTTCTAGGTTTAGGATAACATCCATGCATGCTACTCGTTTTTTGTTGGGAATTTTAAATCAATGTACTGTTGTCTGGCACAAAAATGGTACACAACACCTACACCCATACTTATGCATGGCAGTCGATTTGATGTGGAATTGTCTTTTAACACAACTCACAGATTATCTATTTTTGCTATCAATCATATGATCAAATTCCCTTTTCAATATTGTGTTTGATATAAAATGTTTTTCTATTTACATATTTTATGTAAGAGTAAAAAAAGAAAAAATCATACTGCCTGAGGTGGGAGTAGTCACATATGTAAATCTCAAGTAAGTTGCAAGACGCAACCTTCAAGTTTTCAAGCAAATCTCAAATTACTGTGGAAAAAAAAAAATCATGTAAGTCATGTCGAGTCGCCACCAAATTCAAAGTCATTACTTGTTTCAAGCAAGTCGCAAGTCAAGTCATAAAAGTTTTGCCCTGTCACAACACATGTTGAATTGATTAAAAAAATGATCATACTACAAAAAGTACATTATCTTTAGAAAAATAAATGCACATTTACATCTATAAGAAATACAAAAGAAAACAACCCACACTTAAATTATTTAGGAGAGTGCATGTTATTTTTTTTCATGTTAACATTTATGAGTGGCACACTGTTAATGTGGTGATAAATAGTAAAATACACTGAATGTGAGGGTGAACATGTATAATCATCAGATTTAAAAACGGCATATGTTTCTGGTGCCAATCCGGTCCTCAAATCTAATTAGTGTGTGTAAAATGGGTGAATGAAAGGCATTCACTTTATGCACTTTGTAGGTTGTCACTTTTTGAAGTTGAGTGAAGTTGATGTGCATTAGTTTACAGGGGCGCTGCCACATCATATTTGGCGGACACGGTCATGAACAGAAAAGTAGTCACGTATAGACTATATGCGGGGAAAGGACTATGTATGGCCTCTATGTATTAATGGCTATGCTTAAATAACCATAGTTGTTTGAAACGGTATAGTTTCAAGACTACTGTGTCCATGGTGCCAAATGTAGCTTTATTAGCCTCTCAATTAAATGTAGAATCATCATTATTTGCCCGGCAATTGCTGAGCTAAACTCTCAAGCTAACGTAGCTAGCTTAAGTTCACTGAGCTATCATGCGTTAGACAGATAAAAGAAACTGTTGCCTCTTGATAATTAGTTTCTTCTCTTCGATTTTCAAACCTAGCATGCTACGATTGCCTTTTGTTTTGGTTGTTTTCATCAAAATTATCATCCTTGAATCCCAAAATGTGTCTGCGTCTTTTTTCTATCCACTATTGACTGCTAGCAATGCGCCGCTTTGCTTCTTTTACATTCAAGCTCCTTTTGAAGTGCACATCACTTGATCTAGCTCATGATTAAATAGAGGACGGGGACAATGTGAACCAAATTGTTACGGTTGAAACAAACAGTTCAGGCAGTTTTCAGCTAGCTAGTAGCTAAACAGGGACGTTAGCTTACCTGTCTGTGGGTTTTGTAATGAAAAGGTCATTGCACATCACACTTCCGCCAAGTCAAGTTAAACATTGTGTATTCGTTCCTTGAGATGCAAACCATACATTTAGCCAACCGGTTTTTGCCAACGTCATTGACAAATCAGTCCATTAATTTATATTAGTGAGTTGCGGAACTCAGCAGTTCGTCCCAGGGGCAGAATGGTCCAGCCCTCCGGTCCGGCCAGACACCCATTTTTGGAGCGGGGAGTGTGGGATGTCAAATTTTGAAAAAAGGTTCGATTAACAAAGGCCGGAGGTGGATTTTAGTCCGGCCCACGAATCAGCCTTCGTGTGTGTGATGAACCTACTTGCGAAATGGGCAAATGAAAAAAATTGCATTTTGACGCAGTTCGGACGCAGCCAACTGTTTGTGTATGAAAAAACGTGAGACAGCTATGTGCGTTCAAGCGTGCCTGTATTTCCTTATTCTGACATCACGTAAACTTGTGCCTCCCACCTGCTACTGGGGCATACCATTACAAGGGGGGGGGGCAATTCCACAATCCCATTAACACAATTGTCGGAGGCTGACAATTCTTATGAATAAGATCGGAGGGTCAAGGCCAGAACCCTACTGAGATAGCAGCCGGAAGGCGAGGGACTGTCTGGCAAAAAAGGGTCAAGTGCCCATAGTTACATCTAGTGCTGTTGGTGTAAGGTTGCCACTTCGCCGATTGGTTTGCCAGGATAGCGTGAATGAAACAAAAACCTTTTTTTTTTTTCTTTCTTGCTTTCCTACTTAAACAAGACAAACAGTGTTAAAATGCAGGTTGCAAACCATCAACAAAACGACTTGTCAAGTCATGGAGTTCAAGTCTAAGGCAATTACAACATTATGGAGCATACTGGAGGTTAGAAGTGGGCCTTCTCCAAACTGTTCCCATGAAATTTGAAGAATAGATATGTAACAATTATATTGGTTAAATGAGGTATTGAAACATAACTAACAAGTTGAGGCCAGCTCCAGATTATTTCACTCCCCCAATACTTTTGGACAAAAAGTTCACGATAAATGCATATGATGCATTACTGTAAATTGCCAACTTTAAAATGCCATATTCTTCTTTCATACCCAATGTGCTTAGCTTATGCACAGTAAAAGAATGCATGAAAAATATGATGTCCAGCTGCTGTAGCCAAGTTTTCCTCCTCTTCCAAACTATTTCCCCCTTCCGTCAGTGGGAAAACTTAGCGGTTAAAAACACCCTGGGATTGACAGCGAAGGCACATACACTTTGACAAGGGGGTGGCCCAGAATGGCTTCTTGGATACCTTAGTATTGTTAATTAAACAGTTCTGTGCATTGGCAGAACACTTTGCCTCACCAGTTCAAAGACTCTTTCTTTCACCCATGTGCAGAATCTTTGGATCGGTTTTCGACAGCTATGTTTTGCTTGGCGCTTAAGGCACGCCAACCCTAAATTGTCTTGTTTAAAAGCTAGTTTGTTTACAGTCCGCTTTCTCTCGCTCTCAATAGCCCCGCAACCTCTCCATCCCATTACCACATGTGCCTAGTACAGCTTTTTTCAAAGGGGTATTTCTAAAACCCATTGGTCTCGAAACACGTTAAATTTGTATAAACCTCTTAGAATTATGTTAGCATGTGTAGCAACAAATGGAACTAGATTTGCAAGCATCTTTGAAGGGCTCTTGCAGTCTGGGCCATTTTGGAAAATGACACAATAAATTTCCAGTTTTTGCTAGGCCCAATGTTTCACGAGTTTTTGTGCATTATTCTACACTTACAGTCAGTTTTGTTTTATTGTTGAACGTTGCCAGAGCAACAGAGTTTTGCAAAAACTCACAAACTTTGCTTCTCAACATCATGCTAGCCTAAACACTCTTCCAAGCAAATATGCGGTAAATCTGGTTAAGCAGCTGGGAGAAAAACATGAATGAATAAAACACATTTCTTGTCGCCACATAGTGGCGCAATAAGTAAAACAAAATATTTTCATATAGTAGTCTTCTTATGCGTAATTTGTGATTTTTTTTTCGTGGTATCTTCGGCGGTCGCTGCTCGAGTCCTAATGAACCCCTCATTCCCACACACCCTGTGTCATTCGGGTTTATTTAATCATTAACACGAGTAAAGGTGAGCGCTCATCTGTTATTGCTTCGATAACGTTTGTCGCTGTGATGTAAAATCAATATGACACACTGACTCAGTGCTAGAGCAATGGCAAATGCCATTTGTCATCGACAGGCAATAAAGAGATACAATTGATTTCAGGACAATTGAAATCCACAACCTCCACCATTTATTGCTGTTTTGTGGTAGCAGAAGAAAGAAGTGGAAGAAAAAGGAATTTAAAAATGACGAGGGAAGGACAACCTTGCCAAGCCCAATTAATCTTAAAGAAAGGGACTGTGATGTTTTGAGGGCATGTGTATTGTATTTTTGTCGACATGGCCTGCCAGTAAAATGGAGATATAAATGAATTGTTTGGTGGGCCTGTGCTCATTGATTTTGGTGATTGTAAAATATCTTCATATGCATTTGTTGCACTGTGTTTTTTAATTATCGGATTATTTGTGTTCTTTGTGTATTTAGTTTGAATATGAATTATTTTTTTAATAACTTCAAGCTGTGTGGCTGTGACTGTATTTGCTACAAAAAGTCTTTGTATGAAGACAATCCCAACCAGGGACCAAGTCGAACGGCTCCATTATGAAAAAATGATTATTTTTGTAATAAATGAAATCATGATTATTCATTGAATATTTTTTTTTGGTACAAAACCAAAAAATATTTTTATTAATTATTTCAATAGAGACCTCAAATTTTTACAGAAGTATACTCACAACAGCATTAGACATAGTAAAATGAGTACTGTTTTAACAATGTTTTATATACTGTATGTAATCGTTTTTTTACGATTATGCCAATTTTCTAATCGTAACTGAATTTCGATTAATTGCACAGCCATATTTTTTATACTTTGTACTTTCTCACCTTACATTAGAAGATTCTGCTTTGTCTGTTGTTTGTCTGTGTTTACATCCGAGTTACTGTTGTGTCTTGTCGCCTCTGGCTCGTGAGGACCCAAGTTGTGTCGGAGGTAGCGAGCAACATCTGTTTTGGGCTTGTTGTTCCTCTTGGCTGCTTTTCAATTGGATTTCCTCAAGCAGGGCCAAAAGCTGTCACCTCTGCCAGGCTCTGTTAGTGATCACTGCCGGCCCCTATATTAAGTAGGTGGTTCAGGGCTAAGCTAATAACTCTCCCTCCTCTCCTGAGCCATCGCACACCAATGAGTGAAGTTTCCACTCGCATCAGTGTGTGTGTGCGCGTGTGTGTGAGATCCCGCTCTAACTGTAGACCTAGTAGTGGCACACTGACTTGGGGGTCTCCCACTCAATGTGACAACCCAGTTGAGTGCATGTGGGTGTCCTAATAGTTCCCCTCAAAGAATGACCAATGCTCCTTTCAAAGTCCAATACAATATTGTCAATTGCACTAGTGGTATTTAACTTTGCTGATTTAGGGTGAGGAGTTCTTCCTGTGATATGCATTCTGTACAAAATATTAATTTCCTTCATGAACATTAAAACTAACTAACTAACTGACTAACTAACTAACTAAACCAGATCTGATCAGCTGGATTGGATCGGCTATTTTGAGTTTTGTGCATGTTTTGTGATTGACTGTAATGTCTTTACTTCATAGAATGATCAATGGCATCATTGATTGGCTCTATGAAAGAAAACATTACCGCTGCAGTGTTTCCCAAATACATATTTACATGTAGCAGGCCGCCACGTATGAATTTTCACTGCTATTAAAAGATATTGGCGCTACCTCTCATTATGTAACAAGTTTTATTATAAGTTATTATATAATGATACAATATATAATATAGTCGCTGTCCTGTGAAAAGCATGTATGTCCAGTTTCATATTTTTTTGTTTATTTCCATGATAATGTAATGTCTGTAAGATAAAAAAACATATTCATGTAAAAATAATATAAAAAAATTGACATACATATTTTTCACAGGGCACACGACAATATAATAATGTAATACATATTTTTGTTAGTTGTTCTGTATCTGAAATGTTGTTAGATTTATGTTTGATCAAATGAGAAACGCGGCTTGTAAAAATAACAACTTTTGTCTCATTTTACTCTTTTTTTATTTTTATATATATCTATATATATAGTTTTATAATATTTTTTTTAATAACAAAAACTGAGACAAACTTTTATGTTCTTTTTGGTCAATTTTGTCCAGTCTAGGCTTCGGATGGGTGCCGAGCCCCGGTACTAAACTGGCCCCAGGCCTGAATTTTTAAAAACTGCAGTATATTTAAGCTCCACCCTTAACGGTTCTGTTAACGGTCAGAGGTGAGTCATCTCGCCCCACTGCAGCGCCGTTTGTGAGAAGCACCTGTGACTCCTTCTTGTGCCAATTGAGTGCCGTGTGATTATATTGCAATATGATATGTAGTGTATTATAAAAACGTCCATCGTGCCAAATGACTATAGCGTTTTTATACGGTTGTTTTGATGAGTGCGTTTGGTATTTGTCTAACGGTGGCAACTCCTTCGCCATCCGATCTCCACTTACTCGAACTTCCAAGCTACGCCATCGCCATATCACCGTTTTAGGCGCATGCTGAATCAGAAGCTTCGAAGGCTCGGCAAAGTGACTTTAGGTTTACTAACACAGCACAAGCTGGCGTCCTCTACATCGGGTTAGCGCTGCATCTACTCTATGTAGTATCTGAGCGTTTCATTCTCCAGACATGACTAATCGATTTACTCTCAATGCAAAAACACATTACACTAATGTTAATTTTTTGGTTTGGTGTGAGTGGTCAGGCCTAAATGATGTCGCAACGTCTATGCTCAAGGCACGTTGCCAATATTTGTGACCTCCTGGATGAGTCGTCACTGGGGTCATTTTTGTAGAAGCCGGGCTACGTTTTGGCCTCGGGTGGCCGTCTTGATTTTGTCAGACAGCTTCTATTTAAGCATTTTCTCGATCAAACAGGTCTGGTGTTAATCAGGCTTGGGTGTGGTCAATGAAAATGAGCTCTGCTTTCCCAAAAATGTGATTCGCTACTGTTTATGCATGATTTCATAAAGTGGGGCAATTACTTTTTCCCCCACATAGAGCCAGGTAGCTTTACATATATATTTTCTTTTACTTGATAAATCAAATGACCAAAATTGTGTTTATGTAGCTTATCTGATTGATTGAATTTTAAAGGGGTAAATACTATTTCACGGCACGATATGTATATATGTAGCCTATTCGGTTGTTTTTTATCTTATTTTATTTCATTACCTCCGATTGCTTTGGATTGAGTCATTCTATCCAACCAACTTAAATGACCAAATCTGGTTATTTGGCCATTAACGGGGCTCATAAAGACAGCATTAAAATACCAAGGTTGCATTGATTTCATCACTGTGAACTCGGAAATTAGCGTGTAAACATTTAGCATTTGTTTCCAATTAGGTTCACATATACAGCCTACGTTGAAATGATCTCACGTTAATGTTGTATTTTATAGGCTGATTGAAGGCATTTTACCCTCGTTTTCATTCTTTTTTGTTCTCTCCATTCAAACGATCATGTCCTGTCCCTCGGTTGTGGGTGTTAAAGCGTGCATGGGGAGGTGTTTATCTCATCAAATTGACAGCAGAGCAGCCTGGCTGTCTACCTGCCTGTTTGTCTGGCTTCATGTGGTCTTGCCAGCTCTCCTGGCCAGCTGGAGCCTTTAGGCAGGGGTGAATATGAACCGAGGACCTGCACAGCATCAACCCGGTGCTTCACAACACTGACAGATACTTTGATTTGACATGCCATGAGCAGTTAAAGTGAAAGTTATGTATACATGTTAATTAAACTGTTTATGCATGAAGGGGTCAGAGACATTAGCAAGTCCCAGTGCAGAAGTGTGAATTTCTTGTCTTTTTTCCTCCATCGCAGCATTTTCACCTTCTCTGTCTCTCGTTTCCATAATGATTACCAGGTGTTAGAGCAATTTTTTCCTCTCCACTCCCCCCATTTTTTTAATTTTTTTTTTGCAAGTAAGAATGCCCGATAGCTCTATTTGTGAAAAGTGTCACGTGTTTGAATTTAGGCTAGGATTTTTGGCATTGGGTCTAACTTAACTCCCCTTTTATTTTTGTGGGTGTTTTAAAAACACCTCGAGGTTGTGGTCTTTAGCCCTGTAAGAGCAAAGAGTTGGTCCAGTCAAACAATTGATTTTTATTAAAGTATTAAAAATCAATTGAGCCAGTCTCAATTATTTTTTAGTACTTGTAAATTTTGTTCACATTAAAACAATGATTATAACGGCTATTGTAAACAAAATAAAAACAGAGATGGAAAATGAGTGAGATTGCACAAGTGTACACACCCTCTTATAACTGGGGATGTGGTTGTGTTCAAAATCAACCAGTCATAATCAAAATCATGTTGAATGTGAGTGCTCCTGATTCAATCTGAATAAAGCTCCTCTGTCTCGTAGGCTTTTCCTGGCGTTTTCTTTCTGTTGAGCAGATCCCTGAAGATTTTGCACTCACACTAACTGCTGTTTCGAACCTTTCATAAATCCCTCCTGCTTGTCTAAGGCCCCACTTGCAGCTGAAGAAATACACACCCAATGCACGCCGCTGCCATCATCCTGCTTGGCTGTAGGACTGGATTTCTTTAGGTGATAATCATTGTGCTTGCGCCAAACACATCTTTTGAAATTATGGCTAGAAAGTTCAACCTTGGTTTTATCGGACCGAAACAAAATCTCCCTAACACACGTGTAACACGATACCAGCCACAGTCGATAATAATTCCTGAACAATCACAACATGAATCCTGCAGCAATTATACCCTCTCATTGATCCTCGCTTGTTGTTAAATAATTTCTATTTAAAATCATGTCCAAGAAGGTTAAAGCATTGCCATGTGGAAGGGCCTCCAATCCGTTTTTAAACCCGTTAACAGCCTTATGTTTAAAGGACAACAACCAAGAGGAAACTTTTATTTATTTATTTATTTTTTTTTTAGATCAGATGAAACCACTGATCTTTATCAACGGTGTGCCTGTGAAGCCTTTTGAGACGTTGCGATTAAAAGCTAAACAACTCATTTGACTTGTCGTGATAATACATAGCGATTGTAAATTCCTGTAAGTTATTTTACAATGTCGCGAATCAAACTCTTAGCACTCATAAGAAGTAAATCCTCTAATGTTGTTTCAAATGTAATTTTCTGCATTGCATTGCGTTGCGCCACTCTCCGGGGGATGATTGTTTTTGGTCAAACACAATGTGTGCTGGATTTAACTTTTTAAACATACAATTGTTCCGTAATTAGTCGACGACTAATTAATGTATGCTCTGTTGTTTGATGTGCAGTATAGCAATGTTTTGAACGCAACTGTGATCATCCGTTGCATAAATTTGTACCATTTGCTAGAGAGTTCAAAAGAAACAGGACTTGGTTAAGAAAAGTGCACACACAATTTAAATAATGTGCCCCAATTTTGTTTGTGTTTGTTTATAGTCAGAATATTAATGAATTAACATTTTAAACAATCCATCATTATTGTTGTGCTGCCACTTATTTTTAACTCAATTATTCTCTTAATAGACCACTTTTCTTAACGTGTGCAGGATGTTCTTCCCACTTTGTTCACTGTGCAACATAAGATTAATAACAAATAAGAGCGATGATCAAAAACATGGTAATCAAATGGAAACAATGAGTTGGGAATTG
Organism: Idiotropiscis lumnitzeri; assembly: GCF_059441095.1. Classification (NCBI taxonomy): domain Eukaryota; kingdom Metazoa; phylum Chordata; class Actinopteri; order Syngnathiformes; family Syngnathidae; genus Idiotropiscis; species Idiotropiscis lumnitzeri. Next base: position 8,979,810 of record NC_142403.1, on the reverse strand, counting down.
CACTTGTAATGCAATACAATAGGGCATAAATGATTTTATGTATGCGCGTGTAGATTACACATTATACAACTATATACACCTTCATACACATATTTTGTCCTTCCATTTAAAATTGTAGATCATACTTAATTGGTACCATACATTTACATTTTTTCATATCCTTACCAGTGGCAGGGATTTATTTTTAAATTATCTTTATTGAAAATAGATGAAACAAATCAACTCAAGTTAGTTTGTAAAGTAAAACAAAAACAATAGACAGCTGTAGATCTCGTACTTTGATACAAATGTTCATGTTCAATAGGTGTAGGAAGAAATAACAACCAAAGCGGGTCCTGCGATTGATATGACTTCTATAATTATAATGAAAAACCGAAGCGGATCCAATACAGCATTCACTGGGTTCCAAAAATAACAAGTCCATGTAAAGTACCGTAATCATGACATTCACGCTAACATAGGCAAATTCTTCATCATCTTTATCAGTTATTTATATGTTTGAAAATTGATTCCTTTAAATTTTGCTCACACCTGATTTCTGTATTTTCTCGAGGCAGTCCATCGGTTTCTTGATTATAATATTTTTTTTCCATTATTTCTGTGGAACAATGATAATGGAAAGGGAAGAATACAAAAAATATCTTAACCTGAACTGAACTGCAGCGGCTATTACAAAACTATGGAAACTATGATAGTGACTATCGGTCATTTTTGTATTATTGGCTTGAGATGTCTTTTCATCGGGCCTTGATAATTTATTTTTCAGATCGTGCAATGGAAAGAGATGTACAATCTTTATAAAGGTTTATTTGTGTGAACCAGATCCAGATCATTGTGAGGCCGGCTTATCAAAGAACCTGCTCTTTCTATTGACCTTTTCTAGGATTTTACCCACACAGAATTCGTTCTTTTGTGGAAGTTGTCACCATATCAACTGAGGCAAAAGGTTTGCAATACGGACCGAAGGCGAATGCGCAAGCTTGATTGTACAAAGAATTCAAAAAAGAAAAAAACAAAAACTCTTTCTCTGTGACAAAAGTGCAGCGTTTATACATTCAAGGACAGGGTATTGTTGGGTTCAGGGTACAAGCCACAGAGTTCTTTGAACATAAAATATTTTCTTTTATGTGTCATTTTTTTCATTATGCTCCTTCTCCTCTGCCATTCTCTGTTTTCCTCCAATGGTTTTCCTTGATGGTTTGGATGGGCTTGAGTTGCTCTCTTTTTGTACGTGTATGTTTTTTTTTTTTTTTTGCATCTCTTTTCATGTCTTTGGATCTCGCGTTGTGTGTATGCACTTCATCATGTGTGATTTTTTTTTTTTTAATCTCTGTCACAATCTATTTTTGAAAAAAAAATAAAAATGTAGCGGTACTTTGAGTTTGAATATTTTGTGAGAAGGTTGGAATGAGGGACACCGCTATTGTGGAGGATACAAAGGAGGGCACAGTTTGAAGAAGCTGTTCACATTTTAAGCACAACTTCTCATTTTATAAACTGCTCATCACTCCAGTCATTAGAGACGCTATTTTTTTGGGGGTGGAAGATAAGAGAGAAAACAAGTGTAACAACTTTGTCCTCCCATCTTATTACCCCTCTCTCTTTGTCTGTTTGCAGGGCCTGTTCATCTTCCTGATATATGGGGTGTACAACACAGAGGTAAGTCTGCATTGTGTCTCAAGGCTGTCGCAGTGAATGAGAGAAATGACAAGTTTCTGATGGGCTCCATGGTTAAAAGCTGTGCCGGTTTGGGGGTTGCGGGAAGCGTGTGTGTGTGTGCGTGTGTGTGTGGTGGGGGGCTTGCGCGTGTGTGTGTGTGTGTATGAGACGGCTGATGGTGAAAGGGAGGGGGACGTCTCTTCCACGCAAGCGTCCCACTGCCCTTCATGCTTGGACTAACTTATATGCATCCGAGTCCGACCATTAAACACTGACACGGCGTCGTTCTCAGCCACTCATTGCTCACCTACATTGCCTAATATTTCACTGCCTCTTTAAGTTTTTAAACTCACGGCCCTCCATTTAGAATCCTGACAAAGCCGTTGGCCAGTGCTTTGCGAGGTCCCGAGCAGTCTCCATACATAAGACGGAGGAAGAAACACGCAATGAAGGACTGAGAACATGTCGTAGTGAGATGCTGCATTATTACCATTTAGATAAGGCGTACTGGAAACAGCGAGCGATGCAATTTAATGGATGAGACTCACCTCATGAAAATCGCTCTTGGTTAAAAATATCGGAGATAAACCTGTTCAGGTTGCCCCTAATTATTCAAAAATAAATTGTACTTTTGTTATTGTTTCTTAGTGAAATGGTTATCTTCTGGTTCGAAGTGACGCAAGAAATGTTATCAGTTAATATCGACAAAGCATCATCCTGTGCATCATTTCACAGGGTATTGGTCACTTCTCCGTAATCGGAATTAAAGCATTTTAATCCACAATAACACTAGAATAATGGACATGCCTGTGTCTCTAGAAGGGTCAGTATTATTTTGGATCCGATTTTTTTGTTAACATTAAATGAATAAATCCAACCATGAGTGCAGAATCATGTTTTTTTTTTTTTATATTAAACTTTTAGGACATCATACTGCCCTTTGTCTTTTTTGGGGGTATAATTTTTTTAACTGAACGTGATGCTGTCCTAAATCTAAATCATTTCCTAAATAAGAAAAAAAAATACTGTACGTGGTTAACAGTTATAAAATAAAACTGTAGTTGTAGTAATTAAACAAAATTAAATGTTTCTCCCAAATGAATTGTAGATAGTAAATATATAGTTTTTTTCCCCGTGTTAAAAATAACTATTAAAAGAAAAGAAATACATTCTATTTAATCCAATATCAAAATTAGATATCTCAATTAAATCAGATCTTAGGCTGCAGTAAATTAGTAATTAAAACGTGTTTGGACCCACTATGAATATCTAGTTCTTCTTATTTGTGTTAGCTTTTATTTGGTCATGAAACAAGTATTGCGTCGTGAATCTCTGTAATTAGTCTTTGTGGTTTTCTTTCAATACTCGTGGAGCTGTCCGTCAGTCAAAGGTGAGACACTGGCAGTGCAGAACCAAGGAGGGCTCACACTTTAATTCTGCAAAATAAACATATGGTGCATTCTTGCTTAAGTGGCTTTGAAATTCTTTTTTTTTTTTAAACTCAGACTGTCCTTGACTCAAAGGTTGTTGTAATTTGTATGACATGTATATGTGGCATCTCACAGGCACATGACCCCGCATCCAGAAGCACACGCTGTGGTGACGTTGGCAAAAATTTAAATACTCATGGTTTTGCTCAAAGCAAAGAAAACCTTTTAAATCCTGTGAAACATTCCTTATTTTTTTAGGTGTCCTTTAATTTGTTCTCACACATGTCCCAAATTCTGGATTCATCTTCCTAAAATGTTTTCAAGTATGCAGCAAAATGCACTGGCAATTGCATTTAGCCGGCAAAAAGACTGCTGAGTGATGCTCATGTGAGTCCAAATTGATTGAAAATCAGTTTACACTCGACAAAATTCTTTTGGAGTCAGCCTCCAGCTGTTGTCGGTCTTTGCGCATAGCTGCTACAGAAATTGAAATTCATTCCTATCAAAATTGTAAGTTGAAGCTGCTTCTTCATACATTAGATTGTCCTCATTGGCTTGATGGAAAAAAAAGAAAAAAAACGTCAATGCAAGCAAATGTTGACGAAACGGATTAGGTTTGTTTAAATCACATTTGTTGAATTAAAAAGCAAAAAAGTACTTTGATATGCTAAGGAATACGGCTTCAGTGTTGAAAAATTCATGAAGCTGGATTCCCAACTTTATAAATTTGGCATGGAATGGGCTTTGCCTCTAATGTAGTCAAAATACAGTTTTCTTTTTTTTAATTATTTTATTATTATTTTTTTTAAATCACTAATTGCCTGAGAATAGCTTCCCATTATTCATTGCAATTAGCTTTTCCTTGGTGGTCACCTTGTATTAAAACGCTTTGATGACCTTTTATTTCCATCAGCTCCAAGGATGTTGGCAGGTGTTGTCAGCTATGCCGCTTTCATATGCTAATTGTTTAACTTTGCATCATTGTGAAACCTTGAGCGTACGCTCAAAGCCCTTAAACGCATAACCATCATCTAAAACAATGCCCTTCCCCTCATTGTCAAATGATTCATTAAGTGGTGTCATGTAATTGCCTCAACAGGAGGCTGCTTTTGATATCAGTGCAATCTCGGAGATCTCCTTTCCCCCCCCATTAAATAATGGATGATAATGTTTCCGGCATTTATACTTGTTGCGCATCTCGTCCAGATTCGTAGGCTCATTATGAATACAGGGTGCTTGTTCTGTTGATTCTGTGCAATCACAAGCCTTTCTTCATGGTTTCGCTCTTCAGCAGTCTTACATTATATATATATATATATATGTATATATATATATGTATATGTATACGTGTATTTGCGTGCCATCATTTTTAGAATGCAGATACTTCGTGAAGCCTGACGCCATAATGCATATTCACTAACAGTAAGGGTTGGGCTCATCTGTTGAGCCCTCAGCCTCGATAAATTTACAGTCGGTGCTCACACTGTCCTGTGTCCTGTGAAAAAAACATTGGTCCATTTTGTTCAGAATTTTTTCTTTTTTCGTGAATGGTGTTCCTGCGCCACAGACATCCATTTAACGTGAAAATTAGAATCATTTAAAAAAAATGTACATGTGTTTTTCACAGGACAGCGACAAATATGTATTAAATGCAGAAGCAAGTCAAGAATATTACAAATGCTTCCTTTGAAAATCAAATCATTGCTTTTCATCTAAAGTACAGTTATCCATACAGTTTGACAATTTACATTTCAATCCCCGTACCACAGGTATAATGTTTACTCTCAAATTTTGGAATCAAATCCATTCTCTCGTGCGTGATCTTATACAGTTTTCATGTGGAGTATAAAAATGTAATCTGTTCTGCAAGGGCGGTCCCTTCTCCTCCAATAGCTCCATTTGTTGGTCTCGCCGCTCTGTGTTGACAGATGATATCTCGAAGTCATCTACTTAGTTTGCCAGCGCTATGTGTCACTTTCAAGTCCCATTAGCCACCGGGACACACTAGAGCACCTTCTCTCATGTACGCACAGCACACACTTCTTTCTTTCAGTTATTTGCTGTCACATTCCACAAATGCCGGCTCGGTTGAAAAAAAAGAATTGTATAGAAGTGCTGCTTTTGAAATGGATTTATGTGTGTATTATTTGAAAGTGTGCCTCAACATGTCAAATTTGCTTAAAGTATCTCTTGTTCTTTTAGGTTCGGACCACGGTCAACAGGATCAAGGAAAGGAGAAAGGCGCTTAATTTTTCAGTATGTAATCCCTTATTCTGTGTGCGTGTTTGTGTGTGTGTGTGTGTGTATGCACACATGCGGCAAACTCAATTTTCCCATTTTCTTTTTGTGGGGGAAACAAAATCCTCACTCCAACAAAGCCAATGAGAGCTGACCACAAAACAGCCTCTTACATCTACTATCCTCTTACTAGCCGACAGTCCATGTTAGATGCCCTTATAGATCAAACACACAGCCTCCTTAATAGCCCCCCCCCCCTCTTTACACTGCCCATTGCGGCACCTTCATCCCGGCAATGTCAACCTCTGTGCTGGGTTACAAGTTTCTAATCCAGGACAAGCTGTCCCCTGACATTAAAGTGTCAGACCAGTATTTATATCTCATTGGATGCTGCTGAGATGCGACCATGTGTGTGTGGTGCGTGTGTCAGCCCAAGCGAAGCACTTTTCACACAATTTGAGACATTTCCAAAACACCGGTTCTCATCATTGCACCCTCCTTCGCCCGCCGTCACATCCACACAAATTGTGGTTTGTCCCATATTAGTGATCACATAACTTTACTCCACTTCCTAGGTTGTGTGAGTGAAGGCTTTACAACCGCTAATACTCTGTCCTACCCCTCCCACCGTACCCTGACCCACACATACACACCCACCAGTATTCCCCACCTTGCACCCATCAGGTCACTGCAAGAGGAATGAAAACCATTACAAAGTGCAGATTGATTTTCAAAATATCACGCGCACCTCCACTTCCTTTGACGCCTCCACCACCTTAGAGATTGACACTTTAAGAATTTGAGGAAATTAAATAAATAAATAGATCAGATGAGTCTTCTGGACTGGATTGGGGGCTAATGGGGCCCCTTGCCATTGGTGTAGCTTGATATATTGGCTGCTCGTGGCATCAGTGAGGCCCCCCCCCCGGGCCCCCACATCGTCTACTGTCATTTTTACTGCTTGCTCTTGAGGTGGTGGTTTTCCAATCTAGCTGGGTTCCGCTACTAGAATGCATTTTTTAGCCATCTCTGCCACCTGACGGTTTTTAGCTAATGCTGTTTTGTGCCATAAATCCTGTTTGAAATACCGTATCTACCTGTCCTTTGGTTGCATAGGAGACATTTGGCTCTAGATGACCGCACATGCCCCCATATATCCCCTTGTTGTAAAACACAGGATTGGGTATTGTGCCTTGCACGGTGTGGGATAAAGAAGCTTTGCTAGTATTACTGCATATATGGGGTCATTTGAAGATGAACGACACTTCTACGTCTATGTTATATTCTATATAACAATGAATGGATTAGGCAATTTACATCACATTTAATTGAGGGAATTAAAGAAAATATAATTTTCTTTTCGTTATGGTTGAGGAATTTGACCACAAAATAATAAATTAAAAAAACGGTTGGAAGTACTTTTATTTATTTATTTATTTTTATTTATTTAATTTTTTTAATGCTGCATCTACGGCATTCATTCCCTGTCCTAATTGAGGCCCTCAACACGAGTAGCATGTAGATTTTGATTTTGAACACAGCCAAGTGATCAGTGTAGGTTACCTCTTTGATACCAAGTACGAACCCCGCTCTTATACGTACACAGCCAAATTACATTTTGAAATTAGGGTGTCAGTTGCTGGACTCAAATAAAAATAATCGAAAAAAAAACATCACAAGACTGACCCTGGCATTGCTGAAATATTGATATAAATTGAATGTAGATTTGTTTCTTCATTTTAAGTCACATTAGGACAGGAGATATAATGTTTGGGTTTTTCTGGAATCATTTTTGGCAGCAAAAGATGTGCTTCTTGATTTTTCCTTTTCTAATACAAATGTTGTACACGAGCAGTAATGTAAACAACAATATTTTCTACTTAGAATTTAGTCAAAAATATATACTTCTCACACCCTACACCACATGTTTCAAATTATTTTGCATAGAAGATTTAGACTGTCAGTTTTTCAATTGAAGTTTTTTTTTTATATTTATTATCTCCTATCTCAAACAGGTTGACAAAATGTTTTCTCAATTTTGCCAAATTAAAGGAAAAGTCCTTCACATTATTAAGCAAGTCTCAGTATATATGCAGTTTGGATAAAAAGGTTGTTTTTGCTGAGGAAAAGTGTTCAAGGATCAAATGCCTTGAAGAAAGAACTTGCAAGATCATTGTACTGTGGAAAAAAAAATGTGTATGGCTCAGAGGGCAAATAGTTTTTGTGTTCCGAGGCCACTGATGAGGAGAAAGCAGATTTGTGAAGTTGCTGATGTCTCCAAAATCTAAAGAAACTCTTGAAGTGCTAAAAAAAGCTTAGCAACACTCACTAGTCTTTTTAGGAATTCACAAAGACTAATTTGGAGTCAAATTGTGTGTAAAACAAGATTGGCATGCAATTTATATTTATGTGATGACATTTTAACATGAACATGGGGTCTCACTGAAAGTGAATTAGTTCCGTTAGTTTTAGAGTTTTATTAGAAATTTGCAACACAGGAGGTGGTGAATGTACATCAAATGTGTCTATTTTCATTCATATCCTGAATCTGATTTTGACGTGACCCCCCCGTTTGGTTACAGAACTGCGCCAGTTCCCGTCCATCCAGCTCAGTCACGAGCTCTCGTCCGGTCAGTTTACCAACCGGTGCCACATCGAACCAAGAGGAGGCAAACACATTTCAGAAAATCAACACCCCAAGTCAGCAGAATGAGGAAGACAGTACCACAAGTAAGTTGCTAGAGCAATAAGAGACATTTGTTACAGCAACATTAACATTTCGGTTTTACAGTCGAGTTTTTTTTATGGCAGGACAAAGGATACAATGTGTTGCAGCTCACCATTTTGTTATACTGCCTCCTTGTAGATCCTGTGTTATGCATATCTTTCATAATTTCTATACATATTCCTTCAAAAAATACTGCTGAGAGCATTTGGACTTTTGTTCAAAGCTTGCGCATCGCCAGAGAATGAATAACATGCCTACAATTTCTTCAAGATCAATCGTTGTCCTCAATATGTTATATTCCAAACTTTGACCCGATCTTTTTTGAAATGCCTGCTGAGTTAATTTCGATACTTTCCTTAAACCGTCAATCACTATTTACCATCGTCAATATTTCAGAAATACCGCAGTCCCCAAAATGACGTTTAAATACGAGCAATTTCCTCACTGTTCAGCAGCTGGCTTATCTGTGATGCATTAGTGCAAGGCCCTGTGTTGCTTTTGAGTGAAATCAGGCATCAGAAATATCCGGTTCACTGTAACACTAACCAGACCCTCTGACATCAATCTATCTGGATGAGCTGACTTTAGAATACACTTGATTGTGTGAAAAAAAATTGTGAGGTACCAGATTCAATCAAGCAGGTAAAATTAAAGGAGAGGTTCATCTCTGGTTTCATGCCGCAATTCCAAATATATTATCCATTTTTTGGAACTGCGGTGATGTCAAGTGCTTAGGTTTTATTCTTCATAACTCCACAGTACTGGCTGAGATGTATGCTCGGAGATAAACATGATTCTTTTATAATCAACTCAATTATGCATCATATTGACACATCAAATATGTTTTCAATTTTTCTTTTTTTTTCTTACTATGTCATCATGCTAAATAGAAGAACTGTCAATTAACAGAGTAGTTAACCAAATAACAAAATGTGTTGATTCTATTTTAATAGACTTTTTTTCTCAACAAAGTTCAAATGTGCGCCATCTTGTTTGAAAACAAAAAAATTAAAAAGCAGTGTAAAACCTGTCCTTTATTGCCATGCAATTTCTGTTTTTATTATAATCTTTGACCAATGCCGCTATTTAGCTGTGAAACTTTAATAGAAAATGGATGGGCACAAATGACGTGTCTTATTTTTTATGACATTACCACGTAAACCACATTGGTGTTTAAGATCTACTGTTTGCGCAGCTCCACGCAGACCTCATTCCGCGATACGCAGCGTTTCTCGTGCAGGTGATTTGCATGGTCCTCGACACTCTTAATGCCTCGCTCACTCACCCAGTGCACAGTTAGTGTCACTGCCTGTGTCACATTTATGCGAATGAGACCACCCGGTAACCAGACAAATGAGGCCCTGCATCACAAATAATCTGTTTAATGTAACACAATCACTAAAATAAATGTTTGTCAGATAAGATTATTCAGACCATTTGCTGCTTCAATCTACTCCCGTCTCAATGTTACCACATGCAAATTGCGTGTGCATGATTGACTGACTTTATGGCCGAGCACTCAGACATACAGTACAGTACAGACTTTCTGTATATTAAATGTAGCAAGGACACACTGATGGGAGAAGGCTTGTGACAACATTGAGTACATAAACAATAAATTATAACTCATCATCATACTGCTGAATGTTACGTAAAGATTGAATGTACAACTTTAGAACTACAGTATAAGCAAATGTTACAGTTTCAGTTGGTTTACAAACTTCACATGCTGCATTAGTTGACTGTAGATGAAAACTATAAACACAATTAATTGGATTAATAAATCACGCAAGAATTGAAGTTGCTCCATTTTATATGGAGCAAAGGTGATTGTAATTTGTGCTGCTTGCACTGTATTCCTGTGGACATAAACAGTTGGCTGAACATATAATTCCTTTGAAAACCTACAAGGCCAACCTGCCCTCTATATGCTTTTATGTTATTATATATTACTTTATAGCCTTTCTTTTCTATTTTTCACTTTAATGTTTATGTACTGCATATTGTATGGTAGACAGTGGATGATGTTAAAAGTATATACTGAGGAAGCACAAAGAAAGAAAAGAAGGACATGTGCAATACGACAGAATAGGGGTTGAAGTGTCGGTGGGGTGGGGTGGGGGGGCGAATCGAAAGGGTAAAGGTTATGTGTGTGATTGTGTATGCGCATGAGTGTTGCATTCTGATGAGATGGCCCCTCACAATGGCTAAGTTGAAGGTTGCGAGCCCTTTTAAACGGGAATAAAATATCAGGGCTCAGTGTGAGCTCATGTCTTTTTCTTGCTTTGTTAAAGCCTCCATCTCAGGGAGCAAAGACCAAGTGGTTGGAAATACTTAATTTTATTGTGCCTTTAATTCAAACCCTAACCAAAGTGCTGTGGCACATTAAGATACCATTAGAGATCATGGAATGTGCCGGGAAAGTTATCCACTATCAATTCATTTGTCTCAAAAAAATGTTTCTTATTACAAATGTCGCTTTGTTAGTCTATTGATACCCGTGTCCGATATTAACAGGCAAAACAATTAAAATGATCTTCCATTGGATGGCAAAAAGTGCAATTAAAATTTGGTTGCCTTGGCTCATTAAAGATTGCGAATGCTTTTTCATTTTTTTCATTCATTTGATTGTGCTAGCAATTTAAATAATTTCTTACGGGTCTCTTGGTGCTCATTTGTAGTTTATGTAAGTCTATAAGAATGACTAAAATTGGACATACTAACTCTTCCCTCTTTCCCTACTACGATCCTTTGCATCCTTTGCAAAAGCGCTGTGGTCTATTGCCGGTATCGTTTTCAGATAGTACACCGATTGCTTGCCATCAACGCTATCGTGTTGGCTCTCTCCCCCTGCGTAACCTTCTCTGATACAACCAAAGTTGTCATGCATAGTTAGCCCAATTCATTGACATGCTACAGGATCCCGTGCTTCCCAACAATTGTGTAATGATAGTGTCATCTGGGTACCATTTCCCCATGTGCAAGTCCTCACCAGAACAGCCATGATAAATGCTGGGCCATAATGACAATGTCAAGTTGTAATATTTTCAAACAATGTGGCTCAGGTAGGTTGTAATTATCCTTTTGATGTATATTCTTGTTTAAATGAAGAACCACAAAATGTATATGCAGTGTTCAGTGATGTGTCTGCTGCATGTGCCACGTGCATGGATCCACACTCTAACTGTGTAATTTGGTCGCTTGGTGATGATGTGCTGCCTTTATGAGTGGAATTATAATCAGTGTCTTTAGTTTATGGGCATTCACATTTTGCTTTGGGATTGTAGCTTGCAAAGTAGCGGTCGTCATGCCAATCATTTGTATGAGACAGAACTGCCCCATCAAAACAAGGCTGAGCTCAGTGCGGCATGAAATGTGTTCCGTAATTCTTGATCTTGGGGTATTTTGATGAGTTATGTAGTTATGTATTAATATTTTCCACACACCAAGTTTAAACTGAACCTTTTTTTAATGATGATTGGCAATTGAAATTATTATATAATAATTTAAATCTAATTTAACTCAACTTCATTTTGATACTTTACCTTAACTTTAACTACGTACAACCCTACTGGCCATGCTGGAATTGTTTAGGATTACAGTCCACTTACTTTATTTTTGGTGCGTATTCTTATTCTTCTGTTCGCTTATTATTAAAAATCTGAAGTCTTGAAAGTGAAGTTAAATTTTCCAAACAAATCCATCATCGTTTTAAATATAAAAATGTAATTGAATTTACAAGGAAAAAATATATATTTATATTTGGATGGATAGGAAGTTGCTAAAAAGCCAAACACGTGATGTGCCGTCATTATCTGTTTGTGTTCAAATGTGTCTGAGGTTTAAACTCACAAAAACGTGCAAGTCTGTTGTTAGGATAAAAGTTGAATGTTTTACTGTGTAATGATCTTGTTTTCCATTCTTGTCGTATTAGTGCAAAAGCTCCGAGAAATTCAGATACCATGAACAGGAAGAACGTATTGCATTGGAATTTACATCACATTCATGATTAACTCACCAGAAAAAAATGCACATTGCACATGCGGTGTGTATGTGGTCCGGCTGCTGCATTCTACATCTGCTCTGGCCAAACAAGACTCAGAAGTTCAGCCAATATAAATAGAAACAAGCTTCTTTACAACGTCCCCTATTTCTTTGACTCACAAATCAAATTTGATGCTTTCAAAGTGATTGGCAAATGTGGATGTTTTTGTTCGCCTCTGCTTTGGTGTGTGGCCCTGAATTGGGCATCATGTCACAAATTCACGCCAAACCCTTTGATTATTTAAATCATTCAAAAAATAGAGGCCGCAGTACGCGCTGGCGTTCGAAATTCATCATACCCACTGAAGCAAAAGAAAACACGCAAATCCGAGCCTCTTTGGTGGTTCGTAAGTGGCTTTAAGGGAAACTGTTTATGTAAATTCACCCAGCCGCTGCAAAGCGTAAACTCAAATTTACTTTATGCTGCTGCTCTACATAAGAACGCAACACTGTCACCTGCCAGCCCGAGTCCTGAGAGGAGAGTCGATTCATAATTCAGAATAACAACAGAGCAAAAGCAGTGGCATTGTCATGTATAACAAATTGAGGTTGTGAACATGCTGAATTTGTATCTGCTTACAGAGGCTGCCGGCATTATACATACTGCAGGTGCCGCTGAATGCGTGGTAATAGGATGGATGATGGATAGCCAAGCTACCCGGGCTTTCCGTTCTTGGGTTATTCATCTACAGTATTTATGTGCTTATGTATGTATTGCTTCACCAAGAAAGACCCTCAAAACTCTGGATGGCGCACTGGGGCCTAAAAGAGGTTGAGATTTGGTTATTATAGAAATGGATCTGAGTGCTTTGAGCTCTGGAAGTCATCTCTTGAACACGTGTTGGATATGTTGTCAGTGTTGACGTGCATGGGTGGTGCTTTCTGCGAGCTCTGATCTTTGCTGACTTTTGCTTGTTCTTTTAGATAAATAAAATCACAAGACTTTTTCTCTAGAGCAGGAGTGTCTTACTCGTTTTTGTGGATGGACCACATCGTAGTTATGTTTTCCCTCAGAGGGCCGTTATGACCCATATAAATGTTTGCTCACCTTACGTTATCACATACAAACAACAAATTGATGGAAAGTCAGTTTTGAAATCAGAACCCATTCATTCGATGGAAAGTCAGTTTTGAAATCAGAACCCATTCTGTAGCTTCAATTTCTTTTAAAAGGGGAGGATTGGTAACAAATAAATGGCAATATCTCATATCGCAATGTTGTTAAAAGTGAAGAAAATGTGCTAGCCACACGAAATTGAC